>NC_074699.1:25428069-25781088 GCF_029448725.1 Salvelinus fontinalis
ATGGTCGGGGGAAAGAGACAGTTAGACACAAATTACAGGTTTTCCAGGAATTTGGAGAAAGTTCCAAGTTAATGGAATTAGGCAACACTAAAAACATTCCAAGTAGCCTCCTTTCACTTTCTTCAAGGTAGTGCTAGAAGACCGCCATCACTGAGATACTTTGAGCCCCAAGGTTCACTGTAACGAGATGAAAACTACAGGCCCTCTCTGTGATGGGCAGAGAAGTGTGTGGAGACTGGATACCTGAGCCCAGAAGCCTGTCCCACTATTGGACCCAGCGAGAGGCAGTAGAGCCAGACAGCAACCTGCCTCTTATTTCATGTCATTATCCTCAATTGTCTCAATAGGCCCTAAATGCCTTCAGGTGAGTGCCAAGCCGGGCTGTAGGCATGGACAGCATCAGCTCTGGCCTGTCACCATCCGTCACACATCAAACATATCTCCAGCACCCGGCAGCCGCCTCACAAATACCACTACTGGAGGCTGACTTAAGCTCCCTGGAGGAGTTTAAACTCTGGGGTCAGCACTAAGTAGCCAGCGTTTACCTGCCAGTAGGAATGCACTAAGCCCAAGGTCAAACATTTGGGGTGACATCTCCCAGGCGAGATACAGGGTATCCTCTCTCTCACCTCGTAGCCAAACTGCAGTTCGTCAGACGTCAGCATGATGATGTCATCGTCGATGGCCAGCACGGCCTCAGTCTCGATCTCGTCGTACGGGAAGAAGCGGTTGCTGAGCTTGTTCTCTTTGGTGCGCACCACCTTGAGAGGCGCGGCAATCTTCGGCCATAGAGAATCTAACCGAGGGACAGAGACCAAGGGAATATGAGTGATAAGCCTACAATACAGACAGATCATAGAAAATCCATTCTATCAATGCAATGGAGGCCTTGGCAAACGGGTCAGTTAGCATTGTGTGCTACTTGAGAAACAGCAAGACATTAAGTAAACTGAAAATTACTTCCACACATTCCAAATCTGACAGTATATATTGCATCACCCACCTACACCTAAGACATCAAACCAGACTGCCAGTTTTCTAGGTCAAACTAACATCTAGACTTCAGTTGGAGAGGAGTGGAGTTGGGTTGCCATCAAGGGAGACGTTTCAAAATGGCAATCCTAGTGGAAAAGTACGCTAGCAGTAAAACTAATCACGGACTCGAATCGCAACGCCAACTTGAATCATGTGCAAGCCTGACCACACCAAGATTCCTCTCAAGGCAGAGCAGCAACGTTAGCTTTTTAAAAGTAGTCTTTAGTGAGCTTGGGAAGTGTCCATGGCACGGAGCAGAGTCAGACAGATGGCACAGAATGTGTCACCCCATTAAGGCTCTAACTGGGGCCTGACAAGCAGGCAGCGCTCCCAACTGCCCGACGAGCTCTGAACGTCTCCACACTAAACTGTCAACAGGAGAACTGCTGTGATATATTCAAGCGCTTTCTTCTCGCTCTCTTTCCCCCTCTCTTTTCCAAAGATGAGCTGGGAGATGAGTGCAGTGCAAAATCAGCTTAGATCTGATTGAATCAGTACAGCCTGGCCTTTTCTTTTGGTATGGGTTTGCACACACGTACTGAAACATTTTCTGGCTGCTGGAAGCCCATCTACTTTGCTTCTCATTTTCAGACTTTCTCCTGGGCTAACCAGGAGATCCTCTCCACCACAGAAAAACAGAATCCTGCTGCAAACCCCATCTCTCCTGTAGTTACCTCTGTCTCCATGCTCTGCAGCTCCATAACTGTCTTTGACCGATGTGAAAAACAGGTTTCTTCAGGTCATGAAGCTAAGATAGTTTTTGTTCACTCAAACAATGAAGTAATCATGACATCCAAACACAGTACAATCTCTGTGCATGTCAGAAGCAGAAGATAAAATAATAATTCTATGTTGTGGACTTTATCTTAGTACTCCAAGACTTAGGCTCCCAAGCAGCACCTTGTTAAAATGCCAAACGTGCAGGACTTGAGGCGGCAGCTTATGGCCGCTTGAAATAAACACAATCAGGCCTTGTGAGGATGAGGAGGAAATCCATCCTCATCCCAAGCAGAGGCCCTGAGTTGACCCATGAACGGCCCCTTGTTAATTCTAATGGGTCACAAAGCTCTGGCCAGGCTCCACTGACGCCTCTAATCAAAGGCTACACTGGGCCATTAGAGTTAGCTTCAAAGTGGCCCGCTGCTTCATTACATTACACAACTCTATGCAGAGGATAGATTTAATTCCCTGCCGTCCCCCGAGCTGTCAGTGTTAAGGGGCACCATAAACAGCCGCATACCTAATCGCCTTGTAAAGAGGAATCATTAGAGCGAAAGCCACAATAAATAATGACTAATATCAGCTTACTCTGAAACATCTCTAATGGGCTCTAAATGAGGGCTGTGGCAGGAGGACAGACAGGCCGCACTAGCAGAACACTGCACTCTGTTTGATGAAGTGGAGTGTCTGTAGTGGACAGTATATCAACATGAATGAAAGGCCTCTATGTCGTCTGGCTTGCCAGTACCGAGGAGACCTGTTGACATCGGAAGGTTAGAATGAGGTGGCTGCTGCAACACCGAGTGGGGTGGGTAGGAGGATTTGTTTTCTGTCCGACCGGCAGCAACATGCCACGGAGCTGCTCCAGTTTCCTGATTCTCAACATGAAGCAAAGCCAGAGAGAGGTTTGGCTCCAGCCACGAGCATGTCATGCTTTTCAGTGTCTAAACTTATAGAGAGATGGTCTTGGCTGCTGAAGCTGTTATCACTCATCTGGTACACATCAAGAGCTCCATTTTGTGTATTAAACCATGGCATGGTGAAATAACCTTCACTTCTTCTCACATCACAACAGAGATAAAAGAAAAATTGGACTCTATGATAGCTATGAAGTAAGGCAATCTGACAGAACACTAATATCCCATCTTCGAACATCCAACATAGCATCATCGTTGTCACTGAAAAAGTTAACTCATGAAAACTCCTATTGCTGGTGTGCTTGTTTAAGGGTAATATTTGAATCAATAATGGGTTTAATGAACAGTATGGGGAAGGGAGGGTCAGAATCAGAGGTGTATTCACTAGGAACCAAACAGAAGAACATCTACCAAAATGGAGAGGGACTACATGAACCTGTTCAATAAGAAACTTATTTTAGTTTCAGCCCCTCAAAAAACGTTATTTTGCAAAAAGTTACGCTATGGTGTGTGCTAATGAATACAGCCTAGGGCTCGCCTTCAGGGGGACTCTTGTTCTGGTTGTTCCACACCACTAGTAGCTTGGCCAGGCTGGCAACCTTGGAGATCTCAGTGATGACCCGGAAGAGGCTCTCGATACGGTCGTAGGTCAGCACCACAGCAGTGAACCCTGGGGACCTCGGTGGGATGAGAGGCAGGAACAGAGGGCTGTTCACACTCGACCACTTCTACAGAGGACAAGAGACCAAAAAGGTTAGAGTCACTCTCTCCTACAATGCAGACGTATGCCTAGCTAGCTTCATCTGTCTGCCATCCTGGCCCGCGTCATGTTTTCCATCGTGATTTAAGCTGCCATTCCATTTCTTGATTCAGCAATGTCACCTGCAGTGATTTCCAGACAATGGTTTTTACTAGGGAACAGGAATAATCTTTTAATTCATTTGAAAGATGAATAGACTCACAATCAGGAATGCCGAGCACCCAGCGTGAAGTAGTCTTGGAATGCCAAGCACACTAAAAAACAAGCGGTAGCTGAGCTGTTCAGGAGCACAGCACAGTAAGACAGAGACAAAGAGTTCCACCCTCATCTCAGGTACATGTGTAAGTTAAGTCCACACACTATGACTTGGTAGTCTTGGCCTCTCCTGCTGTTTCTACACTGCTGCTTTCAGATGTTATAAGTGACGTTTTGTCATGAAGCTCTGATGAGCTCCATGCAGCAGAGGTCCAGATGAGTTTTAGTGGGGCGGGAGAGAGAGAGGGGGGGGGGGGGGGGGGGGCGCCTTAAAATGGCCCGTTAACTCTGGAAGATGCACAGACCCTAGCCTAGATCAAGTGACGCTGTAAAAGAAAATACTGGCAGTGCAGATAGCCCTCTGATGCAGTTACACACACAAGGAGACATATAATATATACACACACACACCGAGACACTCAATCCAGACCTCTGAACTAACATATAGACAACAACTGACATTGAGTAATGCGATTATACAAGAGTAACAATATGTCAACATGCGACACAGAAGAGACTCACTGCAGAAGCTTAGTGCTCTACAATGCAGGTTATATCATCTACAGGGTCAACTTCAACGCTTCCATTCTCTGCTAGCAGGAGCATTATGCTGACTGGATGATGTGCTTTTAACCCTTAATTAACTGTCAAACACTACAACAGTAGCATTCTCAAATAAAGGAGTTTGCAGCTGACTTAATCAACTGTACCAAAGGCCCCCCAAAGCTTCCAGACCTCCACTAGAGACATGTACTAACCTCATAGGGAGGGAATGGAGATTTGTGGGCTTCTTGAAGTGCTTCTCTGTTCTGCTGCAGACAGGTGACCACAAACAGACTGGTGTTTCTGTGGCTCTTCCAACGGCGTCCACCATATCTGTCACCATAAACATGGTCACCTCATATACCCTACATCAGTCAGTACTCACCAATAAAAAAAACTCAACTTTACTAGCAAACGGAAACTTCTCTGGGGTGGTGTGACACTGACATACAAGCAGAGGGGGAAATAATTAAACTAACACGGTGACACATAAGTGGTGAGATGAAGAGAAGAGGAAAGGGACCACTTAAGTAATTTGTCAGATGACATAAACAAGATGAAAGAAAGACAGCCACTTCTCCAATGTTAATTAGCCCAGTTAAATTGAGTTCACTGCTTACAATGATCAATTTACACAAAAATGGGAACATGCAGCCATTTGGGTGATTTAGGCTACACATTATTGTGGTGGTGTTTGGAAAAGTAGATTGACGCAAATCATTGTAAACAGAGAACAACATGGCATTTGAGTGTTTGACAAACAGTGTTCTCTCCACAATAACAAATGCTTTCCCAAGGCAATGTGGAAGTAGCAGCAGCTCCAGTGATGACTGGAGGCAGGTCCATCTAGCCAGCAGGGGGCCTTTGATTTGTGTGTGGGGTGTGTGATGATTGTCTACCAGGGATTAAGAGAAGCAGAGATGGTGCAGCCGTCACATCTTCTCATGAGTCCTGATATGAGCACATTCACAGTGCAGGCTTCGTCTGCTCTCTACCAGTGAAGGAATCGTCTGGTCAGGTTTCTTGGCCCATTTAAACCACTGAACAAGCCCCGACTTAGCCTAAATTCAAACGTTAGATGTCCCCTAATGGTCAAGGTCAAGCTTAAAAAAATAATCAGTTGCCATTTACCATGAATATTCATTACTATGAAAGGTGTAATTAATTGGACCGACACCACCCTTTTGAGCAAACCATGGTGCGTTGTTTAGTGTGCACCCAATTGCGAAGTGTGTTCACACCATTCCAAACTAAGGGAGAAAACACGCCAGAGCTCAGAAGAAGAAAAACACCCTCCAAACCAATCTGATATGAAAGCCCCCTGGGTACAAAGTCTCCTAACCTTCAGCCACCTTTCAGAGGCTGAACAGGTGACTACCATGGATTACCCGTTTCGTATCTTACAACTATGCCCACGGCCGTACAAAAAGCAGCCTGTCCGTCCCTCCCTAGCCTGAAAACCCTTCTAAAGGCACTGCTACTAGCAGAGAGCCTGTGAAATGTGCTTTCAATTATGACCCCGAACGAAGGATACAGAACAGCAGAGAAAAAAAAACTGCTTGATTTATTTAGTGTTCTGTTTCAATTCTGCTCGACGTGTTTCCACTGAATACGTAGAGATAGCACTTCTCTAGCATTGGAATGGTAATAGGTCTGTGGCCCTGCACAATTAACCTCTTGTGAGCAGGGACTGAGACAGCAGACCTAAATGACGACGATTGGTTGGGAAAAAATACAGACAGGAGTTTCAGATAAAGAGAGAGGTGGGTAATGTCAAGTGTAACTGTTAATTAACCAGCTACCCACTCCAAAAAAAGGCAACACTGGCTCTGATTGAGCAGTTGGCTTGAGTAGAAAGTAATTAGTCTTGAAGTGTTGAAGAGCTTTGAATTACTCTGAGAAGCCAAGTGTTGTAAACATACCTTCAGTCAGAGTCAGTGTGACTTGTTCAGACCAACATAACCTGACTGGCTCACATATCACCAACCATTGGTAGGACTGGGTAGGGCTGTCCAATAAGGAGGAACATGGGCCCCCCTTCTCTACCCCACAGACAGACAGAAGGGGGGGGGGGGCAGAGCTGCATGTGGTGTCTTTGGGGACTGCAGCAGATCAGGCTGGGCTGATTAACAGCCCCTGAGAGGTGATAGCTGAGCCAAGCTGTCTGCATCCCCACACTCCCACAACCACAGAGAGGTTACTTACACACACACACACACACACACACACACACACACACACACACACACACACACACACACACTCCTTAAACAGTGTTCTCTCATACATACACAATGACTCAAACACTAAGGCATGTATTTTTCACCACACTGGAGGCATCCTCCCAGTGCAGAACTGCTGACACAAACACACTGGCTGTTTCAGCAGTACTGGGTGTTTACCAAGCAGCCAAAGACCACTAGACTACATCTGTGGAGAGAGGGACCTATAAAGAGGAAGCTGTCCTGCCACCCAGCCAATACACTGGGAAAGACTTACCTGGGAAAACTGTCACAAAGAGGGAGTCAGTCACTGTTTTTCTGTTTTGTGAGGCCAGCACAGTGTCAGGTCACACATCAAATCAACCACACACTGCAGACTGCACCCCCATAAATATGCCTTGTATGTCTAAGAAGATTCAGTGGTTAACCACAGTAAAAAACAATAACGTGGTGTAGGCTAGAGGGGCATAGATTATAGCAGGCTCCAATGGAAGACTTTTGATGTATCCAATCATGTTAAAACACATCTAGCCTAAAACGCATCATTCCACTCTTCAAAGACCTAGCAACTAGAGGATTACTCACCACCACAGGAGGGTTGTTCCACTGTTCGTAGGTAGGTGCGGGCAGCATAGGGGTAGATGCGGTCATTGATGATCTGAAGCGTTGTCATGCCGATGGCCTTCATGGAGCTGAAGTAAGCGTCCCAGAACCAGCGGGCCTGAGGAGAACAGAGTTTTTGGAGTAAAAACATATGGTCTGGACCCTGGACAAACAGACAAGCTGTCATAAACGGGAACACACATTCAGAAGGCATCCCAGTGACTGGAGAACAGGAAGGACTGCTCTAGACGGTTAGAATCTCTAACATCATCTGTCCTACAGCAGGCCAAGACCTTCTACAGCTCACCTGACTTTCAAAGCACAGGGCAGCCAAATATCAACCTGGCCAGTGGTTCCAAACCTTTTCTGTTACTGTACCACCAACTTAATTTTACTCTGCCAGGGGTACCCCTGAATTACCCTCTCATGTGCATTTTACCATTAGGCCTGTGGTCTCACAAGTCTTCTCAAGTACACCTTGTGGATAGGCAAAGTACCCCTACAGGTCCTAGTAAACCTGGTTGGGAACCCCTGCTTAAGGTCCATTGGGACTACAATACATGTTTGATCCAAGATGTATGCAAACTATGTACACATCTACTTTTAGTTGTGCATCAAAAATCTATTTTTAGTCACTTCACTACCAGTCCATGGTAACAACAAGGAGCATTACGATGCCAGAGGGGAAGTGTAGCCTAGCAGTCAATCATATTTCAATGCAGATGTTACTTGTACACCCAGGCAGCACCCCAGCTTCCCTGGTGCTCCCCTCCCACTGATCCATTAAGAAACATCAAGGGACAGCTATGGAGGTAGAGGAGCCCATAAGAGTAAATGATCCTTAAAACAGAACTGTCTCCTGCCAGGAGGCACCATGTCAGTGTGACCTGACTCCACCTCAGCAGCTCCTAGGTGACCCTGAGTGCAGCACTCTTTAACAAGCACATGGGGAGGTCCATACTGGACCCCTCAACTCCAACTGCCATTTGACTGGTTAGCCAGAGCACACCCTGGAAACTATTCCCACAGCCTGAAACTCAAGGTATTAACAGCATATTTGTTGGGTGAGAATAAGACCCCCAGCTGAAGACGATCTCCTCTGTTTTGGATTAGGAGCAGTGGAGGATCAAGCGACAAAGACAACAAGAACAACGGTGCACAAAATTAAAACTGCAATGCAACAAACACAGTGATAGCATTGGCTGCTACAGCTTAGCCAATGAGCCAACCGTTTTGCTAGAGCTGTGGTAGTCTTGGCCTGGCTACAGGGCTCTGTCCTTCCATAGCAGTGGAGCAGCTTGTCCTGGTGTTTTTGTTTGTCTTATGGTCCAGAGAGCGCTCAGCGGCACATGAGAAGGGACCAGCCCCCACTCCCCACCCGTAGTCCCCTTTAACACTGGAGAAATACAAAAACAGCGTTTATTTTTATGGAGGGGGTGAGGAGTATTCAAAAAGACTTTCTAATCTCAGGGGGACCCAACGGCCCATAAATCAGCCAGTGATGAAAGTTTCCTTTCCGACCGGGAGGAGGCAAAAAGCAAACTGCTCCGGCCTAAGAGGCCCGCCCCGCCCCCTCCCAGCAGGAATTTTTATGAGGGAAGAAGAGACGGAGTCACTGCAGAGAAAAAGGGCAGAGCGGTCTGCTTCACTGCAGCACTGTCATTCCCTTCCTCTAACATACGGCGCTGGGCTAAGGAGACTGAATTCTCTTAAAGGTGTGCTTGAACTTGGACCATAAACATCCATTAAATCAAAACCGATTTGGCTAATTTATGCTACTGCAACTAAAATAAATGTAATTACTTGCACCTCTTAATAAGATATACATTTTGTAAAAGTGAAATTGTCATGGTGAACAATACTTAGCACAAACTTGCTTAGGAGGACATTGTAGTATTACCACGATGACAGACAACTGAACCAGGAACCATCAATAGTGGTTCCTGTGAGACTGAGAAATCATAATAATAGCCAGACTTTCATGACCAGGGTCAAGGGAACAACCCAGTCCACCATCTCTTTCTCTAGCTATACTCTGCTGTCCGTCAACTCCTTTTAGACAGGGAGGGTTCAGACAGGATTACATTGGGCTTGGTACTATAACTGCAGCCCTATGATTGACAAGTACTCATTTCAGCTGTACTGATCTAACAAAGCATGTATTCTATTCCTAGGGTCTGACACAAACAAGGCTCAGAGGAAAGCCTCAGGTGACCACCGCTAACATTTAGCAGCTGTTAAGCACTTAGCTCACAATTTGCAACCTATGTGGATGCTACCACATCAGATGTTCAGATAATTTTTTTCTCCTGAAATGATGCTGCTGGCTACTGCTGGATTAGGAGTTTTACATTTGACCTTAGTTGTGAGGCCCTGTATAAGTGAGACAGAATGTCTCCTCAATTATCCAATTATCATTCAATTTAGGACTTAGTAAATCATACAGATAGTCAATCAAAGCTGACATGGAGTCATCATGAGTAAGGCTGTGTTATTCTGATCTTTTTTCCACTAATTGGCCTTTTGACCAATCACATTAGATCTTTTTCACAGCTGATGTGATTGGTCAAAAGACCAATTAGTGGAAAAAAGATCAGCATTGTGGATTTTAGGCATGCTAGCCATATGGTCAGAGACCTTTTAAACCCATAAAGGACTGAAGATGACTGTGTGGAATTCAGAACCACTGAGGAAGGAAAGACAGTCAGGCCCTCTGTTGGACAGTGAGTAAATACTTCACTTCAGCTCTTCAATAAGATCAATCAGAAGAAAAAAATATATGTTCCTACAGCCTCTTATTAAAAAAAAATGAAGGGAAGAAAAAAATACATAGTTTTGCACACGTCCAAATGAGTTAGAGTTGACAATGTGTTGTCTATAGTACTGACAATGTCAAGTCTTTATGGGGGACCAACTCAGTGACTCCCAGTGTCCTCTCCAGCCAGTGAATGTGAGTGAGGAGTCTCTCCAGATGTGTACTGATATGGAATGGGCTCTACGGCGCCCTATAAATCCTGGATAAGATGGGCCTTTGTGCTCCGGCCCCACCCTTACACGTCCTGAGCCCGGCTCCAACATCCTGCTCCCGTCAGTCCTGCAGGGGCCACAGGCACGCACATGGCAGTGACATACCTACCTACGCCTCACATTCCCCTGGCTTAAGATGTACTCACTACTCAACTCAGACCAATATGATTTGGTTGTGTTCCTCTGATCTCCAGTGAATTGATACAATGTTTATGATCAGTATTTGTTTTACCCCAAACAAACTACAATCCTTATCATCAGTCCTCATCTCTACTGAGAACCTTTTCCTGACAGGAAGACAACTGATTACACATCTCATAACTAAATTCCAAGCCCTAGACACAGACAGACTAACAGAGAAACACTAAGAGCAGTGGATAAGCATTTCAGATCCCCACAGCTACAGAGACAGAAGGGGGACCCTCAAGGGAAGACATATTCAAGGCTTGGCAAATGAAACAACTCCAACAGGGTTTCTGAGCTGTGGGGCTGATATGTCTGTTTGGCCAGTCTAATTGGTAAATGGACTAGCGTTGATACAAGGGAATGAGAAACAGCTTGGACGTGCAGAGCTCTCTGAGGGCTTTCACTTCTGTTTATTGAGGCTCAGTTGGACCAGTGAAAGGAGGGGATTTGTCATTGATTTGGCGCGACTGAAACTAACACTGAATAACCTTTATAAGAGCTTTTAATCAAGATTAGATTGTCTCCTCATGTTCCCAAACAGACAACAGGACAGAAACTCTAGTCCTAAGGGCTCATTACAACGTGTCTGTCTCACACTTCAGTCTGCCTGTGTTATGGCTTCCATTGGGCTGACAGTGAGGCACACGTCTCACAAGAACACAGGTTGGAATGGGAGCGTGAAAGTCACAACTCCTTTGACCCCGTCTTCGCACTAACTTAACCTGAGAGGGCAGGAGACACTTTCTCCTGAGGCGTATTCATCTGGAAATAGACTATTACTACAACTCTATAAAAAGAGTGCATTTCCCTATATGTGCATATAAAAATCCCCAGCAAAGGGATTCAGTCTATTTGAATTTTAGCTGAAGAAAAGATGTGATCTGACTGTCACCTGTCTTTGCATCTCCTCCACCTGCCTGTGAGGGATACTCTTCAAGATGGTGTACATCTCTGGGAGCTTCTCCTCTGGAATGACCACAGATGCTCTGTACAATAAACACACACACAAAGACAGAAAAATCTCAGTCAGTATCAATGGCAAACACGGCCACTGGTATTAAACTAGATCAGAAATCACAATACGAGCTCAGAAAATGTAATGCAGAGATGTGTGTTGGAGTGAGATCATGAGCAGTGTCTTTAGCGTACCTCTTCCAGTCGAGGACCTCAGAGACGGGCAGGATGTATGAGTCTGCTAGGATGACAGGGACACAGCCAGCCTGCAGCACATCACTGAGGGTGGCCTGTCCCAGCCGAGCCCCGCGCAGCACCACACAGAACGACGACTCCTGGGGAACACAGATTACAACAAGGTATTACAATATCATAGCCATATCAACTGTACATGGCTTTATGACATAGCCGTCGCCAAACTAAGGAAGCTTAGACGGGTCAAAAACATACTAACACAATATTAGTGGGCAGCTTGTGTTTGGTCAGAGTCTGATAAAATGACTGCATGAACTGTCGAGGTTGCCTCCCATATGGAAGAGTTTAGGGTGGGGAGGGCAATGTCATGGTGGACCAATTACAGACGTTAAAAGTATACAAGCAGGCAACCTAAAATACTATTCTAAAATACAGGCATCACTTAAAGCGAACCTTTCCAATGTCAGAGGTGGAGAAGGGGGGGGGTGCTTTCACTGAGATTCTGCCACCCCACCCCTCCAGGCCCTCTCCTTGGTGGGACGTACCCCAGATGTGCGGCTACGCTGCACCCATACCAGATGATAAGCGCACTTCCTGTCTAGACAGGCCAGAGACGGGCTGGAGATGCACTCTGAGCAGACAGACAATGCAGAGAGGCACACTGGTTGACTGACTGCCACAGGCATTGTTGTAGTTTCCCAGGTATAGTCTGCATAAAGTTACCCACCTAGATAGACTGCCAACTCTTAGAGATGACCTACACAGCTGAGCAGAGCCCTCTTAAATGCATTTAAGTCAGTTCTGCATGGCCATTATCAATGTTAAACATCAATTTCCCCCTAAGCTGTGTAATGTCTACAAGTGTGTGTACATGTTAGTCTAAACGGTAGCAGGCCTCTGTATGCGTCTCACCTGGAGAATCTGGGGGTAGTCGAACACCTGGCCTTTGTAGCAGCGTTTCCTCGCTGAGGCAGCTCCCTGAGAGAGGTTGCTGCACTTGTCCAGGAGGAGCAGAGCCTCCCCGTTCTCCTCCTTCAGCCTCTCCAGCTCTGCCCGGTACTCACGGTGGATGGCCGTCTGAGACGACAGAATGAAGTAGCGCCGGGGCCTGCAGCCCGGAACAGGGACACCATTAGAAATAATGTAAATCTCTGTGACTGATGATGGTGACTGTAAAAGATAACTTCCCAAATGTTCCCACTGTCACATGAAGTGAGGATGCCTGTTGTCTTGCTTGAGGAAGCGATAAGAGTCCTATTCTAGGTGCAGAAGTGTGGGTGGTGGTGTTGCTGCTCACCCAGGCTGTCTCAGGCAGCTCCACATCTGCAGACAGAGGACTGTACACAGGGATGCTGACATCATAACCCTGCCTGTAGGTCCATGTGGAGAAGCCTCCCCCTGCAAGCAGAGCCCTATAACACACACAAAACAAACACACGTATCCAATGTTACACCACTGTCACATAGGCTTACATAGTTAAGACAGAGAGAAGAGACAGCTATACAGAACTTTGCAGCAAGACAATACATGACAGATGTGCATATGCCCTGGCTGTTTCTTGTCATATCTGCTTAACAATGCTATTGAGTAACATGAAGATTGAAAAGTATTCACATGGACAAAAAGATGCTGCCTAAACCTCATCCTTTTGTAGATCTGTATATGTAATAGTTATATGAGAACTGACAAACAATCTTTATGGCGTCCTACCTGTGGATGCAAGGACAACCTCACTCACTCACACACACTGGCCTATATATACACATACAGCTGGTTCTGATGAGGCCCCACGCCAAATGGAGCACAGCTGGATGAGCCCAGGAAATTCCCTACAGCTCCAGATAAGTGTTCATCGTCTCAGGGCTTTCGGTTCATAAAATCCACCTTTTCCACCCAAAAGGAGCGATCGGCCAAGAGCAAGGCTGGGAAACATGGCCTCTCTCTGTGGCAGTAAATACCAGGAGATTAGGCATGTCTGCCCGCTCAAGGCCGCTAGAGGTTCTGTCATCTCTGGACTACTTTTAAGTAGTACTTTCATCTTAGCTGAATACTTCTCAAGACCCCTTGTAATTATATGCAAGTACTGTAGTTGTGTTGGATATAAAAGATGGAATTGAATCTGGATTATCTAGTAAAGTAAAACGACAAAATATGGAGCGAAAAAACAAATTTAATAAAAATAAAAAATGTAGAAAACTATTCTCTGAACATATCAGTCTATGGACATGTAAAGAAAACTGAAAGCTATGTTAACACCATGCTTCCCTCTAGTGGTGGTCTTGGTAGAACAAAATGTGCCTGGCAGTAACTCTGCTAACAAACACTGATCACTCATGCTGGAGTAAATATTAGCTGGAAGTCAAGGTTGGTTGATGAACCAAAAAACTAAAATGTGAGTTTATCCAACTACATTCATTGTAATTGACTTTCATTTTTTCTGTGCTGGGTTTATTAATGTTACCGGTCTCTTGGCACATCAAGGGCTGTGTTGTAGTCTGGAGGTCCTCCAGGTAACATGTTGAACAGGAGGTGGTTCATTCCTTTGTCCCACCTGGAAACGAACATCTTTAGGGGTCAAAAACCTACAAATGTGTGCACTTAGATATCTGAAATGGGCTGATAGATCAATGTGGTAGATGAGAGCGGGGAGAGGAAGAATGACAGAGGGTAAAGAAGGATAAATACATATGAAGAGAACTCCCAGCTTCGGGGTGGAGGAGATAACAGTGCAACCCGAGCAGTGTGCAGGAAAGGTTACCTGGGGAGCATGGCCAGAGCCTGGGCAGTCTCCCGGATGCGCAGAGAGTTCTGATTGAGCACATCAATAGAGTGGACGAACAGGCATGCCCTGGTGACGTCATCGGTGTATAACTCACTGTCGGAGGTGGCACTGAGCAGGTCATTGTACTCTCGAGACAGGCCTGTGCTGCTGATTTGCACGCTTACCTCAACAAAACGCTGCAGAGGATAGATGTACACCTGCCAGACAGACACAGTCATTTATGATGGTCCACTTTAGCTGCTGTTGGATATATAACATCCTTCAATCATGTGGTTCAAAAGACAAGGTTCAGAGACTAACAATTGCAGATGAAACTAACTTCACATATCTGTAATTTGTGATGTGCGATGGAGACTAGGCGCACCTTGATTCTATTCTTAGGGTTGTAGCCAAGCCGGTCTCTTTATAAAAAATTACGTAACGACTTTAACCCAGTGACCGCTTACAACACTAGCTGTCAATCAAAGGCATTCTGTGAGGTAAAACTACCCAACGATAACAGGCTAAACTGAACAACTATCTAATATAACTTAAATACTCTGGCAGCAAACTCAATTTAGCTAGCAGACTGGTTGGCGAGTTAACTATATTGACGTTCAATGAAAACTAGTTGGTTTTAGCGAATCTATTAAATTAAGTCGGCGTTTATTATAAAATACCAACTATGTATAGTGTATATAGCTAGCTAACATCACACTTCATGATAAACTGAAATCTTGAAAAGTAAAAACAAGTAGCCAGCTAGCTTCAAGCTTAGCTAGCAGGTTTAGGCAGCAGACTTCGATTTGATCAGTAAACTTACCTTCACGCTTGACCGGTGCGAAGTCTATCACAAACTGTTAATTCATACCCTCTTCTTAGCTAAGCGGCAAAGCAATAATGTATAGTTTTATACATTTAACGTTAGATAGCTAGCTAATTAAACGATATTGATGTTATCGTGTGAATAATTTGATTTACGGAAGTGGAACTCTTCTTCGCCTGTCAGAAACCCGTGGACTACTCTGCTTGCACTAGCTATAGTGCCACCTACTAAGGCGGAGTATCATCACACCCACCCAGTAGCATATAGATTTCTTTCACAAGAGACATTGTTTTTCTCCACTGAATTATACTGTCTCTAACTTGACTTGTGAATGGATAGCTATAACCTGGCATGAAATAGCTATATACTGGGTCCATTGGTTTACAATTAACAAAATATGACTTTATAATTGACATGCGAATATTTACTTGAATGTGTAATCAACAGAAGCATAATGTCAGACATCCAGATAGGGCCTAGATCATTTCAAACTAAAGCCAGCTGACATTTGGGCTGTTATGTAGGTTGCTACCAATGTTTTCTCACTATTCTCCCACGCACAACCACCATTATGGTAGGCCTATCTAGCTAAAAATATGCAGCTTGTTGAGAGGTTAGCAAATAGAAATTACATTTTTTTTTTTAAAGTTCAAGTAATTTTCTTTAAAATTGGTCTTGCTTTATTCCATTACAGGCAGGGCAGTGAGGGGTGGCGGGGGTTAAATACATTCTCAATCTGGGACAGGAAGGGAAGGGTAGCAAACCAGGTAAACATGGACAAGACATCTTTGAATTATTTATCTGTCAACACAGACCAATTTCTAAATCAGTTATCAATTTTGTTCAATTCTGCCAATAATCTGTCATATAGATCTTTCTCACTAAATATATTCATTTTTTTCCCCCATACATTTGTACTTTTTCTATATATGTCAATATTGATATAGATTTGTAATATACCTGTTATCGTAATACAGTCATTTTCTACGTTATTCTATTTTTCATTTAATCTTTTTTTTTTTTTTTTTACAAAGACGGGAAACAAAACATCTGCATATAAATAAGGACAAAGAAGACACTGCTGTACATGTCATGGTGAAAAGGGAATGTGGCATCTTCCTATGGTGGTGCTGATATAGCCTACACTGGGCCGTGACCCACTGCAGCAAAGCTATTTCACACTGGTTGTTCAACACTGTGCTGGCAAAGTAGAGACTGCTGTGAGAGCATGGATATGTGTGGTGTCAAACTGTAATCTGGCCACAGAGTGAGGCCTGTTGAGTGACACCACAGCAAAGCCATTTCTAAGAGTACAGCTTCTATAGGTCACCACAGTGACCCCTTCATAATGGATGTATTGTATCATAGGTCACTGTAATGACCCCACTTCCTATTATAGAGTCTGTCTTTCTGCCATCACCATGGCAGCTAGTGGAGGCTGCTGAGTGGAGAAAGGCTCATGATAATGGCTGGAACAGAGCGAATGGAATCAAACACATAGAAACCATGTTTTTAATACCATTCTGCTAATTCCGCTCCAGCTATTACCACGACCTCCTCCTCTCCAATTAAGGTGCCACCAACCTCCTGTGATGTTGACACCCACCTCCTGTAATGTTGACACCCAGTACTTTTTCACTTGGACAGAGATATTTTCCCACAGAGATATTCCCTTATTTTGAGAGAGTCGGCTGAAATTCACCAGCCTTTCCCAGCAACTGAAAGCGAACTCATAGAACGCAAACCAAACTGTTACAGGAGTAATAATAAGGATAATAATAACATCAATAATAGTAAGAAACAACAGTAATAAATAATGTAGTATGTTTGATCCAACTAATACAACTGATATGAAATATGTTTGCCACGTTTTAGTAAAATGTAGTGAAAGTGGGCACTACAACCTGTACAGTTCAACCTCAATATGCTTGATATGAACCAGTTTAAAGGGAACCAAAGACTTAGAAGTCATTGACATAATTGTGTACCTCAGCAAGACCCCTTTAAGAGGAACAATCTCCTACAGTGCATCTCATGTTTTTTTATAGCATAATTGGCTTGGTACAAACACTTGGAGAGAGACATGTTTTGGGAGATATGTGCCATGGCAGTGTTGTAGGGATAGCTTCCTCATCCTCTCCAGGGTGGTTTAACACAGTTTGAACGGGAATAGACTGATTGGCTATTAAAGGGAGCGATACCAAAATGTATCTTCTCCCTCTCGGAGTTAAACTTGAAACCTGTATCTTTGTTTTGTCAAAGTGTACATTTTACAGTATCTCACAAACATAAACAATATCACATCTTATAAATACATTTGGCAATACATTTTTGTGAAAAAGGGGCAAATTGTGCATTTTGATGTGTGTGAGATGGTCCGTATGTTAGTAAGAGTTACTGACGGACGAGTGATTTCTGTTAAAAAATGAATACTACGTTCCTCATGCTATAAAAGACAACCAAAGACCAAAACCACATTCTTAACATTTGTCACAATCACTGTTTTAAGACACATAAATTCTCTATGATCTACACTCCTTCTCTTCCACACTGTCATTTCCTGATAGACCTGAGAAACAAAACGTCTTCTCTCTCTCCTCTCTATTGTTCAGCATCTGTCTCCGTTTTTTAACTTTCCTGATATTAAAGATGAATAAGCTTTAGGAGCTGATGAAGGAGGTGGGTAAGTTAATTGTGATTATGTGCCAATGAAAACCCCACCTAGTGTCTAACTCCTCCCTCCCCCTGTTCAGTTGTCTCCCATTTGATAAAGTCACGTCACTGCAGGGCTGTAATGCTACCATGTGTTGATGTGAGATAGTGTGTGTTGGAATGACAGTCAGTGGTGAGGCTATTCACCCCAAAGCAGAACAGGCCCCTGGCATGCAGACAGAGATTCAAATGTATTATTACAATAGTAGTGAAAATGCTTTACACAGCTTTTGACACCTGAAAATGGAACAATAGTTTTTCATCTCAGTCTTATTCATTATGGTCTGTCATGTCTTTGTAAGGTACTGTAACAGCATAGCAGATTGCATTCCATCGCATGCATGTTCAGTGATACTTCAGATAGATGCAGCAACGGAATAAGGAAAGAGGAGAGAGAAAGAGTCATGGAGGGACTGAGTGGGCCACTATACCATAGACGCCAGTGTGTTTTCTTCAGGGTAGGGACAGGGAGTGGAGGTTCGTAGTGAGTGCGTGGGAAGAGATGCTCCGTCGGCGGGAGAGAGGTCATTGATCTCACCAGAGGAAGAGAGAGGGAATGAGGGTGAGAGGGAGATGCCAGAGGAAGGGTCAGCAGATCCAGCAAAGGTACGCGGGGGCTTGGGGACCAGGTTAGGCTCCATTGTGGCCCGAGCCAGAAGCTGTGTATCGTCCCCCTTCTGTCCTTCCCCTGGCCCCTCTCCCTGACCATACGACCCCCGACCGGACTCAGACTCCCCGTCAGACAACTCCAGAGGCGGTGAGCCACTGCCATCCAGCCTGAAGAGAGAGTCCAGGTACTGTGCAAACTCCAGCACTGCCTGACTAGGGTTGCCGTTGGACAGCTGGGCTGGAGGAGTGGAGGAGGAGGGCTGTGACTCTCCTGTCTCTGTTTCCCATCCTTCTGCCTCTACTCCCTCCTCCTCCCCATGGCTGATCCGTGGGCTGAGGGGAGCATTAGGGGTGCTGCCTGGGCTGTAAATGCCAGGCATTTGATGGCAAGGGGCGGCACAAGGCTCTTTTTGTGTGAAAGGCTGACCTATGACACTCTGGGCCAGTGGTGCTGGGGAGTGGTGGCCACTATAGCGCGGGGTGGAAGGGGAGAGCCGCATGGGGTAGTCTGGGGTGGAGCCGGATCCCAGAGGAGTGAAGTAAGGTCCTGCCTCTCCCAGCTCGTGCTCTGGGGTGGCCTGGTAGAGGCAGTCGGCAGCCAGCAGCTCAGTGCGGGAGCTGAGAGAGGGGTTCTCCTCAGGGATAGGTGCATTCAGTTGGAAGGGGAGGCACCCCAGCATGGGCGAGCCCCTGAGTGCAGCTGAGGAACGTCGGGAGTCCAGGCTGTAGAGGGACTCGGCGTCTGACAGGCTCTCCATCACGGCCAGGGGGGCGTGGCGGTCCCTCAGCTCCACGGTAAGGCGCTCCCTGGCCCCCCGCAGAACCACTGGCACTGGGGGAGGGGGGCACTCCGCAAAGCCATCGAGTGAAATCTCAGAGCGAGCACAAGAACTGAAAGGAGGAAAGGTGGGAAAGAGGATGAGAGCAAAGGAAAGAGGGAGGGAGGGAGGAAATAAATTGGAGGCAGAAATGGTAAGGGGTCAAGTAAGAAAAAAGTAGAATACGGTAGGAATAATATAAGATGGATGTGAATAAAGAAAGGGGGGTATTATAGAGAGTAGAGATGATAGAGTGATAGAGGAGAGGGGTTGGAGCACAGAGGGGTAGGAGAGAGGGATAAAGGGTTAAGGTCACACTTCACAATCACTAACAGGCCACTAGACTACTTCTGTTCTACAGCGGCTAAACTAGAGGGGGGCGGACTGTGTACTACCATACGTTGCCACTGATCTGGAGTCAGACCAATGACTGTGGGTCAGAGAGCAAGGAGCGTGCATGGGAGAAAGGTAGTGGCAGAGTTAATGCTGTCATGCTTTACTTCTATCTGAACACATAGAAGAACAAACCTTGAAGGACTAGGTACATTCTTGCAGACTCTTGCACATAACATACATTCATTCATTCTATGGCCAAAATAAAGGAAACACCAACATAAAGTGTCTTAATAGGTTGTAGGGCCACCACAAGCCAGAACAGCTTCAATGCACCGTGGTATAGATTCCACACGTGACTGGAACTCTATTGGAGGGATGCAACATAATGAATTTCATGCTCATCCACCATTCAGTGGATAGGGGTATTGTCATCCTATGGGGGCAGAGCCATGGTAGCTAAAATGTAAAAAATAACAGCCTGCCCAGCATTTTTAGACATGACCCTAAGCATGATGGGATGTAATTGCTTAATTGACTCAGGAACCACACTTGTGGAAGCACCTGCTTCAATATACTTTGTATCCTTAATAAGTGTTTCCATTATTTGGGCAGTTACCTGTACACATGCATGAGATTTTTTATAATAGTCAGTCAGTCATACATTTTTCTAGTCTCTGCCCAGACCCTCCCAAAGCTCCACCCATATCCCAGTGGACTAACCGAACACTGCTGTTCCTGCGGTGTTGTGTGGTTGGGGTGGGTTGTTGGGAGGCAGGAGGCGGGGCGGCTGCCATGAAGATGGTCTCTGGGTTCAGGTCCACCTCGGTTGGGCTCACCATTACCTTAGCAGCTGAAAGCAGGGCTGTCTTCCCTTTGTTATAGTTCTCCAGCACCTGTCAATAACACGATAGGAGGAGCAGTCAATTTACTGCTACCAGCATTGTAGACATTATTGACTGATTTGGAGGCTCTGGAAGGACTGAAGGAGGGAGAGCAGTAACAGTGAACTAAGGTGATCAGTAAGGAGAGTTTAAGTGCTGTAGAACTGGAATTGCCTGTAATATGTAATTGACATCAGCAAGAACAATGGATTGACAGGTAGACTAGTACAGGAAAAGGTGAATGTTAAGATTATTGAAAACAAGGCATTGAGACGAGTCAACACTGTGTCAAGTGAAGGGAAAGATGAAGGTCAGAAACACTAAGTCCATCCACCCTCATTTGTTTAAGCATGGTACTTGAATACTGAACAAACCTGGATAGCACAGGCAAACACCAAACCTGAGTAGAAACCAAAGTCATGCACTATACCCCTGGATACAAATCTCAGACTTTCACCTTACATGTTGCTGCACAAGTAGTCCATACAATGTAGGCCTACGCAGATGTATGTGTGGTGTGTACACCCTAAGTAAGTTATTCATCTAAACTGATGAAAAAGAAAAGGAGAGCAGAGAGAGCACAGACAACGGTTACTACACTCATGGTAATCACATTACCACACAGAGAGAACACAGACAACAGTTACTACACTCATGGTAATCACATTACCACACAGAGAGAACACAGAGAACAGTTACTACACTCATGGTAATCACGTCACCACACAGAGAGAGCACAGACAACGGTTACTACACACTCATGGTAATCACGTCACCACACAGGTAAATATGTTATTTGTCTTTAATGAGTTAAAACACAAAATTTAAAAAAGCATGATTCAAAAACATACAATATCATGAATAAATATGAAAACATGTGGATCACAAGCCATGCTTTTTTTATAAACACATTGTGACATGGAATACAACATTACAACATGAAAATGACAAATGGCTATAATGAAACATGAAAATAAATTATAATGGGAGTTAACATTGAACAAACATGCATGGTATTGGTATGAAAGCTATGTGTAACAGGAAGAGATGGACAGAGAGGAATGTGAGTAAAAACAGTCAGCTAATGATGGCTGTCAATCAGCTTATAAAAAACGAAATGAAGTATAGTACTTTTCTGTATATAACAAAGCACATACTGAGAACGAGGCGAAAGATCAATAAGGCAGGAAGCAGCATGACCTTAATATTTCCATAGCAACAACAATAGAAAAAGGCACATCCCCAACACCCCAGCAGCACCATAGGGGACACAATCAGAAACAAAGCCACCAAGATCAAATACTGTAAAACACATCAACCATTAGGTGCATCTCCAACAGTGCTCAGAGTGCTCTCCCACAGCGCAGAACAGTACCAGGGAAGTACTGTTCTGCCTCCATGACCAGTGCTTGATTTGGACTGAAATAGGTGCTGGCACTCATTTTGAGTGCTGGTACTGTTTACATTTAGGTGCTTGATCTAGGAAAAGGAGCTCAAGCAGTAGAAAATGTGAGGTGCAGGTATTCAGCTCCTGCCCAAGTCAAGCACTGACCATGACTAATAGACCAGCACGTCCTCCCTCTTTGTAACGAACCCATTGAGATATATTATTAGGTCAATTCATCTTTTGTCTAATTATATCAATGAATTGAGCATAAACGAGGGCTAGCTCAGTGCTCCATCATCTCACTAATATAAAGTGAACTGGTCTGAATGGTGGGAGGTTATTTCAGGCCGGTCAATCTGTACAAGTAGTCATCACTGTCAGGTAACAGGCTACTCTAATATAAAACCAGACCATTGGAATCTATTTGATGTGACCACACGGTCTACAGTAGCCTGGTTGCCGGTCTGTTTGTGCCATCATGCCAACTGTGGGGGAATCAGAGGACTCAGAGACACTTAGCACATCCTCCTTACTCAGGACACCTTGAGCTGCCAATTAGGAACAGTAGGAGGCCACAAGGAATAATAAGGAGGGGGTTAGTGTTGGAAAAATGGGAGTAACCATGGAAACCTCACTGCATCTAGAGAAAAGCGTGTGTTAGTTAGTAAGTAGGTTGTGTGGTGGTTTCTCAATCCGAACAATTTGAAGCTAAAGCAAAGAGCTAAGAGCAAGACAGAGTTTGTAAGACTGAAGAAACAGAGGAGGACTGTGAGCTGGAAAGGAGAAGTAGAGGCTGTAATGTTAAACCAGAGGATTTGGGATAGGTTGTGTGGGGGTGGTGGATGGTGTATTTGAAGAGTCTACTTGGAGAGATGAAGGGGTATTGGATAGTACAGGTTCAGAGGGGCTTGGTGGAAGGGTACTGCAGGGTACACCTGTAAGAGGAGGGGGTCTGTCTGTCATGATTGTGGGGGAAAGGGTAGGTCTGTTTGGGGGGTACTTGATGCTTGAGGAAAAGAGAGTGGGTGTGACAGAGGTGTGGAGAACAAGTCCGTTTCCTGAGTAGAGGGGCCATTCGATAATTGGGAGACGGCGGGTTGGTCAATGTGGGAGACGGCGGGTTGGTCAATGTGGGAGACGGCGGGTTGGTCAATGTGGGAGACGGCGGGTTGGTCAATGTGGGAGACGGCGGGTTGGTCAATGTGGGAGACGGCGGGTTGGTCAATGTGGGAGACGGCGGGTTGGTCAATGTGGGAGACGGCGGGTTGGTCAATGTGGGAGACGGCGGGTTGGTCAATGTGGGAGACGGCGGGTTGGTCAATGTGGGAGATAGAAGTTTGGTCTATTTGGGGGGAGGTATTTGATGGTTCAGTGGGGGAAAGACTACCTATAAGAGGAGGGGTAGAGTGTGTTTGGGAAACAGATGGGGTATCTCTAAGAGGGGTAGATGGCAGCTCTATTTTGGCAGTAGAGGGACAATCTGAAAGAGAACAGGGACAGGAAAGGTATTTGTGGGTATCAGAATATGTATTTGAAACAGGAGAGAAACAGTGTGGGTCTTTCTTGGTATCAGAAGAGCTATCTGAAAGAGGAGAGGTAGAGTGTGAGTATTTGTGGGGGTTAGAGGTGGTATCTGAAAGAGGGGAGGTGGAGAGTGAGTCTTTGTGGGCGTTAGAGGAGGTATCTGAAAGCAGAGGTGTAGAGGGCAGCTCTGTTTCAGAGGTTATGACCACCACAGTGCTGGCTGGTTGGCCCTCATCCTCCATCTCCATTGGCTCTGCACCTGCCTGCTCAGAACTGAGACCAAATGGTTCCAGTACCTGCAGAGACATCATAAGTATCACACAAACATACAAACACACCACTGCAGTTTCAATCACACAACACCATGCTTACACCAATACCCAACACACAGCAGACACACTCCAACACCAATGCAGTTCCATCAGAGTAACCTCAGTATAGCATAAGCATGTAGTGCCTGTGGAGCAGCCCAGACAGAACATTCAGCACACCGTCAGTGAACAGCACCCTTCTCCAGCTACAGCACAAGAAAACATGAGGTTAGTTCTAACTATTCATTGAAAACATACAATTGTTAGGAAAGCTTTTACAGACAGAAACCCACAAACACATCGAACATTCATCCAGTGTCGTCACCTGCCAACTCAGTGTATGAACAATGTTTTATTTATTGATATTTCCCTCAGTGCATTTCACCAGTGCCCCGCTACCTTATTCTGCCACCTTCCCCAACAGAGCATCTGACCAGCACCCCTACACTCTCATTTTATCTACAGGAAACCTCCACCCATCCAACACAAAGGAAACCCAGACAGACATGGACAGTGTATCTATTATATTCACAGACCTTGTTGAGTCCCTCCATCACCATGTGAGGCATGTGCTCGTTTAGCATGGCAGGGGAGATGATGACCTCGTTGAAAGACTTGTTATCCCCCCAGAGAGCTGAGTAGGTGGGCTCCTCCTGTCCACAGCTACGCACAGAGGGGCATGCTAAATTATATACTTAGCAAAATGATGTATGCATGCACATTTATACCAAAAGTAATGTCTGAGTAAATCCAGCCTTTTCACTAGTACAGTTTCTATAAAATTAGCATAAAACATGTCACACTAGATGTGTACTAAACTGATTGGTAGTATACACTGTCCTCACCCACTTGGACGAAAGGAATGCATGTGAGGATGCTGTTCATCAACTACAATACCGCTAAGCTCACCACAAAGCTCTCAGCCTTGGGACTGAACTCCTCCCTATGCAACTGGGTCCTGGACTTCCTGACGGGCCGCCCCCAGGTGGTGAAGGTAGGCAACATCACCTCCTTCACACTGATCCTCAACACGGGAGCCACACAAGGGGGTCCTCAGTCCCCTACTGTACTCCCTGTATACCCAAGACTGGGTGGCCTCACACAGTTCCAACTCCCTCATCAAGTTCACTGACGACACAACAGTAGTAGGCCTTATTACCAACCATGACAAGACGGTCTACAGAGAGGAGGTAGGCATTCTTACGGCGTGGTGCCAGGTAAACAACCTCTCACTCAAAGTAAGCAAAACAAAGGAGCTGATTGTGGACTTCAGGAGGAACCAGGCTGGGCACGCTCCCATCCTCATCAACAGGGCCGCCCTGGAGACGGCCAAAAACAAAGTTCCTCAGCGTAAGCATCTCCAAGGAATTGAAATGGTCAAACCACACGGACACCGCGGTGAAGAAGCTTCAGCGCATAAGACGGCGGGAAGGATAATTGGTATAGATCAAGAATCAGCCACCAACCTGCACACAAAAACTCATCCTCCTAAAAGTTGAAAGCATTTTACAGGACACTACTCATCCCCTTCACTCAAAACAGATAGATATGAGGACCTTTTCATTTCAACAGCCATTAGGCTGTATAATAGTCTGTTGGTCCCTCCAGTGTACAGCATATTGTATTTTCACTTTAAACGTGTAGCTATAACACTCTGAATTAATTATTTTGTGTAGTTTCTGTGTTTTCATGTTTTATGTAAAGTCTTTTTAAGCACATGACCAAACAAATTTCCCCCTGGTGGGGGAAGGCATGACAGTGACTCTTCAACCTCAGGATGCTGAAGAAATTTGGCCTGTCCCCGAGGGCCCTCACAGTGTCCAACAGGAGCACCATCGAGAGCATACTGTTGGATTGTATCAACTCTGCCGCTGACTGCAAGGCTCTACAGAGGGTGGTATACTCGGCCAAACACACCATCGGGTGCACACTGCCTGCCCTCCAGGACACTTCCAACACAAGGTGTCGCAGGAAGGCCAAGAAGGTCATCATGGACCTCAGCCACCCGAGCCACGGCCTGTTCTCCCCAATTTCAACACTCAATATAGGAGCATCATGGTAAAAACTGACAGACTGGCCAATAGCTTCTACCCCCAGACCATCAGGCTGCTGAATAGCCACCACTAGGCAGCTACCTGCTCCCGCTGTCCCTCTCCTGCCCCACAGACTTCATTTTACCTCCCCCTCAACTGACATTTATCCGCCCGCCCCTACCTCCCCCTCAACGGACATTATCCTTGTTACTCACTCGTCACTCTATGGAGAATTATCGTTGTTTACACACTTAACTACTTTTAACTGCTGCAGCTGTATAGAATTTAAAACTAGCTGTAATTATGTGTCTATATACAGTATATGCCGTCCTGTGATCTTTTTCTATTCTATTATTTGACTTTTTATTACTACTATATAAAGAGGATTCCACAGTACCCTGAAATGACATCTGTGACCCTGTGCATGTGACTAATAAACTTTCTTGTGCCATCATTGTAATGCCAGGGCTCTTACCATGTCTCTGAGGGGTGGTTGTGGACCACGTGGATGACCTTGCCCGGGGGGTAGAGGGGGGTGGAGGCTGACAGGGCGATGCTGAGATCACTGGGGTGCAGCCAGAGACGGCTGCTGGGGGGCACGGGGGCTGCCTGGGGCTGAGGGCCGTCGTCCACAGGCAGCTCGGACTTAGGAATGCACTTAGTGCCCCCTGCAATGATCCTCCACTGGCAGGGAGATATCAACAGTTACAACCTATACTGATAGCGGTTACAGCACAGTGTTGAAGCTTCCTTTCTGTAGAATATACAGAGCTTGACCACACACACACACTTTGCTATCTAATTGGAAATACAGTTGAAGTCGGAAGTTTACATACACCTTACCCAAATACATTTAAACTCCGTTTTTGACAATTCTTGACATTTAATCCGAGTAAAAATTCCCTGTCTTAGGTCAGTTAGGATCTGCGCCATGCCTCCCGGGTGGCGCAGTGGTCTAGGGCACTGCATCGCAGTGCTAGCTGCGCCACCAGAGTCTCTGGGTTCGCGCCCAGCCTCTGTCGCAGCCGGCCGCAACCGGGAGGTCCGTGGGGCGACGCACAATTGGCATAGCGTCGTCCGGGTTAGGGAGGGTTTGGGAGGGTTTGGCCGGTAGGGATATCCTTGTCTCAGTATGTAAATTGTAATGAAATGTAAAAAATGTAATACAATGTATGCACTCTACTGTAAGTCGCTCTGGATAAGAGCGTCTGCTAAATGACTAAAATGTAAATGTAAATGTAATTAGTATTTGGTAGCATTGTCTTTAAATTGTTTAATTTGGGTCAAACGTTTTGGGTAGCCTTCCACAAGCTTCCCACAATCAGTTGGGTGAATTTTGGCCCGTTCTTCCTGACAGAGCTGGTGTAACTGAGTCAGGTTTGTATGCCTCCTTGCTCGCACACGCTTTTTCAGTTCTGCCCACACATTTTTTATTGGATTGAGGTCATGGTTTTGTGATGGCCACTCCAATACCTTGACTTGGTTGTCCTTAAGCCATTTTGCCACAACTTTGGAAGTATGCTTGGGGTCATTGTCCATTTGGAAGACCCATTTGCGACCAAGCTTTAACTTCCTGACAGATGTCTTGAGATGTTGCTTCAATATATCCACATAATTTTCCTACCTCATGATGCCATCTATTTTGAGAAGTGCACCAGTCCCTCCTACAGCAAAGCACCCCCGCAACATGATGCTGCCTACCCCGTGCTTCACTGTTGGGATGATGTTCTTCGGCTTGCAAGCCTCCCCCTTTTTCCTCCAAACATAATGATGGTCAATTATGGCCAAACAGTTCTATTTTTGTTTCATCAGACTAGAGGACATTTCTCCAAAAAGTACGATCTTTGTCCCCATGTGTAGTTGCAAACCGTAGTCTGGCTTTTTTATGGCGGTTTTGGAGCAGTGGCTTCTTCCTTGCTGAGCGGCCTTTCAGGTTACGTCGATATAGGATTAGTTTTACTGTGGATATAGATACTTTTGTACCGATTTCCTCCAGCATCTTCACAAGGTCCTTTGCTGTTGTTCTGGGATTGATTTGTACTTTTCGCACCACAGTACGTTCATCTCTAGGAGACAGAACGCGTCTCCTTCCTGAGCGGTATGACGGCTGTGTGGTCCCATGGTGTTTATACTTGCGTACTATTGTTTGTACAGATGAACGTGGTACATTCAGGCGTTTGGAAATGGCTCCCAAGGATGAACCAGACTTGTGGAGGTCTACAATTTATTTTCAGAGATCTTGGCTGATTTCTTTGATTTTCCCATGATGTCAAGCAAAGAGGCACTGAGTTTGAAGGTAGGCCTTGAAATGCATCCACAGGTACACCTTCAATTGACTCAAATGATGTCAATTAGCCTATCAGAAGCTTCTAAAGCCATGACATCATTTTCTGGAACTTTCCAAGCTGTTTAAAGGCACAGTCAAGTTAGTGTATGTAAACTTCTGACCCACTGGAATTGTGATACAGTGAATTATAAGTGAAATAATCTGTCTGTAAACAATTATTGGAAAAATGACTTGTGTCATGCACAAAGTAGATGTCCTAACCGACTTGCCAAAACTATAGTTTGTTAATAAGAAATCTGTGGAGTGGTTGAAAAACAAGTTTTAATGACTCCAACCTAAGTGTATGTAAACTTCCGACTTCAACTGTACATGCGCTACCTTTGGCTTGTCGCTCTTCTGTAAGACTTCCAGCAGGTGGCGCCGAAACCCCTCCAACTGAGAGAGACCAATCCTATGAGAGACAAACAGGAGAGAAATGAGTACAGCTGTACACCATGACAGATATGATACTTGAAATAGGTGGGGTTTCTACATAGATGACATACCTTGGGACAAGGTCCTTTCCCAAAACGACAGAGGTGATAAACTCTTTGGAGTACTCCATGGCATCCTCACTGTAGAAACAAAATGACGAGGAGAGTCAAATCGAATCTAATTTTATTGGTCACATACACATATTTAGCAGATGTTACTGCGGGTGTAGCGAAATGCTTGTCAGACACACAAAAAGTGAAAGAGGATGTGAAAAAGGGAAGAGCGGGTCAGAGTGTGATGTGTACTCTTCTCTTTCCCTCCATCACCACAAACTGTTGCTGCTGAATTTCCAACCAGATGTTTTCCACGCACAAAAATCATGAGTCTGATCTCATTCCAACTGGATAAATAATTCAACGTCTCTCCACAGCAAACGTCGATGTGTGGAGGAATCAAGACCCGCGATGAGTTGCCCTTCGATAAAAAGCATCCAAGATATCGACATTGGTGTCATAAAAGGGATCGACATTGGTGTCACAATATCAATAGATGAGATCAGAGACAAACATGCTAGATCACGAGTCACGACTGACAAACATGCTAGATCACGAGTCACGACTGACAAACATGCTAGATCACGAGTCACGACTGACAAATATGAAGAAGATCTCAGCACAGAAAACACTGGTGTATACAGAGATGGTGCTTCTGAGTTCCCTGCTTTATGCTATAACCTAGAAACTGGAGGACTTGACAAAAGGCCTCTACCTCATCTGATCAGCACAGATAATCTAGAATCTAGAATCTAAACACAAATGACCTTCTCAGAACAGCACTGGACTGGCAGAGCACTGGAACATGTCATATGGTCACACAATCTCTTTCACCATGATTTATATTGCAAATCCAGTTTGGAGGGGACTGGCCGCTTTATAGAGGTTATTCAGCTTTGCCACAAGGTAAAAAAAAAACAAGCCCCATAATAGAGCCTAATATCTACTGAAAAACACACATGGACATGTTACACAGTGATCTTATGACTGTTGAAGGCGAGACGTTTCAGTGTGCGTGTTTAGTGTACTATCTGTAATTTAGTTCCCAATGCAATTCCAGCCTATACAAGCAATTGGATATGGATGTCTGATGCAAAGTTCTTGATCCAAGTAGGTCTTGGTGCTTTCTGTCCTGTTGCAATAGCTACAAGTGGCTACAAGCAACTACATCTACCATATAGTTAGATGACATGATGAAGGACATAGTTACCTCAGAAGGCCACCTGGTGGAGAGTAGGAGTAGCACTGCAGTGTGGGGTACTGGGGGCGGAGCAGGAAGGACAGAATGGCTGCAGTACCGGCACCAAGGGAGTGTCCCACTATCACCAGCCCGTAGTGCATGGTTCCCTTACCCTGAGAAAAACATTAGGTTTAGACTTGTACACACGCACTCTTCTAATGCTCTGTTCCCATGAAAGTGTAAGTTACGTAAACATGTATTACATT
The DNA here is from genome assembly GCF_029448725.1 of Salvelinus fontinalis. Classification (NCBI taxonomy): domain Eukaryota; kingdom Metazoa; phylum Chordata; class Actinopteri; order Salmoniformes; family Salmonidae; genus Salvelinus; species Salvelinus fontinalis. Next base: position 25,457,946 of record NC_074699.1, read on the forward strand.
TCAACCAATATACACAAATCCTTTCTACACAGATTAGAATTATACTTGTACACACACACACACACACACACACACACACACACACACACACACACACACACACACACACTTCAACAAAATCTTATATTTCTTCTAATGCTCTGTTCCCATGAAAGTGTTAGTTAGGCAAACGTATTACATTTCAACTAATATACACAAATCCTTTCTTCCACACTCCACACTGAGACATATCCACATGTTCATCACTCATGTACCAAATCTCTTCCAAAGGCTTGTGACAAGATCATTTCCTGCTCCAGTTTCTTCTTAATGTACTCTGCTGAGTAAACCATCCCCTGAGAGAAGAAGAGAAGAAGGGAGGGAGGGAATAGCAGAGAGAGGGAGAGGCAGACTGTTACATTCCATTCATCTTTGCTTCACTTCAGCCTCTATTAAATAATTGTAATATCCACTCATTTTACATCTATAAATCATTCCACTTTTGAGAAATGAAATGGCCCCTGCGCTTTGGGAGCATATTGGACCAATATCTCTTGGGGATGGCTTGTAAGAGGGTGAAGAGACACCCAAGGGAACCTCTGATTTGACTAGGTCTGGCTGGGTGAGTGCATTCTGACCTTGTGGCCCAGCCAGTTTCCATGCTGTTCCTCCACTGGCAGACGCTCAGAGTCCCCTGTGAGATCAGTCAGGGCATCCTAACACACACACACAAGAGAGAAAAAACATGTTATGATACAACTACATGCACTTAAAGAGATTCTCTGGTACTTTTGTAAACTTCTTAGCCACTAGTTCTGAAAGTAGCACTCATGAGCCAAAAGTGGTCCCTGAAAACTGCGTACTACTTCACGTGTGCAGATATGTGCGCCATATCATTGCTCTCTGTCTCCCGGAAACCTCATTGGATTACACTGGGCAGGCCTATACTAGCTGTCACTCAACGGCAGGTAGCCTAGCAGTTAGAGCGTTGGGACCGTAACCGAAAGGTTGCTTGTTTGAATCCCCGAGCTGGCAATGTGTGAAAAAATCTGCCGTTCTGCCCTTGATCAAGGCAGATGTCAATTAAGGCAGCCACACGGCACCTCTCTGATTCAGTTACTGGGTTAAATGCAGAAGACACATTTTGGTTGAATGCATTCAGTTGTGCCATGGACCCTTTCAAATGCGAGGGACTGTACTCATTGGCCAGAACTCGAATTGCTAGGGGGCTGGGCCACATTGGGGGAAATGTAGAGCAAATGGCACTGCGCAGCTTGAAGAAAACAGTCGCTTTCAAACTAGGGATTTCTTGGCTAATTGAGGTAAAACAGTAATTCTGCTCATAGATTATGCATGTATGAACCACACATTGACACATCTAGACCAAAGTGGGAGGTTTAAAAAATACTTTCTTAGTTGCCGGAGCATAACTTTAAGTGGAGGAGGTGATAACAAAAGATGAAAGACAGGAGAGACAGTGTGTGTGTGAGAGCGAGCGAGAGAGACAGAGAGTGAAAGAGATAGAGAGCGCGAGAGAGATAGAGAGCGCGAGAGAGATAGAGAGCGCGAGAGACAGAGCGCGAGAGAGACAGAGCGCGAGAGAGACAGAGCGCGAGAGAGACAGAGCGCGAGAGAGACAGAGCGCGAGAGAGACAGAGCGCGAGAGAGACAGAGCGCGAGAGAGACAGAGCGCGAGAGAGAGCTCTATTTCCTCAAGTAAAGAAAAAACTATTTTGATGTGAGAAAAATAACCGTGACATTTTAAATAGATGGGTTGACACATATTCGAGGGGAGTTCTGAATACTGCTAGCAAGTGCAAGACATTTTCTTCCTGCTCCAGTTAAATAATAGTTTCCTTTCCTTGGACACTAAGAAAAGTTACCTCGTAAATTATAAAGTATAGTGATTTTACAGTACTTGAGCAAAATTGAGCCCATAGAATGTTTAGCCAACAAGAGAGGGGGTGTGGGAGTTCAGTTGAAGACGGAGAGGTTTCATGGGAATTTGATGTTATAGAACTGTGAGGAATTTAACTTCACTGAAAGACGTTGTACTGCATAACATTGTATTGTGCTCCATGATTGACTGACATGGACTTTGGTGACTATCTGGTCATTCACTTGTGAGTCATTGTCTGCATCCCAAATAGCACCGTTTGGCCTATATAGTGGACTGTGTAGGTTGTTGCAGTCTTTTTGGGAGATACCATCACCCTCTCTCTTTTTTTAAACACTACATGCACAACTTTTGACCAGAAGCTCTTGTCAAAAGTGTTGCAATAAATAGGGAATAGATTGCCATTTGGGACACAACCATGGTAGTTCGATGACTCTCTGGGCAGTCACTTGTGAGTCATTGGTTTGTCACTGTGTCTTACTTTGGGGGACAGGGTTCCTCGAATGCTGATGACAACTTTCTTTTTCCCATGATCCACAGCCACAAAGAAAGGTGTCTCGTAAACCTATGAAGGGGAGAGAGAGAACAGTGAGAGGTAGCAGCTAAATCTATTTATTTTGGTAACACACATCAATCAAAGGCATCGCAGAAGAAACAGCCAAGGACTATAATGATGTCTTCCATCATGGAGTGTCCTGGCCTAACTCCCTCTGTGATGCGAGTCTGCAGAGTCCAGACCCTCCACTCTTCTGCTAGCTAGCCTGCATGGTGTGGTTTAATGGATGGAAAGTCAGACTTGGCCCAGTTAACAGAGAAGTCTGCTTTACAAATCAGTCAGTGTGTTTTGAGTGCTCTCTTTCTCGCTACGGCAACTTCCCTCTGCGAACAGGAAATAATTAACAGGTGGAATATTTTGGATGTGATTGGGATAGTATTTGTCCAGTCAGCCACTTGGCAGTGTGATTTACTTCCCTTGGTACAGAGCAATATAAGGTGTTATATTACATATATTATTGAGGGAACTAAGTGCAATATATCATTGAGGAATCGTTTAGAGAAACAATTCCAAGGAGAGTGATTCAGCAAATTGTTGACTGACAGACAATATGACAAATCATACACCTGTTCATCTGTACAGTTCAAACTGCTTCTACTAACACAGCATGTTGTATCTTCTGTATTCTACTCATGCCAGGTAATTGTCCAAACTGACCCCTGACCTCTAAGTCTGTCACCCTTCCGTTTGGTTCTCTACTCACCGCGTCATGCCAGGATGTGTAGACAACGTGGACCTGCTTCAGCTCTCTGTCCAGGAAGTGGCGGCGGATAGCCAGGACGTTACAGCCACAACAGTTATCCTCCTCCACTGTCACTGTCTGGGACAGCCTAGAGCCAGACCCTGATGTACAGCTGAGAGAGAGATGGAGGGAGGGAGGGAGGGAGGGAGGGAGGGAGGGAGGGAGGGAGGGAGGGAGGGAGGGAGGGAGGGAGGGAGGGAGAGAGAGTAGTGGAAAGACACAAAGAGACGAGAGAGGAAGAGAGAAAGCGAGATGGAGAGATTACTACAATAGGTCCTTAGATTGAGTGTGTGAGTCTAAAACCCAAACATCTGTGTGATTCAGTGTATTTAGGTCTTTGTATCACTAGTCAAGTGGTTAGTGCGTGGGTCAGTGTTTTGTCTGAACAGTGGAGTGGAACACGCTGTGTGTCAGTGCTCCATTGTTTACCCACTGTGTCAGAGAGTGGGGTCTGACCAGAGTGTTATTGTCCCATTGGATTACCACTTTGTCAATACTGATGAATGTGAAATGTGAAACCAGTGTAAGTGCATGGGATGAGAGGGAGGCAGGCAGACTTACTGGCAGGAGCTGGCCAGGCGGCACAGCCCACAGGCAGGCTTCCTCATCAGGTACATGGGCCAGCCGTACGCTGCCAGGGCAAACAGCATGTAGTAACACACCTCCTTGTACATGCCCATCTCCGTCTGAGGGACACACACACAATGTTAAAAATACATCCACAACAGAGACAGAGGCTACACCGCTGCCTTAGAGGTTCAATATAAATCCACAAACACACACTCACCGAGTTCTTAAGGTCCAGGTATTTGGTGTTGCGAGTTACAGGCATTCCAGATAAGAAGGCTAAAATGTCATTGTTGGCCTGAAGGAGAAAAACAACAATTTCACACATTGGAATATACAGTACTAGTAAGACTGTCAAACACAAACACACACAGGCCCTCCAACTCTGTTAGCATTTTACCTATCCCTCTCTCTTTCTCTCTCCACACTGGTCCCCATCCCCTGTTACCTGGTCCAGGATGGCACCTCTGTTGGACCTCTGTCTCTGGCGAAGCAGCACCAGGCCAGCTATGATGTCACTAGGCACAATGTCCAGATCTCTGAAGAACTCTGCAAACAGGCTGGCCACCTCAGAATACGCATCCTAACGGGAGAGGAGAGATAGAGGTTGAACCTTGAATAACCACAAGAACAGATCCTAACCACAACCATTGCTTCTCACTGAATAGATTGTATCATACAGGAAGTTGGGTGATGAATAGAGGAACAAGAATTCTATTTCCCTCACAGACTGTGTGTCCTGGGCTCGGGTGCAGCACATGAAGAACTTCAGTCTCCTGCTCCAGCTGCTGGCTTGGCCCTCCTCTAGCCTGTGTCTGAGGAAGGGAGGCACAGCAGGATGGTTACCTTAGTGTGCTGTGCTGGGTGAGGACAGAGTAGGACAGAGAGGGTAGTAGCGTGTAGGGCAGATGGTAGTAGTGTGTAGGGAAGAGGGTACCAACCTGAGGGTGCAGGTGGTATACTCTGTAGAGATGGTAGTGTGTAGGGCAGAGGGTACCAACCTGAGGGTTTAGAGATGGTAGTGTGTAGGGCAGATCGTACCAACCTAAGGGTGTACAGACGGTAGTATGCAGGGAAGAGGGTACCAACCTGAGGGTGTAGGTGGTGAGGTTGCGTTGGCGTCGCCGGGTGGCTTTCAGTTTGACAAAGGTGCGTCCCGTGGGGTCAAAAGTACACATGAGCGTGAAGCACACGCTGAAGATCACCAGCCAATTGCACACCACAATCCCTGGGGGGAGACAGGGTGGACAAAGGATAGTTTTGATATGTTGTGATCTTGATAACGAACCACGCAAATGTGTAAGAAAAGCAAAACATGCCCATGGGCATTTCTACTCCATTACTTTGTTTTACAAGTCCGTCCTTGTTCTCTTTGAAGATTACAACATGCTTCCTCCATTGATTGCTGCTCCCTCGTACTCCCTCTCTAACTCACCCAAAGCAAGGTTCTTGGCAGTGACATCAGAGCATGGTTGGTAGTATTGGAAAAGCCAGGCGATCCCCACCACTGCATATACCAACTCCACCAACAAGATGGCTGAAAGAGAGAAAGCAGGGAGGGAGAGAGGGAAGTGAAACACAGGGAAACAACATTACTCAATATTGTGAAATTAGACAGGATATTCTAAGAACAGGTGGAGTATACAGTGCCTTCGGGAAGTAAAAAATAAAAACAAATGCATAGAAAAATGAAAAACGAAATACCTTATTTACAGTTGAAGTATGAAAGTTCACATACACTTAGGTTGGAGTCATTAAAACTCATTTTTCAACCACTCCACAAATGTCTTGTTAACAAACTATAGTTTTGGCAAGTCGGTTAGGACATCTACTTTGTGCATGACACAAGTCATTTTTCCAACAATTGTTTACAGACAGATTATTTCACTTATAATTCACTGTATCACAATTCCAGTGGGTCAGAAGTTTACATACAGTAAGTTAACTGCGTCTTTAAACAGCTTGGAAAATTCCAGAAAATTATGGCATGGCTTTAGAAGCTTCTGATAGGCTAATTGACATAATTTGAGTCAATTGAAGGTGTACCTGTGGATGTATTTCAAGGCCTACCTTCAAACTCAGTGCTTCTTTTCTTGACATCATGGTAAATCAAAAGAAATGAGCCAAGACCTCTGAAACAATATTGTAGACCTCCACAAGTCTGGTTCATCCTTGGGAGCAATTTCCAAACGCCTGAAGGTACCACGTTCATCTGTACAAACAATAGTACGCAAGTATAAACACCATGGGACCACGCAGCTGTCATACCGCTCAGGAAGGAGACGCGTTCTGTCTCCTAGCGATGAACGTTCTGTGGTGCGAAAAGTACAAATCAATGCCAGAACAGCAAAGGACCTTGTGAAGATGCTGGAGGAAACCGGTACAAAAGTATCTATATCCACAGTAAAACGAGTCCTATACCGACATAACCTGAAACGCCGCTCAGTAAGGAAGAAGCCACTGCTCCAAAACCGCCATAAAAAAGCCAGACTACGGTTAGCAACTACACATGGGGACAAAGATTGTACTTTTTGGAGAAATGTCCTCTGGTCTGATGAAACAAAAAAAGAACTGTTTGGACATAATGATCATCGTTATCTTTGGAGGAAAAAGGGGGAGACTTGCAAACCAAAGAACACCATCCCAACAGTGAAGCACGGGGGAGGCAGCATCATGTTGTTGGGGTGCTTTGCTGCAAAGAGGGACTAGTGCACTTCACAAAATAGATGCCATCATGAGGGAGGATAATTATGAGGATATATTGAAGCAACATCTGAAGACATCTGTCAAGAAGTTAAAGCTTGGTTGCAAATGGGTCTTCCAAATGGACAATGACCCCAAGCATACTTCCAAAGTTGTGGCAAAATGGCTTAAGGACAACGAAGTCAAGGTATTGGAGTGGCCATCACAAAGCCCTGACCTCAATCCCATAGAAAATGTGTGGGCAGAACTGAAAAAGCGTGTGTGAGCAAGGAGGCCTACAAACCGGACTCAGTTACACCAGCTCTGTCAGGAGGAATGGGACAAAATTCACCCAACTTATTGTGGGAAGCTTGTGGAAGGGTACCCGAAAGGTTTGACCCAGGTTAAACAATTTAAAGGCAATGTTACCAAATACTAATTGAGTGTATGTAAACCTCTGACCTACTGGGAATGTGATGAAAGAAATAAAAGCTGAAATAAATAAATCTCTACAATTATTCTGACATTTCACATTCTTAGAATAAAGTTTTGATCCTAATTTTTTACTAGGATTAAATGTCAGGAATTGTGAAAAACTGAGTTTAAATGTATTTGGCTAAGGTGTATATGTAAACTTCAGACTTCAACTGTATAGTCACACTTAACATACAGTGCCTTCGGAAAGTATTCAGACCCCTTGACTTTTCCCACATTATATTATGTTAGTCTTAACCTAAAATTGATTAAAATTGTTTTTCCCCCATCAATCTACACACAATACCCCATAATGACAAAGCAAAAACAGGTTTTGACATTTTTGCTAATTTATAAAAAATTCTAAACGGAAATATTACATTTACATAAGTATTCAGACCCTTTACTCAGTACTTTGTTGAATCACCTTTGGCAGTGATTATAGCATCGAGTCTTCTTGGGTATGATGCTACAAGCTTGGCACATCTTTATTTGGGGAGTTTCTCCCATTCTTCCCTGCAGACCCTCTTAAGCTCTGTCAGGTTGAATGGGGAGCGTTGCTGCATAGCTATTTTCGGGTCTCTCCAGAGATGTTTGATCGGGTTCAAGTCCGGGGCTCTGGCTTGTCCTAAATCCACTCCTGTTTTGTCTTGGCTGTGTGCTTAGGGTCGTTGTCCTGTTGGAAGGTGAACCTTCGCCCCCCCAGTCTGAGGTCCTGAGCACTCTGGAGCATGTTTTCATCACGGATCTCTCTATACTTTGCTCTGTTCATCTTTGCCTCGATCCTGACAAGTTTCCCAGTCCCTGCCGCTGAAAACATTCCCACAGCATGATGCTGCCACCACCATGTTTCACCGTAGGAATGGTGCCAGGTTTCCTCCAGAAGTGACGCTTGGCATTCAGGCCAAAGAGAATCTTGTTTCTCATGGTCTGAGAGTCTTTAGGTGCCTTTTGGCAAACTCCTAGCGGGCTGTCATGTGCCTTTTACTGAGGCGTGGCTTCTGTCTGGACAGCCTACCATTAAGGTATGATTGATTGAGTGCTGCAGAGATGGTTGTCCTTCTGGATAGTTTCTCATCTCCACAGAGGAGGGAACATCGGGTTCTTGGTCACGTCCTCTGACCTGCACTATGGGACCTTTTATATAGACAGGTGTATGCCTTCCCAAATCATGTCCAATCAATTTAATTTACCACAGGTGGACTCCAATTAAGTTGTAGAAACATCAAGGATGAGCAATGGAAACACGATGCACCTGAGCTCAATTTTGAGTCTCATAGCAAAGGGTCTGAATACTTACGTACAGTTGAAGTCAGAAGTTTACATTCACCTTAGCCAAATACATTTAAACTCAGTTTTTCACAATTCCTGACATTTTATCCTAGTAAAAATTCCCTGTCTTAGGTCAGTTAGGATCCCCACTTTATTTTAAGAATGTGAAATGTCAGAATAATAGTAGAGAGAAGGATTTGTTTCAGCTTTTATTTCTTTCATCACATTCCCAGTGGGTCAGAAGTTTACATACACTCAATTAGTATTTGGTAGCATTGTCTTTAAATTGTTTAATTTGGGTCAAACGTTTTGGGTAGCCTTCCACAAGCTCCCCACAATAAATTGGATGAATTTTGGCCCATTCCTACTGACAGAGCTGATGTAACTGAGTCAGATTTATATAACTCCTTGCTCGCACACGCTTTTTCAGTTCTGCCCACACATTTTCTATAGGATTGAGGTCAGGGCTTTGTGATAGCCACTCCAATACCTCGACTTTGTTGTCCTTAAGCCATTTTTCCACAACTTTGGAAGGCTGCTTGGGGTCATTGTCCATTTGGAAGACCCATTTGCAACCAAGCTTTAACTTCCTGACAGATGTCTTGAGGTGTTGCTTCAATATATTCTCAATTTTCCTCCCTCATGATGGCATCTCTTTTGTGAAGTGCATCAGTCCCTCCTGCAGCAAAGCACCCCCACAATATGATGCTGCCTTCCCCGTGCTTCACGGTTGGGATGGTGTTCTTGGGCATGCAAGCCGCCCCCTTTTTCCTCCATACATAATGATGGTCAATTATGGCCAAACAGTTCTATTTTTGTTTCATCAGACCAGAGGACATTTCTCCAAAAAGTACGATCTTTGTCCCCATGTGCAGTTGCAAACCGTAGTCTGGCTTTTTTATGGCGGTTTTGAAGCAGTGGCTTCTTCCTTGCTTAGCGGCCTTTCAGGTTATGTCAATATAGGACTCGTTTTACTGTGGATATAGATATGTTTGTACCTGTTCCTCCAGCATCTTCACAAGGTCCATTGCTGTTGTTCTGGGATTGATTTACGCTTTTCGCACCAAAGTACGTTCAGCTCTAGAAGACAGAACGCGTCTCCTTCCTGAGCGGTATGACGGCTGCGTGGGCCTATGGTGTTTATACTTGCGTACTATTGTTTGTACCGATGAACGTGGTACCTTCAGGCATTTGGAAATTGCTCCCAAGGATGAACCAGACTTGTGGAGGTCTACAATTATGTTTCAGTGGTCTTGGCTGATTGCTTTCGACTTTCCATGATGTCAAGCAAAGAGGCACTGAGTTTGAAGGTAGGCCTTGAAATACATCCACAGGTACACCTCCAATTGACTCAAATGATGTCAATTAGCCTATCAGAAGCTTCTAAAACGATGACATAATTTTCTGGAATTTTCCAAGCTGTTTAAAGGCACAGTCAACTTACTGTATGTAAACTTCTGACCCACTGGAATTGTGATACAGTGAATTATAAGTTAAATAATCTGTCTGTAAACAAAAAGACATTTGTGGAGTGGTTGAAAAACGAGTTTTAATGACTTCAACCTAAGTGTATGTAAACTTCCGACTTCAACTGTATATAGTGTGTCTGTGATAACATGCTGGTGTGTCTTACCTAGTCGAATGTAGATGACATACTGCACAGCTTCTCTGGGCTGTGTGTAGAGGATGCTGCCTCTCATACTCAGCCATATGATGGCACTCTCACAGATCAGGCAGCTGACCAAGATGCCCAGGTACCCCCGGCCATGGTCCACCAGGGTGACCGAGCAGGACTGGTCCGAGCCATAGGGCAGGCCGAACAGAACCACAGATAGAACCACCAGCCTTGCAGGGGAGGGGGAGAGGGGCATGGTCACACAGATGACACACCCATGGTTCAGACAACATTTTGAGGGGGTAAGTATTCCATCTCATATACAGCTTCATACTTTTAGCTTGGTGCAGGGACTCCTGACCAAAGACAGACACAGGAACATACACTCACAGAAAGAAACATCCAGTACTCACCAGATGCAGTGCAGTAGAAAGAGGAAGAGGGCGGGCAGCACTAGGTCATCACTGCCAACTGACCAGCGCCGCCGAAACATCACCATACCAGGCATCACTGCCCTGTGAGGGAGAGAGGAGGAAAACAGCACGTTACGACACAAATCTTTACAACCTCGAACAAAAGAGCACTTAAAATAGTGGTTAAACACACACCCTTGGCTTTAATAAATCCTGCCCACAGTACCCAGCATCGCTGCCCTCTGAGAAAGCAAGAGGAAGAGAGGACGAGAAATAAAAACAGTGTCCACATCATGGTGTGATCAAAGGCCAGACCCTCTTTCCCCACTGACCAGCTTTCATAATAGCCAAGACTTCCTCAAAGCTCTGCTGCATTAATTTTTTTATTTTACTGTTATTTTACCAGGTAAGTTGACTGAGAACACGTTCTCATTTGCAGCAACGACCTGGGGAATAGTTACAGGGGAGAGGAGAGGGATGAATGAGCCAATTGTAAACTGGGGATTATTAGGTGACCATGATGGTTTGAGGGCCAGATCGGGAATTTAGCCAGGACACCGGGGTTAACACCCCTACTCTTACGATAAGTGCCATGGGATCTTATATCTATGAGATTTCCATACCCAACTATAACACTTTCCGTCAAGATAGAACTGCCAAAGGGGGAGGAGTTGCAATCTACTGCAGAGATAGCCTGCAAAGTTCTGTCATACTTTCAATGTCTATGCCCAAACAGTTCGAACTTCTAATTTTAAAAATTAATCTCTCCAGAAATAAGTCTCTCACTGTTGCCGCCTGCTACCGAGCCCCCTCAGCTCCCAGCTGTGCCCTGGACACCATCTGTGAATTGATCGCTCCCCATCTAGCTTCAGAGTTTGTTCTGTTAGGTGACCTAAACTGGGATATGCTTAACACCCCGGCAGTCCTACAATCTAAGCTTGATGCCCTCAATCTCACACAAATCATCAAGGAACCCACCAGGTACAACCCTAAATCCGTAAACATGGGCACCCTAATAGACATTATCCTGACCAACTTGCCCTCCAAATAAACCTCTGCTGTCTTCAATCAAGATCTCAGCGATCACTGCCTCATTGCCTGTATCCGCCACGGGTCCACGGTCAAACGACCACCCCTCATCACTGTCAAACGCTCCCTGAAACACTTCTGCGAGCAGGCCTTTCTAATCGACCTGGCCCGGGTACCCTGGAAGGATATTGACCTCATCCCGTCAGTTGAGGATGCCAGGTCATTCTTTAAAAGTTACTTCCTCACCATATTAGACAAGCATGCTCCGTTCAAAAAATGCAGAACCAAGAACAGATATAGCCCTTGGTTCACTCCAGACCTGACTGCCCTCGACCAGCACAAAAACATCCTGTGGCGAACTGCAATAGCATCGAAGAGCCCCCGTGATATGCAACTGTTCAGGGAAGTCAGGAACCAATACACGCAGTCAGTCAGGAAAGCAAAGGCCAGCTTTTTCAAGCAGAAATTTGCATCCTGTAGCTCTAACTCCAAAAAGTTCTGGGATACTGTAAAGTCCATGGAAAACAAGAGCACCTCCTCCCAGCTGCCCACTGCACTGAGGCTAGATAATACGGTCACCACTGATAAGTCCGTGATAATCGAAAACTTCAACAAACATTTCTCAATGGCTGGCCATGCCTTCCACCTGGCGACTCCAACCTTGGCCAGCAGCCCCACCCCCCCCCCGCTGCTACTCGCCCAAGCCTCCCCAGCTTCTCCTTTACCCATATCCAGATAGCAGATGTTCTGAAAGAGCTGGAAAACCTGGACCCATACAAATCAGCTGGGCTTGACAATCTGGACCCCCTATTTCTGAAACTGTCCGCCGACATTGTCGCACCCCCTATTACCAGCCTGTTCAATCTCTCCTTCGTATCATCTGAGATCCCCAAGGATTGGAAAGCTGCCGCTGTCATTCCCCTCTTCAAAGGGGGAGACACCCTGGACCCAAACTGTTACAGACCTATATCCATCCTGCCCTGCCTAGCTAAGGTCTTCGAAAGCCAAGTCAACAAACAGATCACTGACCATCTCGAATCCCACCGTACCTTCTCCGCTGTGCAATCCGGTTTCCGAGCCGGTCACGGGTGCACCTCCGCCACGCTCAAGGTACTAAACGATATCATAACCGCCATCGATAAAAGACATTACTGTGCAGCCGTCTTCATCGACCTGGCCAAGGCTTTCAACTCTGTCAATCACCATATTCTTATCGGCAGACTCAATAGCCTCGGTTTTTCTAATGACTGCCTTGCCTGTTTCACCAACTACTTTGCAGACAGAGTTCAGTGTGTCAAATCGGAGGGCATGTTGTCCGGTCATCTGGCAGTCTCTATGGGGGTACCACAGGGTTCAATTCTCGGGCCGACTCTTTTCTCTGTATACATCAATGATGTTGCTCTTGCTGCGGGCGATTCCCTGATCCACCTCTACGCAGACGACACCATTCTGTATACTTCCGGCCCTTCCCTGGACACTGTGCTATCTAACCTCCAAATGAGCTTCAATGCCATACAACACTCCTTCCGTGGCCTCCAACTGCTCTTAAATGCTAGTAAAACCAAATGCATGCTTTTCAACCGTTCGCTGCCTGCACCAGCACGCCCGACTAGCATCACCACCCTGAACGGTTCCGACCTAGAATATGTGGACATCTATAAGTACCTAGGTGTCTGGCTAGACTGCAAACTCTCCTTCCAGACTCATATCAAACATCTCCAATCCAAAATCAAATCTAGAGTCGGCTTTCTATTCCGGAACAAAGCCTCCTTCACTCACGCCGCCAAACTTACCCTAGTAAAACTGACTATCCTACCGATCCTCGACTTCGGCGATGTCATCTACAAAATAGCTTCCAATACTCTACTCAGCAAACTGGATGCAGTTTATCACAGTGCCATCCGTTTTGTTACTAAAGCACCTTATACGACCCACCACTGCGACCTGTATGCCCTAGTCGGCTGGCCCTCGCTACATGTTCGTCGTCAGACCCACTGGCTCCAGGTCATCTACAAGGCTATGCTAGGTAAAGTGCCGCCTTATCTCAGTTCACTGGTCACGATGGCTACACCCACCCGTAGCACGCGCTCCAGCAGGTGTATCTCACTGATCATCCCTAAAGCCAAAACCTAATTTGGACGCCTTTCCTTCCAGTTCTCTGCTGCCTGCGACTGGAACGAATTGCAAAAATCTCTGAAGTTGGAGACTTTTATCTCCCTCAACAACTTTAAAAATCTGCTATCCGAGCAGCTAACCGATCGCTGCAGCTGTACATAGTCCATCTGTAAACTACCCACCCAATTTACCTACCTCACCCCCATACTGCTTTTATTTATTTACTTTTCTGCTCTTTTGCACACCAGTATCTCTTCTTGCACATGATCATCTGATGATTTATCACTCGTGTTAATCTGCTAAATTGTAATTATTCGATTTATTGCCTACCTCATGCCTTTTGCACACATTGTATATAGATTCTCTTTTTCCTACCATGTTATTGACTTGTTTATTGTTTACTCCATGTGTAACTCTGTGTTGTTGTCTGTTCACACTGCTATGCTTTATCTTGGCCAGGTCGCAGTTGCAAATGAGAACTTGTTCTCAACTAGCCTACCTGGTTAAATAAAGGTGAAAAAAAAAAAAAAAAAAAAAGCCCTCAGAGTCAGGACACCCGTTTAACGTCCCATCCGAAAGACGGCACCCTACACAGGGCAGTGTCCCCAATCACTGCCCTGGGGCATTGGGATATTTTATTAGACCAGAGGAAAGAGTGCCTCTTACTGGCCCTCCAACACCACTTCCAGCAGCATCTGGTCTCCCAACCAGGGACTGACCAGGACCAACCCTGCTTAGCTTCAGAATGCATCAGTCAGACTATAGCAGAACTAACAGTACGCTCTGTTTCTCCTCGCAATTGAAGCTCTCCAGATGGAAAGAGAGGTGAAATGGAAATATGGAGGGAGAGAGTGTGTGAGAGGGAGGGAGACAGTGGGGTAATGGCTAAAATAGTTTGTGGACAATGTGGACTAGGTAATGAGTGAGGGTGTGAGAGAGGACTTGTTTTAATGGGTCTGTTTGTTACCATATTCTCTGGCAACGTGAACACCGCTTTCATTCTTCCCTTCCCTTCATCCAAAGGGGCAGTCTAAAACAAGTCAAAAGTGCCTTAGGCCTAGATTGAACTGAAGTAAAAGAGAGGAGGGAGAGCGTGAGGGATCTGGAGAGGTGGCTAGCCTTAGCCTATAGTGGTATGCCGTTAGCATATTTTGTCAAAACAGAAGCAAAGCCCACTGTCACAAAACACATGGGTAGCAGATGGTTAAAACCGTGTAAGGAACGCCTAGTGTGACAGTGTGCCAAGTTTGTGACTCTCATTTTATAGAGAATTTAACTATAGGGTGGGGGCAGGGATTCCAAAACTGGATAAAGTCAGCAACTACATATTCCATGATTTTCAAGACAACTATGTCTAGAGTATGCTTCAATAAAGGCTGGCTAAACAGTGTGACAGGTCTATATGGTCTCACTACAGATTAGGACAACATTACTGCTCTGCCCCCCCCCCCCCCCCCCTGTCACCGGCTGCCACATGGCTTCCTGTGGGTGTGACTCACATTATAGAGAAGAGGGAAGGAGGAGGGGAATGAGAGAAGAGGGGAAAAAAGGAATAAGAGAGTAAACCCCTTGTTATTTAGGCCGAAACAAAATTAGACTAATGAAATATAGCAGGTCCCACAATGTAGGTCTGTCCTCCACCACTTGAGACAGTGACGTCATCACTCCAAACCCTCCTCTCCTCCAGGCCGTGTGTTATAGCCTAGATACAGGTTGCAGTCCCCATGGGGATCTTACCAGTGGAACACACTACCACTTTAACTGGAAAGGCTATATCAATAGAATCAGTGAAGCAGCACACTCTCCCATACCAATAAGCCCATGTGTTTTATTGAATCTGATTAGGCCTAGATTTAGAAGTCTGGGACAGGTATTGACGGAGGAGATGGCTCCCGGGTGGCACAGCGGTCTAAGACACTGCATCTTAGTGCTAGAGGTGTCACTACAGACACCCTGATTCGAATCCAGGCTGTATCACAACCGGCCGTGATTGGGAGTCTCATAGGGCGAAGCACAATTGGCCCAGCGTCGTCTGGGTTTGGCCGGTGTAGGCCATCATTGTAAATAAGAATTTGTTCTTAACTGACATGCCTAGTTAAATAAAGGTTAAATAAAAATAAAATTGTAGGGAGAAGCCGAGTTTCTGTTCTCAAACCCCTAACTGTCCCTTTGTCTTTCAGAAAGTATAATAGGTTCCATATTAACTATTAACATTTGTCCCTTCAGCTTGCCTTTTAGGGCAATGGCTCCCAGGACCTCTAACAAGGAGAGTATGGATTTAATGGCAGGCGTAGAGTAAACAGTTTTCCTTTTCCAACTGGTAGGCTATTCTAGGAACCATAAATGTAACTGTATGACAGTCAACATAAATCCACAATACCCAGGTCATAGAAACTGTATGGAATACAGCCATACAGTATAATTCATTTGGGATAAATTCCTTTGATGATAAACAACACAGGCTGATCCATACTCCTTGGTTTGGCTGTACTCCATTAGTGCTCATACAGACAACACCCAGCTCATCTCACTGTAATATCCACTGTCCAACTCCAAGCCCTCCCATATGGCAGTGACCTCCCCAGAGCCCACCCAAGCAGAGTTCCGCCGTCCAGCCGGCCAGTCAGGACTGTGATGTCTGCTGAAATGGGTTTTTCTTCTGTAGCTTCAAAACAAGGAGATTTATCATACTCATCGGTGCATGTCTTAAACCCACAGGCCATCGCATGCGCTTAGCATAGGGCATCCATCACCCTAGAGTAGGGTTTCTTAAACTATGGGTCATGACCCAAAGTGGGCCCTGGGCATGTGAGAGGTGAGTCACCAGTTATGAGAATACATCTATAAATCACACAATATTTCTTCATAATTTGGGTCACGGGAGTACAGTCCATTTCTCATTTTGGTCCCGTGCTGAAACAGTTTAAGAACCCCTACCTTAGAGATGTGCAAAAGACTCTGAGTAAACATTTATCAAATGCACTTAAAATCGGTAGAACTGGGGTTCCGTTGAATTGGAAAACTTTTGAAAGTTTTTTCTTTTGTGGTGTAACATGAAGAAAGAATTGAGAAATATTGTACGGATATAATTTTATTCAACAGACTCAGCATCTACAACATTGCAGGAAAGCAAAGTGATACTAAGGGACGCGGTGAGACTAACAGATCAGGCAATAGTAAGAGACTTCCAGGTCATAAAGACCTTAAAGACCATTATTCTACATTGTAGAATAATAGTGAAGACATCAAAACTATGAAATAACACAAGGAATCATGTAGTAACCCAAAAAGTGTTAAATAAATCAAAATATATTTGATATATTTGAGATTCTTCAAAGTAGCCACCCTTTGCCTTGATAACAGCTTTGCACACTCTTGGCATTATCTCAACCAGCTTCATGAGGTAGTCACTTGGAATGCATTTCAATTAACAGGTGTGCCTTAAGTTAATTTGTGGAATTTCTTTCCTTCTTAATGTGTTTGAGCCAATCAGTTAGATATGGGTGGTATACAGAAGATAGCCCTATTTGGTAAAAGACCAAGTCCATATTATGGCAACAACAGCTCAAATAAGCAAAGAGAAACGATACTCCATTACATTTCTTTATTGTGTCCCTTGGGGGAAATGTAGTATTGCATATGGGGTTTCAGGCCACTCTCTGCAAGACAGTTCTCTCCCTTATGTCAACTGAGTCATAGAATCTCTCACTACTACAATATATTCTAATTTGTATCTGTGAATCCAACTAACATGTGTTTTGTGGAATGTGTGTATGACAAGTCCCTGCATGTGAGAAATGTTTTGTTCCCCACACAGCACACTCAGAGAGAAACCTGTTCAGTGTAGTGCTTTGTCTGTCCAGTGACGTCACTCAAAACCCTTTCCTGTATTACAATGACCTAGTGGCGTCATGGGTGGAATCTTAACATTTTCATTATAAATATATATACTGCTCAAAAAAATAAAGGGAACACTAAAATAACACATCCTAGATCTGAATGAACTATTCTTATTAAATACTTTTTTCTTTACATAGTTGAATGTGCTGACAACAAAATCATACAAAAATTATCAATGGAAATCAAATGTATCAACCCATGGAGGTCTGGATTTGGAGTCACACTCAAAATTAAAGTGGAAAACCACACTACAGGCTGATCCAACTTTGATGTAATGTCCTTAAAACAAGTCAAAATGAGGCTCAGTAGTGTGTGTGGCCTCCACGTGCCTGTATGACCTCCCTACAACGCCTGGGCATGCTCCTGATGAGGTGGCGGATGGTCTCCTGAGGGATCTCCTCCCAGACCTGGACTAAAGCATCCGCCAACTCGTGGACAGTCTGTGGTGCAACGTGGCGTTGGTGGATGGAGCGAGACATGATGTCCCAGATGTGCTCAATTGGATTCAGGTCTGGGGAACGGGCGGGCCAGTCCATAGCATCAATGCCTTCCTCTTGCAGGAACTGCTGACACACTCCAGCCACATGAGGTCTAGCATTGTCTTGCATTAGGAGGAACCCAGGGCCAACCGCACCAGCATATGGTCTCACAAGGGGTCTGAGGATCTCATCTCGGTACCTAATCGCAGTCAGGCTACCTCTGGCAAGCACACGGAGGGCTGTGCGGCCCCCCAAAGAAATGCCACCCCACACCATGACTGACCCACCGCCAAACCGGTCATGCTGGAGGATGTTGCTGGCAGCAGAACGTTCTCCACGGCGTCTCCAGACTCTGTCATGTCTGTCACGTGCTCAGTGTGAACCTGCTTTCATCTGTGAAGAGCACAGGGCGCCAGTGGCGAATTTGCCAATCTTGGTGTTCTCTGGCAAATGCCAAACGTCCAGCACGGTGTTGGGCTGTAAGCACAACCCCCACCTGTGGACGTCGGGCCCTCATACCACCCTCATGGAGTCTGTTTCTGACCGTTTGAGCAGACACATGCACATTTGTGGCCTGCTGGACGTCATTTTGCAGGGCTCTGGCAGTGCTCCTCCTGCTCCTCCTTGCACAAAGGCGGAGGTAGCGGTCCTGCTGCTGGGTTGTTGCCCTGCTACGGCCTCCTCCACGTCTCCTGATGTACTGGCCTGTCTCCTGGTAGCGCCTCCAATCTCTGGACACTACGCTGACAGACACAGCAAACTTTCTTGCCACAGCTCGCATTGATGTGCCATCCTGGATGAGCTGCACTACCTGAGCCACTTGTGTGGGTTGTAGACTCCGTCTCATGCTACCACTAGAGTGAGAGCACCGCCAGCATTCAAAAGTGACCAAAACATCAGCCAGGAAGCATAGGAACTGAGAAGTGGTCTGTGGTCACCACCTGCAGAACCACTCCTTTATTGGGGGTGTCTTGCTAATTGCCTATAATTTCCACCTGTTGTCTATTCCATTTCCACAACAGCATGTGAAATGTATTGTCAATCAGTGTTGCTTCCTAAGTGGACAGTTTGATTTCACAGAAGTGTGATTGACTTGGAGTTACATTGTGTTGTTTAAGTGTTCCCTTTATTTTTTTGAGCAGTGTGTGTATATATATATATATATATATATATATATATATATATATATATATATATATATATATATATATATATCTGTTCAAAAGTTGAGTCACTTAGAAATGTTCTTGTTTTTGAAAGAAAAGCACAAAAAAAATCCATTAAAATAACATCAAATTGATCAGAAATAAGGTGTAGAAATTGTTAATGTTGTAAATGACTATTGTAGCTGGAAACGGCTTATTTTCAATGGAATATCTACATAGGCGTAGAGAAGCCCATTATCAGTAGTCATCACTCCTGTGTTCCAATGGCACGTTGTGTTAGCTAATCCAAGTTGATCATTTTAAAAAGGATGATTAAAGAAGCAATAAAACTGGCCTTCTTTAGACTAGTTGAGTATCTTAAGCATCAGCATTTGTGTGTTTGATTACAGGCTCAAAATGGCAAGAAACAAAGATATTTCTTCTGAAACTGAATTCAATTCAAGGGGCTTTATTGGCATGGGAAACATTAATTACCATTGCCAAAGCAAGTGAAGTAGATAATATGCAAAAGTGAAATAAACTATAAAAATTTACAGTAAACAATACACATACAGAAGTTCCAAAAGAATAATGACATTACAAAATGTCATATATGTATATATACAGTGTTGTAACAATGTACAAATGGTTAAAGTACAAAAGGGAAAATAAATAAATGTGTGTTGTATTTACAATGGTGTTTGTTCTTCACTGGTTGACCTTTTCTTGTGGCAACGGGTCACAAATCTTGCACACCGCGTTTTCACCCAGTAGATATGGGAGTTTATCAAAATCCGGTTTGTTTTCTAATTCTTTGTGGATCTGTGTATGCTGAAGGAAATATGTGTCTCTAATATAGTCATACAATGGGCAGGAGGTTAGGAAGTGTAGCTCAGTTTCCACCTCATTTTGTGGGCAGTGTGTACATAGCCCGTCTTCTCTTGAGAGCCAGGTCAGCCTATGGTGGCCCTTCTCAATAGCAAGGTTATGCTCACTGAGTCTATACATAGTCAAAGCTTTCCTTAAGTTTGTGTCAGTCACAGTGGTCAGGTATTCTGCCACTGTGTACTCTCTGTTTAGGGCCAAGTAGCATTCTAGTTAACTGTTTTTTTGTTAATTCTTTCCAATGTGTCAAGTAATTATCTTTTTGTTTTCTCGTGATTTGGTTTGGTCTAATTGTGTTGCTGTCCTGGGGCTCTGTGGGGTGTGTTTGAACAGAGCCCCAGGACCAGCTTGCTTAGGTTCATCTCTCTGTAGGTGATGGATTTGTTATGGAAGGTTTGGGAATCGCTTCCTTTAAGGTGGTTGTAGAATTTAATGGCTCTTTTCTAGATTTTGATAATTAGTGAGTATCGGCATAATTATGCTCTGCATACATTATTTGGTGTTCTCCGTTGTACAGAGGATATTTTTGCAGGATTCCGCATGCAGTCTCAATTTGGTGTTTGTCCCATTTTGTGAATTCTTGGTTGGTGAGCGGACCCCAGACCTCACAACCATAGAGGGCAATGGGTTCTATAACTGATTCAAGTATTTTAAACCAGATCCTAATTGGTATGTCAAATTTTATGTTCCTTTTGATGGCATAGAAGGCCCTTCTTGCCTTTTCTCTCAGATGGTTCACAGCTATGTGGAAGTTACCTGTGGCACTGATGTTTAGGCCAAGCTATGTATAGTTTGTGTGCTCAAGGGAAACGGTGTCTAGGTGTAATTTGTAGTCCTGTCGACTGGACCTTTATTGGAACACCATTATTTTGGTCTTACTGAGATTTACTGTCATGGCCCAGTTCTGACAGAATCTGTGCAGAAGCTCTAGGTACTGCTGTAGGCTCTTTTTTGAAATCAACAAAGCATGAGAAGACTTTGCCTTTGTTTTGGTTCGTTTGTCAATTAGGGTGTGCAGGGTGAATATGTGGTCCGTCGTACGATAATTTGGTAAAAAGCCAATTTCACATTTGCTCAGTACATTGTTTTCACTGAGGAAATGTATGAGTCTGCTGTTAATGATAATGCAGAGGATTTTCCCAAGGTTGCTGTTGACGCATATCCCACGGTAGTTATTGGGGTCAAATTTGTCTCCACCTTTGTGGATGATGGGTGATCAGTCCTTGGTTCCAAATATATTGGGGAAGATGCCAGAGCTAAGGGTGATGTTAAAGAGTTTTAGTATGCCCAGTTGGAATTTGTTGTCTGTATATTTTATAATTTCATTGAGGATACCATCAACACCACAGGCCTTTTTGGGTTGGAGGGTTTTTATTTTCATTCAAGGCAATTGGAGAATCGAGTGGGTTCTGGTAGTCTTTAATAGTTGATTCTAAGATTTTGTATTTGATCATGCATATATTTTTGCTGTTTGTTCTTTGTTATAGAGCCAAAAAGATTGGAGAAGTGGCTTACCCACATATCTCCAATTTGGATAGATAATTCTTTGTGTTGTTGTTTGTTTAGTGTTTTCCAATTTTCCCAGAAGTGGTTAGTCTATGAATTCTTCAATTACATTGAGCCGATTTCTGATGTGCTGTTGCTTCTATTTCCGTAGTGTATTTCTGTATTGTTTAAGTGATTCACAATAGTGAAGGCGTAGACTCAGGTTTTCCGTGTCTCTATGTTTTTGGTTGGACAAGTTTCTCAATTACTTTCTTTAGTTTTTGCATTATTCATCAAACCATTTGTCATTGCGGTTCATTTTCTTCAGTTTTCTGTTTGAGATTTTTAGATTTGATAGGGAAGCTGAGAGGTCAAATATACTCTTAAGATTTTCTACTGCCAAGTTTACACCTTCACTATTACAGTGGAACGTTTTGTCCAGGAAGTTGTCTAAAAGGGACTTAATTTGTTGTTGCCCAATTGTTTTGTTTTTTGGTTGGTTTCCACACTACATTCCTTCCATCTACAGCATTTCTTAATATTATTCAGATCCTTTGGCTTTGATCCCTCATGCTTGAGCATTGCTTTGTTCAAGTAGACTGTGATTTTGCTGTGGTCTGATAAGGGTGTCAGTTGGCTGACTGAACGCTCTGAGATACTCTGGGTTGAGGTCAGTGACAAAGTAGTGTACAGTACTACTGCCAAGAGATGAGCTATAGGTGTACCTACCATAGGAGTCCCCTCGAAGCCTACCATTGACTATGTACTGGACATAACCAGCGTGCGACAGAGCTGCAGGAGTTGTGACCAGTTTTTGTTGGTTATGTTGTCATAACTGTGCATAGGGGGGCATAAGGGGGAGGGAATGCTGTCACCTCCAGGCAGGTGTTTGTCCCCCTGTGTGCTGAGGGTGTCAGGTTGTCTGGTTCTGGCATTTAGGTCGCCACAGACTAGTACATGTCCCTGGTCCTGGAAATGATTCATTTTCCCCTCCAGGATGGAGAAGCTGTCTTCATTAAAAGTATGGGAATTCTAGTGGGGGGGAGGGGGCATAGGTAGTAGAGGTCGCCAATACTGATTATTGGAGGACCAAAAAAAGCCGATACCAATTAAAATTGGCCAATTTTTTATTTGTAATAATGACAATTACAACAATACTTAATGAACACTTTTATTTTAACTTAATATAATACATCAATAAAATCAATTTAGCCTCAAATAAATAATGAAACGTTCAATTTGGTTTAAATAAAAAGCAAAAACAAAGTGTTGGAGAGGAAAGTAAAAGCGCAATATGTGCCATGTAAAAAAGCTAAAGTTCCTTGCTCAGAACATATGAAAGCCGGTGGTTCCTTTTAACATGAGTCTTCAATATTCCCAGGTAAGGCGTTTTAGGTTGTAGTTGTTATAGGAATTATAGGACTATTTCTCTCTATACTATTTGTATTTCATATACCTTTGACTATTGGATGTTCTTATAGGCACTTTAGTATTGCCAGTGTAACAGTATAGCTTCCGTCCCTCTCCTCGCCCCTACCTGGGCTCGAACCAGGAACACATCGACAGCCGCCACCCTCGAAGCATCGTTACCCATCGCTCCACAAAAGCCGCAGCCCTTGCAGAGCAAGGGGAACATCTACTTCAAGGTCTCAGATCAAGTGACGTCACCGATTGAAACGCTATAAGCGCGCACCCCGCTAACTAGCTAGCCATTTCACATCGGTTACACCAGCCTAATCTCGGGAGTTGATAGGCTTGAAGTCATAAACAGCTCAATGCTTGAAGCACAGAGAAGAGCTGCTGGCAAACGCACAAAAGTGCTGTTTGAATGAATGCTTACGAGCCTGCTGCTGCCTACCACCGCTCAGTCAGACTGCTCTATCAAATCATAGACTTAATTATAACATAATAACACAGAAATACGAGCCTTAGGTCATTAATATGGTAACTGGAAACTATCATTTCGAAAACAAAACGTTTATTCTTTCAGTGAAATACAGAACCGTTACGTATTTTATCTAACGAGTGGCATCCCTAAGTCTAAATATTGCTGTTACATTGTACAAACTTCAATGTTATGTCATAATTATGTACAATTCTGTCAAATTAATTACTGTCTTTGTTAGGAATAAATGGTCTTCACACAGTTCGCAACGAGCCAGGTGGCCCAAACTGCAGCATATACCCTGACTGCTTGCACGGAACGCAAGAGAAGTGACACAATTTCCCTAGTTAAAAGAAAGTAATGTTAGCAGGCAATATTAACTAAATATGCAGGTTTAAAAATATATACTTGTGTATTGATTTTAAAGAAAGGCATTGATGTTTATGGTTAGGTACACATTGGTGCAACGACAGTGCTTTTATAGCGAATGCGCTTGTTAAATCATCACCCGTTTGGCGAAGTAGGCTGTGATTCGATGAGAAATTAACAGGCACCGCATCGATTACATGCAACGCAGGACACACTAGATAAACTAGTAATATCATCAACCATGTGTAGTTACCTAGTGATTATGTTAAGATTGATTGTTATTTATAAGCTAAGTTTAATGCTAGCAAGCAACTTACCTTGGCTTCTTGTTGCACTCGAGTAACAGGTAGTCAGCCTGCTACGCAGGCTCCTCGTGGAGTGCAATGTAAGGCAGGTGGTTAGAGCGTTGGACTAGCAACCGGAAGGTTGCAAGATCGAATCCCCGAGCTGACAAGGTAAAAATCTGTCGTTCTGCTCCTGAACAAGGCAGTTAACCCACCGTTCCTAGGCCGTGAATGAAAATAAGAATGTGTTCTTAACTGACTTGCCTAGTTAAATAAAGGTAAAAATACATATATATTAAAATCGGCCACAATTGGTGTCCAAAAATGGCGATTACCGATTGTTATGAAAACTTGAAATCGGCCCTAATTAAATTGGCCATTCCGATTAATCGGTCGACCTCTAATAGGTAGCACACAGGAGCACATTTTTCTCTGTTAAGATCGTTTCCTTTTGAATTTATAGCCAAATGTAAAATGTTCCTGTTTTGATTAATGAGTGAGTTAGGTCTGCTCCATACCAAATTAGCATACCCCCTGAGTCCCTTCCCTGTTTCACACCTGGTAGTTTGGTGGATGGGACTAACAGCTCTCTGTAACCTAGAGGGCAACCAGTAGGTCCATCTCCTCTATACCAGGTTTCTTGTAGGATGGCAATGTCTGTATTTCTGATTTCTTTGATGAAGTCCAGATTCCTGCTCTTTAGGCCAAAGGCAGATGACCTCAGGCCTTGGATATTTCAGGATGAGATAGTGAAGGCTTTGTGTTCCATAAAGTGTCCAATGTTGTTGGTCGTGTGGTTTGGCCTTAGGCCAGTAAGTGTGAGCAGAGCCTGCTGAGAATCTGGTACATGCCATTGGCTTGGGCTAGTGTAAGAGTGGGGTTTGGGCCCATTTTCCCGTTCACGACCTGGGTGTATGTGTGACTTCCATGTTGAGGCCCTCTTTGCGGAGGTGGGGTGCATGGGGTGGGCAGGAGGGGTATAGGTCTGATCTGAGGGGACCTAAACTCATCAGTCTATTCTTGTTCTGAAAAATGAAGGCTATTCCATGCGAAAAACTGAAAGATCTCGTACAACGCTGTGTACTACTCTCCTAACAGAACAGCGCAAACTGTCTCTAACCAGAATAGAAAGAGGAGTGGGAGGCCCCGGTGCACAACTGAGCAAGAGAACAATTACATTAGTGTGTCTAGTTTGAGGAAGTCCTCAACTGGCAGCTTCATTAAATAGTACCCACAAAAAAACAATCTCAATGTCAACTGTGAAGAGGTGACATCGGGATGCTGGCCTTCTAAGCAGAGTTGCAAAGAAAAAGCCATATCTCAGACTGGCCAATAAAAATAAGAAATTAAGATGGGGAAGAGAACACAGACACTGGACAGAGGAACTCTGCCTAGAAGGCCAGCATCCTGGAGTTGCCTATTCAATGTTGACGTTGAGACTGGTGTTTTGCAGGTACTATTTAATGAAGCTTCCAGTTGAGGACTTGTGAGGCGTCTGTTTCTCAAACTAGACACTAATGTCTAACTGCGGCAGTCTCCACGTGCCATTTGCATCAGGTCAAGTGTAAGTGGGTCACACAGTGATGCTTCGCATTTCATTTTGGTGAGCAAACATTTTCTCACCCTCTCATAAAAGGACATCACTGCAAACACAAACAATCCGGTTAATCACTCCCATTACTGTCATAAAGCTCGAAATGGTGGTATTTGTAAAGCTTTCCTTCAGGTGAGGTTAGCAAAAGGCTGATCTTATATAGGCTAGGCCTACTATTAAATCAAACATTACAGAGAAAATTCATTTTCAAAAAGCTTGTAACAGGTTAACTTCTTATCAAATTGAATGAGGTATTTTGTAAACCTCCTGCCTATTACCCTAGGTGGCCTTTTACCTGATAGAAAATCTCATCATAGTAGAGTAATTGAGGTGATTACCTATGACCCACACCCACCCACTCCAAACCATCAGCACTAACTTGGACCCACATTTCATTTCACAGACATTTGAGGCCTGATGAATTTGAGGGGGTAGGAGAGAGGGAGGTATACTGGTAAATTGTTTGATGTGTGGTTAGTAGATTAAATGCAGTCCAATTATCCCCAGTCCAATGCTTCAGCCTCTCTGTTGGTATGGCTGGTTGACATTCTTTGACACTTAATCTGAAAGCTAGCTGTCACCTCAACGCAATGCCTTTGGAGGTGACTGTGTATACAGTGGGATCTGGAATGATTGGATCCATTGATAAAGATGAGCAAAAAAATTGTATAAAATAATACTGAGCTATATTGTGTGCCACAAAAATACAAATACAATTGTGTGCCCTAAAAATAAACATTTTCAGAGAAAGAGATTTTGTTAAACCAGTAATAGAAATACATCTCTAAAGGGCTCAAAAGTATTGGATCTCCCGGTTTTCAAAACTCCAGCACCCTCCAAGGATAACGACATTGAGCCTTTTTCTAAAATGTTTTCTAAAATTGGAGAACACATTGGGATGGATCATAGACAATTCCTCCATACAGAATCCTTCCAGATCCTCAATATCCTTAATTTACGCTTATGGACTTGTGTGTGCTTGGGGTCATTGTCTTGCGGCCAGGTTTCAGCCTCCTGGCAGAGACAATCAGGTTTTTGGCTAAAATGTCCTGGTACTTCGTAAAGTTCTTGATGTCGTTGACCTTATGCAGCACCCCTGGAGTTTGCTAAATGGCATTGGCACTTGGATTGGAACCAGTGCTATGGGTCATTTCCACGTACAGTCACAGCCAAAAGTTGAGAATGACACAAATGTTAATTTTCACAAAGTCTGCTGCCTCAGTGTGTTTAGATATTTTTGTCAGATGTTACTATGGAATACTGAAGTATAATTACAAGCATTGCATAAGTGTCAAAGGCATTTATTGACAATTACATGAAGTTGATGCAAAGAGTCAATATTTGCAGTGTTGACCCTTCTTTTTCAAGACCTCTGCAATCCGCCCTGGCATGCTGTCAATTAACTTCTGGGCCACATCCTGACTGATGGGAGCCCATTCTTGCATAATCAATGCTTGGAGTTTGTGGGTTTTTGTATGGCCACCCGCCTCTTGAGGATTGACCACAAGTTCTCAATGGGATTAAGGTCTGGGGAGTTTCCTGGCCATGTACCCAAAATATCGATGTTTTGTTCCCCGAGCCACCTTATGGCAAGGTGCTCCATCATGCTGGAAAAGGCATTGTTCGTCACCAAACTGTTCCTGGATGGTTGGGAGAAGTTGATCTCAGAGGATGTGTTGGTACCATTCTTTATTCATGGCTGTGTTTTTAGGCAAAATTGTGAGAGTGAGCCCACCTCCTTGGCTGAGAAACAACCCCACACATGCATGGTCTCAGGATGCTTTACTGCTGGCACGACACAGGACTGATGGTAGCACTCACCTTGTCTTCTCTGGACAAGCTTTTTTCCAGATGCCCCAAACAATCGGAAAGGGGACTCAGAGAAAACAACTTTACCCCAGTCCTCAGCAGTCCAATCCCTGTACCTTTTGCAGAATATCAGTCTGTCCCTGATATTTTTCTTGGAGAGAAGCGGCTTCTTTGCTGCCCTTCTTGACACCAGGCCATCATCCAAAAGTCTTTGCCTCACTGTGCGTGCAGATGCGCACTCACCTGCCTGAGCAAAGTCTGTACTGGTGGTGCCCCGATCCCGCAGCTGAATCAACTTTAGGAGACGGCCCTGGGGCTTGCTGGACTTTCTTGGGCGCCCTGAAGCCTTCTTCACAACAATTGAACCACTTTCCTTGAACTTCTTGATGATCCGATAAATGGTTGATTTAGGTGCAATCTTACTGGCAGCAATATCCTTGCATGTGAAGCCCTTTTTTGTGCAAAGCAATGATGACACCATGTGTTTCCTTGCAGGTAACCATGGTTGACAGAGGAAGAACAATGATTCCAAGCACCACCCTCCTTTTCAAGTTTCCAGTCTGTTATTCAAATTCAATCAGCATGACAGAGTGATCTCCAGCCTTGTCCTCATCAACACTCACACCTGTGTTAACAAGAGAATCACTGACATGTCAGTTGGTCCTTTTGTGGCAGGGCTGAAAAGCAGTGGAAATGTTTTTTGGGGGATTCAGTTCATTTGCATGGCAAAGAGGGACTTTGCAATTAATCTGATCACACTTCATAACATTCTGGAGTATATGCAAATTGCCATCATACAAACTGAGGCAGAAAACTTATTGAAAATTAATATTTGTCATTCTCAAAACTTTTGGCCACAACTGTAAAATGACCCATGAGCACCAACATGTTAAGTTCATAGGAGCATGTCAAATTGGGTGTCAAATAAAAGCTACGAGTCTATTTATCTTTGAGAAATTAAGGAATATATACACTTGTTTTGTTTATCCTCAAAAAATTGAATAAGCAAAGGCTTTGATTTCTTGTCAAACATATGAAAAATGAGTCTTAGAAAAGATCTACCAGAAAAAGTCTTAAAAAGGTATCAGAAAAACACAATAATGTTGAAGACCCCTGCCAACTGATATCAACACACATTTACACTGAACAAAAATAGAAACGCATGTGCTGGTCCCATGTTTCATGAGCTGAAATAAAAGATCCCAGAAATGTTCCATACAATGCATATGCAGAAAATACGTCATTCTGTAAAATAAGCTGGTGGATCTTTGATGACACTCAGGAGGCAGTGTTTTCATAATTTCATAAAACATTTGAGAAAAAGGCTTAGTGTGTGTCGTTTTCCTCACAATGGGAAGGTGTTGGGAGTATTGAAAGAGGATCCAAACATTTCCCCCCCGCTTTAGTTATTTGTAATTATTACACACAATCTCATTCTCTGATCAATTGTATTAGTATAAAATATATAGATTTTAAATTAAAAAAATTAGCATACAATATAGCTCAGTATTTGTATTATTTTATACAGTCTTTTTTGTCCATCATTAAGATATTCAATAATTCCAGACCCACTGTACATACACAAACATTGTGCTAAAATATTGTGTGCAAGGCTGTTTTTGTGGCCACGTGAAGTAGCTGGTTCCATTCCTTCTACCTCAAGCATCGTACAGTATAGCACTGAGGGGTCATGGTTAAGCAGAAGAATTGAAAATCAAGGAACATTCTGTGCTGACTTTTATTGTTACACTTTCAAGTTATGTAGAGGGAAACACTGACATTGAACAAGTTATGTAGAGGGAAACACTGACATTGAACAAGTTATGTAGAGGGAAACACTGACATTGAACAAGTTATGTAGAGGGAAACACTGACATTGAACAAGTTATGTAGAGGGAAACACTGACATTGAACAAGTTATGTAGAGGGAAACACTGACATTGAACAAGTTATGTAGAGGGAAACACTGACATTGAACAAGTTATGTAGAGGGAAACACTGACATTGAACAAGTTATGTAGAGGGAAACACTGACATTGAACAAGTTATGTAGAGGGAAACACTGACATTGAACAAGTTATGTAGAGGGAAACACTGACATTGAACAAGTTATGTAGAGGGAAACACTGACATTGAACAAGTTATGTAGAGGGAAACACTGACATTGAACAAGTTATGTAGAGGGAAACACTGACATTGAACAAGTTATGTAGAGGGAAACACTGACATTGAACAAGTTATGTAGAGGGAAACACTGACATTGAACAAGTTATGTAGAGGGAAACACTGACATTGAACAAGTTATGTAGAGGGAAACACTGACATTGAACAAGTTATGTAGAGGGAAACACTGACATTGAACAACTATAATAATACCTTTGATCCAATTCCTCTAATAAATCTTGAAATACAGTAATCCAATTTCTTCTCATAAAACAGGGAGAAACCACACGGTTCTATGCGACACAGGAAGGCTCTATTTTCTCTGTCCAGTCTCAGACATCAAAATAAAGAGTTGCACACTCCATATATAAACTCCCAGTAATTTATAGGGTAAATCACCAACGTTTCAGCATCCAAAACGTTGATGATTGGCACAGTGATGCCGAAACGGGGACTTATCCAATAAATTACTGGGAGTTTATATATGGAATGTGCAACTATTTTTATAACTTATAGTTTATTCTCCGTTAGTCAGCACCTCTACATGTTCTATGGGTGTGCGCCAGCTCATGTTTTTTTATCAGACTCAAAAGACAGAGACTTCACTGCACATTATGCATAATGAGTACACACTAACAAGTGGGCTACACAATCAGAACGTCATATTTACACACATACATCCAAATGCATATACTATCACACAAAGTCACAGAATAGAGTGTGGAAGGAGGAGAGGTGAAAGGGATTGAGTGGGTGGGAGTGTGAGCGAAAGACAGAGAAAGAGGCAGAGGGAGAGTGGGAGTGAGTGGCACATGGCTTTCAGTCTAAAAAAGGGAAAGAGCAGCATGAAGCCAAAACCTGGATTAGCTAGATAAAGAATGGGGGGAGAGGATAAGAGAGAAAATGTAGGTTTCTTCACTGTTGAAATGGTGCAAACGCATGACACTGCTTTCGCGGTCACAAACGTCTTCTAAAATATGAATAGTGAATGAGCGTGTGGGTAGAGTGAGAAGAGAGGTGGGGGCAGGAAGATGAGAAGGAGAGACAGTAAAAGAGGGAGAGATAGGCTAGAGATTTAATGTTAAAGGTAGGCTGGATGGTGCATGGACGAGGATGTCGTAATAAAAGACAGAGGTGAAGGAGGAAGATGGAGGAGTAGGCCTACTAGGAGAAACAGAGGAGGAGGAGAGCGTGTGACGAGTATATAGGAACTCACAAGAGAGAAGCTCTGTGTATAGTGCGACACTGACCCAGGCAGACAGAGAGAGTGCTGCACATGGAGGCTGGAGCAGACGGGTACAGGGCTGGGAGCCGAGAGACAGAGGGAGAGAGAGTACTGCTCTGCCAGCCTAGGTTAACATCACCCTGTGGACTCTCTCGATAACATCCCAATCTCTCCCCTATTCATGCCAAACACCTCACCAATACACTTCACACTGCACCCTTAATATCCTCCTCAGTCCTCACACCGCAATGCTGAGCTCGCAAAATACACAACGCACTGGGAGTTTTCCCCCTATGCTTCCACAAACACCTGTGTCCTCTCACCACCACACACTGGAACAAATACAGTATGTGGCATTCAGTCAGGTCCATAATTATTGGCACCCTTGATACAGATGAGGAAAAAAGACGGATCCCTCCCAATGTGTTCTTCAAACTCATGAAACGTTTTAACAAAAAGGCTCAGTGCTGTTATTCTAGCAGGGTGAGGTATTGAAAACAGGGGAAGCAATAATTTTGACCATCTTTTTAAGAAAAAAATATTACTTGTTAAACTAAATGTATTTCTCTGAGAAATTGCATTTGTATAAAATAATTTCCCCCCAAAAATGTTGCATACAATATAGCTCTGTATTTGTATTAATTTATTTTAGTATTTTTTGCTGCTAAATTTTTGGTCCTAATGTATGACCATATGTGACTTGATAAGCTCCTAATAAACTGGATCTGTAAAATACTTAGCTAGTCAATCATTTACAGTCCCTTTGTAGTCCAAAAATGCCATGACCATCACAGTACTCCAGATAAAACCTCTCCCTCTTTGAATACAAAAACCGTCAATGACACACATTATGTGGTTTGGCACATTGAGGCTGTAAAAAAAAAGGCACCCCATTCCCTTTATGGTGCACTACTTTTGACTAGGGTCCGTAGGGCTCTATAGAGAATATGGTGCCATTTCAGACACACTTTATGAAGGACACAACCGTCAGGAGAGGAGAGGAGGAGTGGAGAGGAGAGGTACTCTGTGGGGGTTGAGGAGTCAGCAGGGAGGGAGTAAGTGGAAGCAGGTGTAAACAAAACAGACAGTATTCTGTTGTACTGTGGCTAGGAACCTCTTAGCCCCCTACTGTAGATCTAATGGATTATTAGGCTTTTAAATGGCTGTGTTTGTCAGACAGGGACACCAGGTTACATTTATAATATGGCCATACCACCAGTGTGATCTTTCACATATTAGATTCAATCTGAAAGTTGTATCTTTTATGTTGGAGAATTCTGTGTAAATTGTTGTCATGAAGTCCAGAATGTGACACTTGTTTGTTGTGGTGGGAATTATTGGCTAGGGAGTGGTTGCTGTGAAATGCCCAAAGCAAAAGCTTAATAGCACCTCTAATGGAAACAGATCTGTGCGTGTGCAACATGAATGTACATCTCACACACCACACATACACACTCCAGTCTCAACTCAGGTATTGAAATCAAGCTTGTTCCATAAACGATGGGAGAGGTTGAGAAGGAAAAAGTGAGTAAAACCTGTCCTCTTCTCACATGCGCTAAAAGAAAAGATGCTAGACATTTGTCGTATGCACAAAAAGCTTATTTCTCTCAACTTGTGCAGAAATTAGTTTACATCCCTGTTAGTGAGCATTTCTAATTTGCCAAGCTAATCCATCCACCTGACAGGTGTGGCATTTCAAGAAGCTGATTAAAGAGCATGATCATTACACAGGTGCACCGTGTGCTGGGGACAATAAAAAGGCCACTCTAAAATGTGCAGTTTTGTCACACAACACAATGCCACAGATGTCTCAAGTTGAGGGAACGTGCAATTGGCATGCCGACTGCAGGAATGTCCAACAGATATGTTGCCAGAGAACTGAATGTTAATTTCTCTACCATAAGCTGCCACCAACATTGTTTTAGAGAAATTGGCAGAACATCCAACCGACCACACAACCGTAGACCACGTGTAACCATGCCACCCCAAGACCTCCACATCCAGCTTCTTCACCTGTGGGATCATCGGCGATCAGCCACCCGGACATCTGATGAAACTGTGGGTTTGCACAACCAAAGAATTACTGCACAAGATGTCACAAACAGTCTTAGGGAAACTCATCTGAGTGTACCGGGCAGATGGCAGAGAGCGTGTATGGCGTCGTGTGGGCGAACGATTTGCTGATGTCAACGTTGTGAACAGAGTGCCCCATAGTGGTGGTGGGGTTATAGTATAGGCAGGCATAAGCTACGGACAATGAACACAATTGCATTTTATCGATGGCAATTTGAATGCACAGAGAGACCGTGATGAGATCCTGAGGCCCATTGTCGTGCCATTCATCCGCCGCCATCACCTCATGTTTCAGCATGATCATGCACAGCCCCATGTCGCAAGGATATGTACACAATTCCTCAAATCTGAAAATGTCCCCATTCTTCAATGGCCTGCATATTAACCGGACATGTCACACATTGAGCATGTTTGGGATGCTCTGGATCGACATGTTCGACAGCGTGTTCCAGTTCCCCCCAATATCCAGCAACTTCGCACAGCCATTGAAGAATGGGACAACATTCCACAGGCCACAATCAACAGCCTGATAAACTCTATGCGAAGTAGATATATCACGCTGCATGAGGCAAATGGTGGTCATACCAGATACTGACTGGTTCTCTGATCCACACCCCTATCTTTTTTTTAAGGTATCTGTGACCAATCAATGCATATCTGTATTCCCAGTCAAGTGAAATCCATAGATTAGGGCCTAATGAATTTATTTAAAATCGACTGATATCTTTACAGTATATGAACTGTAACACAGTAAAAAAAAAAAAAAAAAAAAAATTTATTGGACAAATTCAGGTAAGTCCCCTATAGGTCCCGCCCCATTTCGTTCCTGTTGCTTCCGTTTAAGAACCGTTTTGCAACAGAATCGGCATAATGAATACGCCCCTGGGTAAAACTGAGTCCGAATGCGAGATTACTACAGGGATTTAAACCTGCTTTAGGGGGCAAACTGGTCTCAAATCCACTGAACGTGACCGTAATCCATGTACACTGCATCTCTCTGCCCATTGGCTTTTGTCCTCTAGTATTACACAACATTCATAAAAACTCTCTTCAAGTAGTAACAACTTTCAGAACATCACTTAGATCACTTTTACGCTATTGCAAACAGATCATGCTTGATACACAGACATACACCTGTGATACAAACTCACATAGCTTACATGATCCACTTGTCCATGTTTGAGCCTTCATGAAAACATGCAGAGCACCTAGGGAAGCTATATTGGCACTCATGGAAATAAAGTGATTGTGACTGGGCATTCTATTGGTATGACATGCATTTCTCTCTGTAGGCCCGGCTATGAGGCTGATAAAAGGCTCTGTCTTCACACATTGAACTACATGTTCTTTATCCAGTCTCTCTCCACATGCTGCATGCCTGCACATGAGCATGATAGTCTGCCCTGTCCTGAAGGGTTATTGAGTGGAATGCAAAAAACACTGGCCATTCTGCAGAAAGACTCCACAACGATGCAATAATAAAGGAGTAAATACATGGTCGAGAAAAGGTTAGAATACATCTAGCCTAATCTTCAAGGTTTGCTGTGGGTTGGGCCTTCCTTAAATCAATAATGGACCGGTCAATAATTGTTGGGCCATATAACCTAATGTCCGCATTTGCCAAATCTCTGCTATCACTTCCTTATCACCAAGGTAGGCAAAGCCAATACAAAAGTCCTGTGAGGGGGTGAGGGGGGGGGGGGGGGGGGGGGGGGGGTATTAGTAATATTGCTGCCCCAGTTGATATTTTAGAAAAGGCTATTGTCTAAATAGATAAGAAATCCAAGCCGTCACTGTATGACACCCCTCCCCAGCCCATTA
The DNA here is from genome assembly GCF_029448725.1 of Salvelinus fontinalis. Lineage (NCBI taxonomy): Eukaryota > Metazoa > Chordata > Actinopteri > Salmoniformes > Salmonidae > Salvelinus > Salvelinus fontinalis. The sequence goes on from NC_074699.1 coordinate 25,492,404, forward strand.
CATTACATTGATCGGCCGTTGGGCTTCTTTCTCACCTGTATTGTGACGATGCCTTGCCAAGACCCACTGCATCGGTTCTGTTCGTTCTCCCATCCTACGCGTGTCCACCTCGAGCTCACCTCAACGCGGACCTGGAGCAGTACTCTGCCAGGGATAAACCCTGTAAAATACCGCAGCGACAATATTGCGCTGAACCGTGGCTGGCAGAACACAACACACACGTACCTCCCTATGAATCCAGCCACTGTACTTCAAGTGAAACGTTCCACAGGAATCCGGGCCAGGCAATCAGATAAGATTCGCAGCTGGATCATACCGTAACCTAGAGTCAAAACCGTGCAGACACAAGCTCCATTTACTCTGCCTTGGTATTCAAGGTCTTGATTCTTCGATAAATTGCAACACGTCGTCGATATGTAGAATATCCGCTGCCCGATGTCTCTTCACGCCATGTATGAGAGCCGGGAGGTTCATCCATACAATGTTTCTCACTGACATACAGTGAAGTTTAATAAATAAATCGCCACACAATGTTTTTATATTGTGTGTATCATATGTGACAACCAACTGAACAACTCCCGATCCCAATCGGGCTACTAGAGTAGCGGGTCCCGATAAATTGGTTGTTGTAATACCAGGCTTCAGACCAATTTTTACCCCTGAAAGGATACGTCGTTTCTATTCCCATTCCCTATTCCGCAGCTGCAGATCAAAAACCGAATCACCACTGCGCCATTTACGTAGGAACTTTACGTCATCCATCACCCTACAATAGAGCCAGTTGGATTTGCGTCGTTCTCGCAGGCTTCGGCGATTGTAGGCACTGTATAAATCGCTGGCATACTGTGAAATGCACGACTGGTGGTTTGTGAATATCGAGGAATCTCCAACTATAGAGTTTGGGCGTGGACTCGCGTCATTTCCTGAGCTAGACTTTATTAAATAGGTGTGCCCTGCGCTCAGACTGGCTCTAAAGGCAAAATATGGGTTGACCACATTTTCTTTAAAACATCAGCAAAACAAAAAATATTACAGGCACATAATTAGCCAAATGCATTTGCCATAAATAGGCAAACACTATTAGCCTACACAACTCGAGAAGGCTACCCTACAGCCATCAGTCTGCTGCGACTCCAAGAGCTTTGGGTCATCTGTCCAAGGCAGACTGGCAGGCATCACCCAAAATTAGAAATAAGCTGTCTGAAATATTCATTCTTAGTAATGTTGACATTGTTGACAATAGTCCTACTTGATATCCCAAATTGATACTTATTTTCAGAAATGTAAGTTTATTGTTGTCTATAACACACAATCTTCAGCCCATTTTACAGTATAGGCTACAAGGCACAGGCACATAGGCACAAAACCTGACTGTTGGCATTGGCATTGCATTGACATTTATTTGAGTATTGACTGAGCCCTGCTGGCCATGCTTGTTAATGCCATACATTACTGCTGTGTTTTAGGAATGCAGAAATGTTGCTATAGGCATCTGCCAGGATGTTCCTCCTACTATAAGTCATCCTGCAATATCCTGCTTCCTCCCATATATTACTATCAGTAGTACATGGAGGTAACCACCTTAATGCATTACTACAGTGGTGAGAAAAGGTGTAAATGTTATAATTTAATTGTAAAAAACAAGACAAAAGCAGCCAGGCCCAGAAAACATCTAATGGGGAGTTTGAATATTTTATTAATTATTTTTTACATCTCATATGTAATTGATGGGGGGATACAAATAATCATACTGGAATAGATGAGGGCTATAGCTGACAGACAGCTCAATCAGACAGCTCAATAATCACAGTAGAATTGTCAGTAGAATACAATGGTAGGCAGGTATCCTAGCGGTTAAGCGTGTTGGGCCAATAACCAAAAGTTTGCTGGTTTGAATCCCAGAGCAGACTAGATGAAAAATATGTTGATGTGCCCTTGAGCAAAGCAGTTAGCCCTAATTACTCTGTAAGTCACTCTGGATAAGAGCGTCTGCTAAATGACAAAAATGACAATGTAGGCGTACAGTAGTATTTGACTGAACTACGGCTGTATTATTTAAATCATGTCATCCCCTTAGCATCACAGGGAGATATTTTATTTAGATACAATCAGGGACAGTGATGCAAGAAAGTACTCAACTGAAGCCATGGACTGAACACACTTGAGATCAAATTTGAAACAACAAGCATATTTGCCCCTTTACAAATGTGACAATGACTCAGAAACACACACATTGTGAGGCAGCATGATGACACACATTGGGTATGCAAATCTTTGACTTGTATTATATATTTATACAGTATATACAATTTAATCACTATTGTTATAATTATTATAGTAGGCTTCTACAAGAATTTATTAAAAAAAATACATCCTAAGCTCTAGGGCTGGGCAGAGAGAGATACAGTAAATTGACCCAAGACACAATGCAGTCTAAAGATACGGACACCCCCACTGTTTGCAGCCCAGATGGTACATCCCAGTCCTTCTCCTTTACCTCCCTCTGTTTTCACTGTGCCCTCCATCTCTTTACTTACTCTCGTTCTCTGTCTTGAGGACATTACTGATTTCCTTCTGACAGCCTTTGAGCAGAAATTCCATCTCTTCGTCCTTCCGACCATTGTTACAGAGCTGTTGGAGAGGAGAACAGAATAGCCTGAGGGTATGTACTCCCAGATTTCTACCTCCTCCCCTTCATGCAATTTCAGTATTTTGGTCTATGGGATTATCACGGCCTGTGCAGCTCCTATCTTCATATCCTATGCAAGCATCGAGCATCCTCAGCTGCATCCATTATAGTATCTCTCTGTTTTTTTCTTTAATTGCTCTCTCTCTAATTTTCCTGCCTTTGGATAATTCTGTATCCCCACTATGTGTTATTATTCTCTCCTCTCCTTATTCCTGTCTGCTTTCCTCCATCTTGACCTCCATTAACAGTACATACTGTATGACTCATGCCATTTTAGAGATAGACAGAGAGAGAGGGAGATAAATAAATAAATATACAGAGACAATATTTATTGCATGCTGAGACTGGATTAACACTTGTGTCAGACAGTGTGGGGAGCGCAGAAGACATGCATGCACCTCTGTGCCTTTGTCAAATAGGCTCTTTTTTTAGCAGCTGCAGCAGCATGATTACTCTGTCTGTTACAAGACGTGCAGTTAACTTTCCCATGAGATTGCTCTTGACAGGATGTTGGACTTAAAGTGTTGCTTCAACCCACTGGAAGTTTGTTCTACAGATGTAATAAACAAACCAGATAATGTATATAGCAGGGACAATATGGTTCTGTTTATGTCATCTTGTCTGTGAAGGTCACACGATGGCCCTACTGACATGAGGCTTTTGCTTCATTCTGCAGTGAATAAGGAGGTGTATAATATTTCCTGTGTATGTTGATGCTCCTTGTCGGTATAATAACACCAGGGGACAGTAGAGCAGATAACAGAGTCTAATCTGTGTGATTATCTGTCTGCCTCTGTTTGCTGTTTTCCATCAGTAAAGCAGTGCTGACCTGAAAGACACTCCTGACCAACCCCACCTCTGTTTCTGGATCCTATGGAAGCCAAGGCTAAGAGCGGGGCACCAGCGCCCAAGGCATCCTCTAAAGCAGAGAAGACGGAGAAGAAGGAGGCAGCTCCCCCTAAAAAGGTTGACCCCACTCAAGTAGAGTCTCCACCCCCAGCGGCCCCTGTGGAAGAGCCTCAAGTGGAGGATGGATCAGCTGAACCAGAGGGGGCACCAGAGGGCGAGGAGGCAGCAGAGGCCAGTACGGACTCCCTGGAAAGCCTGAAGCCCTTCCTCATTGGTGGTGCCATCATCGCTGCTGGTGCCATCCTGTTGGGGGCACTGTTGTTGGCACGAAGAAATTAACCACCACCACTCATCATCAAAACCTATTTGTCGATGGGTTAACGAGTCACTTGCTGATTGGTTCATAGACTATCATGCAGCTGGTAGAGATGGGGTTATGGGGAGCCACTGTGCTTCTTAAGTTTAATTCAGTCTGACCTTTCTTGTAGTGAATATAAACATCAGTGAACATTGAAGTAATACATTTATGGGCCCCTGCTAGTATACTCACGCATGAATTTGCTCCACCCCTCTAACTGTACCTACTTATAGGTCTACAGGGTTTTAATCACCATACAAATGCACTCCAACAGTTACACTGGACACACACATATATACAGTACTTGAATACCCTATTTATCCAGTATGCACTGATAAATATTTTGATGTTTCTGGGTCTACTAATACATAAGTTACAAGTAGAAATACAGTAACTTTATATTGTTTGATTTGAAAAAGGTCATATGAAGTGAAGTATGAAGTATATTAAATATACTATTGTGAGTGCCACAGAGGTTTGTGGTCAATTTCATTTAAATTCCAGTCAATTCAGGAAGTACACTGAAATTCCAATTCTCTTGAATCCTTTTCAATATAGAACATTTGAAATTTAAATTTGGTTTAATTTCTGAATGGAATTGAACCTAACCCTGGTGCCTAGTATGTGCTATTTCTATGCTCGTATTGCGTTTGCTGTAAATACCTGGTCCCAGCAGATTAGCTGTGAACCCTTTTGAATAACGGTTTTAGACCAGGAGATAATTCGTTATATCAACTCAGGGGAAGGTGGTTTAGAGAAGGCTGTGTGTAAGTGATGTCAGCAATGGCAGATAGTGTGACAGATGAAGTCACTTAAATAATTGTATGTGATAGACTTCCATTTCAGTCTCAACTGATGCTGAGGTAAGAACAATTCATAGTCAAATTGCCCCTTCTCCCAAATCAATATGAACAGTGAGATTATAGTCAAAGTTATGCCTGGCTGCCTGTGTTTATGGCCCTGGTGACACAAATTGAGTATAAACCAAAAGTATATACATATATACTAAATTGCCCCAAATAATATATTTTAACCCTGTGTGTTAACACTGTAATCTCTTGGTGTGTCCATTTGTCAAATGTATTAACAGCTTGCTTACTACAATTTCTCTGGAGAAATAGTGTAGCCTCTATTTATTTAAAGACCATACATGTTAGAGTGATAGTGCGAGAGACTGTGTAGCTACTGTAATAGTACTGTACATTGTATGTATGAATTTCAATTCAGAATGAAAATATTCTACATGCAGAATGTGGTGTACCAATGTATGTAGTAGCTTGGCCAGTCATGCTCACCAAATCAGCATATACACAAATATATTACATCCATCTCCAACCTCCAGGAAAGCCTTGAAAGTATGATGAAATGATGATAATACATGCATTATGGTTTATTTTGTAATACATTAATATTTTTTGATAGTTTGATAAACCTAGAATCCAAGTAGAAAGCATGCATTATTGATGGGAGTAGAGAAATAGCTGGATTTATTTAGTAGATCAACTGAGATTGTTTCCTCTTTTGTTTCCCTATTAATTACAGAGAAGCTCTCCTATTTTTGATAAGTTTTTTTAAATTTTTAAATCAGAGGCCTAGGAGATTTTCAACACCCAATCAAACATCTTGCTTGAACACTGGCATGTAGCGTACCATGATGCAATATCAATACCTCCAGCACACCAACAGAACAGACACATATTCTGCAGATACATGTTCAAATAGCCTAGTCATCACATCACAGAGTACTAAATCAAATCTATCAGTTATTTTCCTTGGTCTCAAAGAGCGTATAAATGCAATAATTCCAGTAGGACTCCACATTTTAGCACATGTTCTGTATGATATTAAAATAATGGTAATGATGGTGAAATGTTGATGGGTAATACTATTGTAAATGGAGAATGAGAACCAGATGACGATGATTAAAACTATATTTTCTTGATATCCCAGCTCCCTATATAACATATTTTCCCTTTTGCACACTCCCTCCCCTGACCCCAAAGCTTCTTGTGTAAATCCAAATGGTTGTCTTGTGACTTGACCTGACCTTTATTAAAGGCAATGAACCAGCTTGCATAGACTCAAGGATCTCTTTGATAGCTGTGAATATTTTGTGTCCTACACTCTCCACCAATAGAATTAGCTCGGGTTCATTGTGTTGAGGATGATGCACTCCTTTCATTGTTTCCTTTCCTCCATCATCACTGATATGAACAGGACTGACTGGCTGTATTATGTCCACCATTCACATGTTAGCAGTCATGAAAAGGAGACAAATTGTAGAAGCCATAAAGAAGAAATAGGATATATCCAGAGGCTTTTAAATGTTACCATGCTGGCCAATAGGGTTTCTAAACACCGTGCTGTTTAAAAAGTTCTCAAAGAGATACAGTAACCAGTTCCAGATGTGACTCATGTGAATCTAGTATTGGACTAGTCCAAATTAGAAAACTGAGGGGGGAGTCATATTCTTAACAGAGCCAAATATCTTCGGAAAATCGAATGTGTACCATGAAAACATCAATATGTTAAGGTGAACGGAGCTATGAATGAGACGCAGCGCATTCAATTCGATCAAACCTTTCTAGAACCCCCTGTAACGTTGCAGCCCCTGAACATGCCCCAATATTGAGGGAGGAGCGACGCGCGTTAGCTACATTTTCTTCCTGTGTGCTCTTGTCTGTTTGCGAGGGTTACATCTATTTTACAGTGAGTCGATAACTACTTTATTGTTTGAGTCTCTATTTAGCCATGATATAAAACACATTGGTAAACATGGCTGTTTAATGCTAACACTTTTTGGTTAACTAGCTAGCTATATGCAACGGGTTTGAAAATGTGTGCGCTAGCAAGTACTGTAACGTTAGCTAGCACGCCTGTTTACATGTCCACGCTAAGACTGAGCGTCAGTAAACCATTGCTGTCAAGTTATCTACGAAATTGATAGGCTATGCGGTTTCGTTCAGTTATGCATTTATCATTGAATAGCTACCCTTTTCTTCAAGCCACAATTCTGCCTTTGGCTGGCTAGCTTAACATTAACTACATTTTTTATTTGCCATTTAGAAGCCGCTCTTAATCAGAGCAATTTACAGCAGAGCGCATACATTTTTCGTAATTCTGTTGCTCTGTTCTAATTTCTTTTCAGAGACTCAGTCGAAAGAAATCAAAATGATTATCCCGGTCCGGTGCTTCACCTGTGGGAAAATCGTTGGTAATAAATGGGAGGCATACCTTGGCCTCCTTCAAGCTGAATACACTGAAGGGTGAGAGACACCTGTTTGTGGTCATTGTTTACATTGTATTTCCCTAAGATTAATCCCTTTCTCAAAATATATTGTACTGTTAATTTATTTCATCTGATTTTTAATAGCTACATAGGCTACTCCTGATAAACACATCAAACTCTCCTGTATGCTCCCTTTTGTTTGGTTGGCAGTGATGCCCTTGATGCTCTTGGTCTGAAGAGGTATTGCTGTCGGAGGATGCTGCTGGCCCATGTAGACCTCATTGAGAAGTTGCTGAATTATGCACCCCTGGAGAAATGATGGATACAACAACTACAAGAATCATCTGGCTTATTTATGGACAAGCCCTGGCTGACAGCCAGTGAGGCAGTGCACCCTGATGGATTGACATCCTCAAGAGACTATTTTCACACCTTGTTTGAATTGTACATGTTTTTGTTGTTGGATACAGACACTTGCCATGCAATTCACATTATTGTGTAAATAAACAAGACAGGAGGCCAACCCCTTTAAGCAGCATGGGTCAGGCAATGAAAACTACCTGGTCCTCTTGTAACAATCCCTTTTTCCAATAAACACACTTGTTCCAACTCATTTTAACAGCCTTTTTTAATCAGTTCAAATTGGATACAAAAGAAGGGGGAAGAGGAAAAAACACTGCACAGTTCAACATATAAAAAAATGTACCTCTGCTTTGTGCATGCCGGTGTGGCAAACAACAAAAGTTGCAGCCACGACCCTGAAACCGTCAATTTATAATAAAAAAATAAAATTACAAAGACAGTAACACTGAGAAAGAGGGGGTTGGTGATGGCTGAGATCAGAAGATTATGATAAGGTAAAATGCTTGGTGGCTGCAGAGTATCAGGGAAATGTGAACGGGGGGCTATGGACATTCATTTTGTCTCACCATCAGTTCATCCATTATCCCAGACTTAAGCAGCTTGGTGCAGAAATAAAGTCCTGCCTCCCCTCCTACTCAGCCTGACAGGGACAAAGACCGCCTGGGGGAAAAAAATACAAAAGTTCTGTCTGGAGTGTGTAAATACAAAACGGTTGACTGAAAAAACAGGTGCTTGGCAATTAGAGGCGGTGGTGTGAGTAAGTGGTGGTAGTCTGTAGATTACAGAAATAGAGGGGAGATGTGTTGGAGATATGACAGGGTCAGAGAGCTTACCTAGCGGTGCCGCTCGCGGTGCTCCCTATGTCTATCTCGTTCCCGAACACGCTCCCGGTCTCTCCCATCTCTCTCCCCACTTAGGGAGCGTTCTCGGTGCCGACGGGACATTCCTGCAGCCTCCCATTCCTGGCTGTAAGACTCTTCCCTTTCTTCCCTTCCTCTGCCTCTGTCCCGTTCTCTTTCCCTGTCTCGCTCCCTATCTCGGGAACGGTGTTCTCTGTCACGGGAACGGTGTCTTTTCCTAAAAAGAGAACAAGTTAGGAGTGAGGCCACATTACAATATCCATTTGTGATGAAATAACTGTCCATGAGAGGCCCAAACTATTTTTCCAGCACTGACCTGGAGCCATAAGACTTGCTCTCGATGGAGAAGAGGCAGTCTTTCAGAGAGGTGACCAGCGCTCGACAGCGCTCGTCCCCATACACTCTTGACTGCTTGATGACAGCAATGGCAGTCAAAAGCGTCTCAATGGCCAGGGGCATGTCTCCTACATGAGACGAGGTTACAGAGTTTATTACAACGGCAGGATTTAAGATGACCATGATCTGCATTGTGTACTGCACATGTCAATGTCTTTGGGTCTCTAGTCTAGATTTATCATCATGAATCTGTATTTGAGTGTCTACTGTAGGCATTTTTCAGTGAGAGTCTAACCAGCAGTAGCTCCAGACACAGCCTTGGTGATGGCGCTGCTGGCGATTGCTCTGTTTCTGTTCATCAGCTCATCAAACTCTCCCTCTGGCATTTGGGGTGTGGGCGCTTCACTGTCCCTGCTGCTAGAGAGAGACACTCCCATACTGATCATCATCATCATACATACATATCCATACAACTTGTGATAGACATGTTTACCAATTAATACAAAATCATTCCATAATATAAAGTACAGTGGATGAGCTCACTTGTGCTGGTTGTACGATGTGTTGTGTTGTTGACTGTAGTTGTCGTGTTGTGCTGGAGGAAAGAAGGCAGGGTTGAGATGCAGGGAGGGAGGAGGATGGCTGGGGAGACGTAGAGGTGGTGGAGGGAAAAGGTGGGGCATGGGGGGAGGAGGGATGTGTGGGGGAAGGTGAGGGAAAAGAGGAGGCGGCAGCCTAAAGTATGGGACTGACAGAGGGGGAGGTTTGTTGTGAATGTGTTGGGGGTGGATAGTGTGAGGGACAGTGGAGTGGTTCTGGTTGAGCACAGGAGGGGAGACGGAGGCGTTTTTATCCCCAGTATCTGACGACTCCTTTGAGTTAGAGCGCTGGGGGACACCTATGGAAAAGGAGGGACAGTTTGATTTTGTTTCTATGGCAGCATTGGATATCGCTTCCGAGAAAGACTTGAGTACCTATTTATTTGCTGTAAGTAGATGTGTGCTTACGTTTATTAGCCTGGGCTTCAAACACGGCAAGATTCTGGCGTGTGGCAAAGCGGCAGTCCACCTTTTCTCCATTAACATGACAATTTGGCAAAGTCTCCAGCAACCTCTGCAATGACTCTTCTGTGGCCACCACTACCTCAGCGTATCTATAGAGATAAAAGACAAATATCAGCTAGTATACTTTGTTACCAGCTGGATAGAAAGGCTATTCCAGAGCTTTGAAAGGCCTTCACAACATAATCGACTAGCCACCAGTAGACCACCAGAGCAGCCTTGTCCAGTTCTTCAGGGTCTGGAGACAACAATTTGGCTCTGGATCATAAATAATAAAACGTTAGTAGTCATCTGTAAGATCTGTATTTAGCTTAGCTACTGGAGCATCATATTTATTTGAAGACTAATTTAACTCAATAGGTGTCTGTCTCCAGGTCTCCCTAGAACACCATGGCCAGACCCAGTCATGAAATGACAAAACACCCAGTTAATAAACAGTGAAGAAATAGATCACATTAGATTAGAATGATGCCCAGTGGATAGGCCCAACTCTCACCCTCTGGACTGGCCATTAGCTCTGTTCTCAGCAAATTTGATCTCCACAATGTCCTTCACACCCAAGGTGCGAGCCACGTTAATAAGGTCTTTGTCAGAGGTCCACTGAGGAGAGAGGTAAAGGAGTACAAAGGAGAGAAAGAGGGAGAAGATGAGTAAAAATTAAGGATAGGGACAGAAAGGTAATAGGCCTAGGTGGCTGTATCTCATTACAGAACATAGGCTAATAGATTAGCAAACTGGATTGAAGGTAATGTTGGTGGTGGGAGACTCACCCAGGAGAAGTTGCCCACATATACAGCCAGTCTCTTGTTCCACACCCCACTGTAAGTGTACAGTATTGCTGGTTTGCTCTCCTCTTTCGTTGGCTGGTTCTTGCTGAGAGGGATAGCATCTTCTGAGAATTTCCTTTCACGGCTCACAGAGCCAGTGAGCACATCATCATAAAGATCACTTGCCTCTGCTGTCGTTGCAAAATCTCCATCCTATAGAGAGAGAAAAAGGACAGAAGATAGACATAATCCCTCAATGCCTAGTTCATCACTCACAATGACCATCCCTGAAAAAACAGACAAACTACAATAACCTCCACATTTGTATTGTTAATATCAAGGATAAGAAATTGAATAGTATGATTTTTTACATTAATTAATGTAAGATGTTGACATGCTGGTCATGCTAAAATCAAACCTCATCCAACAAGTTATTTTAGTTCCCACTTCAAGAATCATGTGCATTCACTTTCAGCTTCTCACAACTACAGCTCTTTTCATAATCTCTTTCGGCCTGTCTCACCTCCCCGTTGTTTTGACTGAACTTCTCGTCGTAGATGTCTATGAGATCAGTTGTACCACCACCATCGGCCGCTTTAGCCGCCATCCCGAGTCCTGGGTTGGCAGTGCAGCCTCTGGCTACGTTAGTAATGTGTTCTCTCAGCAATCGACACTTGGCAATAAACGCAAGGAAATAACTAAAGGTGCATATGTTGCACCTTTCCGTGCGTCTATGTTTTATTGGTGTAGCTAGTCCAGCCGGCTAACGTTACCCAGTTAGCGCCTCAATATTGTTTTAAAAAACTAGCGAGGTAGCGAAATGGCTAGCTAGCATCACCTCGCATTCCCTCCCATTGCAGGGAAGCTGGCGTGGACGGAATACCAGAGGCAAACAAATAAATTACCAACCCGGATTAAAAAGTCAACAAATATTATACTTTCAAAATGTGATATAATTGTTATGGATGTCTACATGCAAAAACGGATAACATTCAGGTAAACACTCAGCTAGCTTGTTGCTGCTACATCAGAACAGAAGCGGAATCGAGGAGTGCATCTCAAATATCTCCCGTGTAAAACAGGCATGATATTACGAGGTTCCGTAAACATTATTTAGCTATCAGCTAAATAATATATGTTGTTAAATGCGTGAATATATAATGTAAATATGAGACATGTTGATACACCTATTATTGTTTAACATGCATTTCAAGAACCATTTGGAAGAAGTAATAATTTCCCTTACCAATATGGCGCCAATTATTTCCCCAAGCTGGAGCGGACATTTCCTGCTGTGTCCCCCTGTTATTATGTGACTGTCTTTGGCTAGCAGGGACTTGTGAATTTTGGGACACCGGCTGCTCTCGAGTCAACAAGAACAGTCACATCAGGATTCAGCAGTCACAAATAAGAAATACACAATGCTGTCTGCTTCGTTGCTAAAAGAGTGAGTAGTATTTGGAATATAAACGTTAAACTACACTGACTATTTGAATGAACCTTGTATCCTCATTTACGTTGTATTAAAAAAAAATTATAATAATGTTTGTACTGTCTCTTCACACGCACATGGGCCTACACACACCATCATCTGCTCATTCACACATAATATGCACGTACATTTATACTGACTACACGCATACTCACATACAATCTGCTGCTTCGGATGCCTTGTCAGTTTACCCCTATACATAGTTACCTCCATCACTCCGGCTTATCTGCACATTGTAAATATGGTATTGGAACTGACCCGGTATATAGTTATTTTTTTCTATTTTTTTTATTTCACCTTTTATTTAACCAGGTAAGCTAGTTGAGAACAAGTTCTCATTTACAACTGCGACCTGGTATAGTATGCTTAGTTACTGTGTTCTTCATATTTCTTATTTCTCGTGTTTTTTTTCTTCTAGTTTTAGTCACATTGTTTCTGATTATTGCATTGTTGGTTTGCAAGAAAGGTATTCCACTGTACTTGGGCATGTGACATTGAAACTTGTTAGGACAGTCGATTGAATGTAGTAGCTAACGTTTGCTAGCTAGATAACTCATGTCAAGACTGGCAAGCTAGCTGGCTAGAAATGCTGTCTATTCTGACTGAAGCTAACTAAAGTTAGCCCATAAACCTAGTTGACTACTGAGTTTGAAAGTAATTTTCTGCTCTCTCTTCTCAAATGAATGGTAAAGTTGTGTAGGATATGAATGTACACTTGTGCAACCAACCTCATGTTTTGTAGCTAATGGGAGTTAGCTCTCTTCAAAGGGGGAGACACCCTGGACCTAAACTGTTACAGACCTATATCCATCCTGCCCTGCCTATCTAAGGTCTTCGAAAGCCAAGTTAATAAACAGATCACTGACCATCTCGAGTCCCACCGTACCTTCTCCGCTGTGCAATCCGGTTTCCGAGCCGGTCACGGGTGCACCTCAGCCACGCTCAAGGTACTAAACGATATAACCGCCATCGATAAAAGACAGTACTGTGCAGCCGTCTTCATCGACCTGGCCAAGGCTTTCGACTCTGTCAATCACCATATTCTTATTGGCAGACTCAGTAGCCTCAGTTTTTCTGATGACTGCCTTGCCTGGTTCACCAACTACTTTGCAGACAGAGTTCAGTGTGTCAAATCGGGGGCATGTTGTCCGGTCCTCTGGCAGTCTCTATGGGGGTACCACAGGGTTCAATTCTCGGGCCGACTCTTTTCTCTGTATATATCAATGATGTTGCTCTTGCTGCGGGCGATTCCCTGATCCACCTCTACGCAGACGACACCATTCTGTATACTTCTGGCCCTTCCTTGGACACTGTGCTATCTAACCTCCAAACGAGCTTCAATGCCATACAACACTCCTTCCGTGGCCTCCAACTGCTCTTAAACGCTAGTAAAACCAAATGCATGCTTTTTAACCGTTCGCTGCCTGCGCCCGCCCGACTAGCATCACCACCCTGGACGGTTCCGACCTAGAATATGTGGACATCTATAAATACCTAGGTGTCTGGCTAGACTGTAAACTCTCCTTCCAGACTCATATTAAACATCTCCAATCCAAAATCAAATCAAGAATCGGCTTTCTATTTCGCAACAAAGCCTCCTTCACTCACGCCGCCAAACTTACCCTAGAAAAACTGACTATCCTACCGATCCTCGACTTCGGCGATGTCATCTACAAAATAGCTTTCAATACTCTACTCTGGTTGACTGTAGGTGGAGGCGGGAGGTCCAGTATAAACACAAACTCACTTCCTTGACAACTTCCTTCTCAATAGCTCTGCTCCGCTAAGCGCAAGAAGAATGAAAGTCCTGACGTCTGCGGCAGCTGCATCGCAGTAAATGCTGTACGGCCACTTCAGATGGCGGATTGACCATGCAGAGCCTTTAACCCGCAAATATACACTGAGTGTACAAAACAACACCTGCTCTTTCCATGACATAGACTGACCAGGTGAATCCAGGTGAAATCTATGATCCGTTATTGATGTCACCTTTAAATGTAAAGTCCCTGGTTCTGGTACCGGTTCCGACCGACATTTTCGCAAAAAAAATAGTTCTGTGGACACCATAGATCAAAATGGCTTGCATTGAGTGATAGCCCTGGTTCCCACGTACATTGTAGGATATTTATTGAGCCTGTATGACACAGGATGTGAAATCTGAAAACACTTGAAACTCTTCTGACAGTCCAGCAACTCCTTCACTCATGCCGCCAAACATACCCTCGTAAAACTGACTATCCTACCGAGCCTCGACTTCGGCGATGTCATCTACAAAATAGCTTCCAATACTCTACTCAGCAAACTAGATGCAGTTTATCATAGTGCCATCCGTTTTGTTACTAAAACACCTTATACCACCCACCACTGTGACCTGTATGCTCTAGTCGGCTGGCCCTCGCTACATATTCGTCGCCAGACCCACTGGCTCCAGGTCATCTATAAGTACATGCTAAGTAAAGTGCCGCCTTATCTCAGTTCACTGGTCACGGTAACAACACCCACCCGTAGCACGTGCTCCAGCAGGTATATCTCATTGATCATCCCAATAGCCAACACCTCATTTGGCCGCCTTTCCTTCCAGTTCTCTGCTGCCTGTGACTGGAACGAATTGCAAAAATCGCTGAAGTTGGAGAATTTTATTTCCCTCACCAACTTTAAACATCTGCTATCTGAGCAGCTAACCGATCGCTGCAGCTGTACATAGTCCATCTGTAAACAGCCCACCCAATTTACCTACCTCATCCCCCTTACTGTTTTTATTTATTTACTTTTCTGCTCTTTTGCACACCGGTATCTCTACTTGCACATGATCATCTGATGATTTATCACTCCAGTGTTAATCTGCTAAATTGTAATTATTCGCTCCTATGGCCTATTTATTGCCTACCTCCTCATGCCTTTTGCACACAATGTATATAGACTCTTTTTTTTTCTCCCTACTGTGTTATTGACTTGTTTATTGTTTACTCCATGTGTAACTCTGTGTTGTTGTCTGTTCACACTGCTATGCTTTATCTTGGCCAGGTCGCAGTTGTAAATGAGAACTTGTTCTCAACTAGCCTACCTGGTTAAATAAAGGTGAAATAAAACAAATTTGAAGGGAAGCAGTCCAATTAAAGCATAGTGGTAGCTAGCTAGGTAAAATTATGTTGTTGTGTACAGTCAGTCCAGTTGTTTGTAATGATGTTGTTTATCTTGTCCAGCTGGTAAGTGGGGTATGCCAGGCGTCATGGAGACCAGCTGTAGCAGAACTAGTAACTACACGGGGTTACAAAGGAGAGGCACCTGATGACTCTGGGGGTGACCTAATTGAGAACCCCCTGCCCCCCTGGACAGAGAAGGATGGCGAGACCATGGACATCAAGAGACGGCGCCTGCTCAAAGCCGAAAGAGGGGCATGCTAGAGAATTGCATATTGCTCAGGTGAGTGGACCACTGATCATACTATATATATTTTAGTATTGATTTTAGTCTTCTATTTAATCATGAGCAAAGCTCATACTATGATAGAGCCCACAATAGAGATATAAGGAATTTATAAACCATCAGGTTTAAAGTCAGGCAGCATATTTGTGGCCAGTGGCAGAGGCATGATTTAATTAGTGTGCAACTTACAATATGTGTATCTGAGTCTTGGACACATCTCAAAACCATACACTTGCACATACCAATCAAATTGTCGTTCCCCTTTCAGCCTGTTTGCCAAACAATATCTTAATACAATGAATGAGCCCCAGTTAAGACAGTATGACAGACTGATCAACGAGCCTAGCAACGACTGGGACATCTACTACTGGGCAACAGGTGAGGAGAGTGGTTCAGCTTCATATTATCTTATCAACTGTGATTATCCACTCTGATCTACACCAGGGCAAGCAAAGCCATATAATACAGTTAGTTATACTGTTGTTTAGAAATAGTTATTATTTTCAAGCTGATCTGCTTGACTTTCTTAGCATTATGATGAGCCAATTTGCCCATTCCATATGAAATGTCAGTTGAAGTTAACTGAATGTGTGTTGTCGTTCCCTCCTCTCAACAGAGGCTCAGCCTGTACTTGATGTGTACGCAGGTGAAATCATGGACCTACTGAAGGAGTTCACTAAGAACAGGGATCAGGAACAGAGACTGGACGCACACAACCTGGAATACCTGGACAAGGGGAGCCAGTGAAGCCTGGCTGACACATCCCTCTCAGGGTGTTTTCACATATAGTCTTCTTTAAAATAACTGATCTCAGTCCTCTTTAAAGTGAACTCTGGGGTAAAAAAAAGAAGCAAAAGATCTCAGTTGTCTTTGTATTCACATTGACCTTGCCTTTGAATGAGGACTCAACTTTTTTGCCAGTTCACTTCACCTATGTTGTTGTCAGAGTCCTCTTTGCATTCACATTGCTATGTGAAAGGAACCAATATTTTTCCCCAACATTCATTCAATGCACTGTGGGTGTAGGACAAGCCATTCAGTCAGAATGTGTTATTGAACAACAATATATACCATATACCTACTTACATTTAGGAAGCTAATAGATTGCATTTAGTTAAAAATGAGACATAATTGTAATCAGAAGATTAACATATAAATATTATTGGTAACAGAATAACTGCAGATTAAATAATGCTGTAATAGAACTGTTGCCCTGGCGCCGAGGACGTGGATTTCGATTAAGGCAGCCCCCCCGCACCTCTCTGATTCAGAGGGGTTGGGTTAAATGCGGAAGACACATTTTAGTTGAATACATTCAGTTGGACAACTGACTAGGTATCCCCCTTTTCCCTTTTACACCCATTGTAGGCTACCGCCCCTTTAAGAGCTAGAATCGATTTTGTGCCTTATGTTGTGATTTTTACCAAATTATGTTGCAGTCTACTCACACTATCCAAACCCCATGGTCGAAATAAACAGCGCATGAAGCTATCTTAGCCTATAGATCACATATTGCAAAAAAAATATTTGAGCTAAAAACTCCACTCATATTTTGGCATTTCTGTGCATCCTTGCTAATCAATATCCTTAAACAGCACATGTTTTTCCCCCGCAAATCTGCACATCACCATTTTATCTCATTTGTGGCACCAATGTGAGGGGCAATTGCAGTGAACTGTGTTGCAGTAGTCTACTGTGTGGTGCGGGAATAATGACAAGCGAATCTGGGGATCTTTGTGTTCACATTGCCCTAAAAATGGGAACCGGACCGTGGAATTCATGCGAACCGAACTCAGTCCACCTCTCGCAATGGTCTAAGTTCAGTTCGCTTCGGGGCTCATTCTTTGGTGGTCTGAGTTCTTATGGATTGTTCACACAATCACACTGCACAAAAAAATGTAGCGGGAAAAAAAAATTGTCTGGAAGGGACCAAGTATGAAACCCCCCTCAGAGAATGCTAATGGTTCTCATCAGAATTTACTGGAGAAACCCTCCTAGACAAGGACAATTCCTGCAGCAAGCCGTTGCACTACATGCATATTTCTATCACCGGCCTTATTCATAAGGCCTTCAACACAGAATGAAAATAATGAGTGAGATAATGTGTGAGGTAACTATACTGAACACAAAATATAAATGCGACATGTACAGTGTTGGTTTCATGAGCTGAAATAAAAGATCCCAGAAATGTTCCATACGCACAAAAAGCTTATTTCTCTCAAATGTAGTGCACACATTTGTTTACATCACAGGTGTCAAACTCATTCCACGGAGGGCCGAGTGTCTGCGGGTTTTCGCTCCTCCCTTGTACTTGATTGATGAATTAACATC
Source organism: Salvelinus fontinalis (assembly GCF_029448725.1). Taxonomy (NCBI): domain Eukaryota; kingdom Metazoa; phylum Chordata; class Actinopteri; order Salmoniformes; family Salmonidae; genus Salvelinus; species Salvelinus fontinalis. The sequence continues at coordinate 25,510,165 of NC_074699.1, forward strand.
ACTAATTAGTTAGGAACTCCCCACACCTGGTTGTCTAGGGCTTTATTGAAAGGAAAAACCAAAAACCTGCAGACACTAGGCCCTCCGTGGAATGAGTTTGACACCCCTGGTTTACATCCTTGTTAGTGAGCAATTCCCCTTTGGCATTTCACCCACCCTGCTCATGTTTGGTTTCTAGTAAATAAGACCCAGGTGCTTTGGTGGGTTGCAGTGTTAGTGCATGGACATCAGGGGGAAGCAAAACTACTGTTTCATTCCCTTTTTGCACCTCAACTGCACATCACTGCTAATCACAGGTCTAACGTAACATACTGGGAATGCAGATTCTAAAGCTCAACACTCACTCTTAAATGCAGAGATGCAGGCACCGAAACAGTTAATAGTTAAATTATATAAGGTTATTGTGGGTTGCACTGGCAAGCTATGGACAATCATGCTGTCCTTGATGTCTGTAATTAGCTTTCAGCTCAGTAACTCAGGCTAAGATGATTCATAATGTAGCTAGATATCTGCATAACCTTAATAGGTAAGGCTCTCCTTTTAATGGGCAAGGCTCTCCTTTCACCATGAATGAGTAAACGAATGATGACCTGGCTATAATGAGAGTGGGTGCACCTGCTGTGCATAATGTTTGTGCGAGTGTGTGTAACCGGTGTGAAATGGCTAGTTAGCGGGATGCGCGCTAAAAGTGTTTCAATCGGTGACGTCACTCGCTCTGAGACCTTGAAGTCGTTGTTTCCCTTGTTCTGCAAGGACTGCCGCTTTTGTGTAACGATACTTCGACGGTAACTGTTGACGATGTGTGCGGAGGATCCCTGGTTCGAGCCCAGGTAGGGGCATGTGTTTCTGGGCTGCATGCTGGTGAGTGGGAGTGTCAGAGCGTCAAATAGTATCAATACTTAAATTGCAGATTGTATTTGCCCTGAAACACATATACAGTGTTTCTTTCTCCCTCTCCCCCTGCTACCACAGTGACTTGTGTTGACAGTGGTAGGAGTTTCTCTGTTATCATACTGTAATGTTCTGAGACCAGCAGGGAGGTGCCATTTGGCCAGGGAGTGTGCAGAGAATTCGAACAGAAATGAGACAAGCCTCCCTCTGCCTGATTCTACCCTCAAGTCAACAGAACCATTGTGCTGGACACTCAGGCGATTACAGAAGACATTTATGATTTAAAAGATGATGTCCATCACCTGAGGGAACAGTCTCAGCTCACCAGCACAGACACAATTTGCACTTCAGTAGTCTTCAATAGTCTGTACTCAGGCTACTTCCTCGTTTGACAATAAAATAATAAAACCCCTTGGCATAAATCTTAAAGTGTTAAAGTGGTGATTTGCTCACAATTGATCATATATTAAATTGCCACACAAAGTAATTTTACATACAGCTCCTGCATGGACAGGGTGAGATGCTGGGTGTGTGTCTTTAAATAGCACACTGCTCTCAGCAGAGTCCCCCTCTGTGTCATCTCTGTGACTTTGCTGCCATCTGTCCCACTTCAGAGACATGGACTGGACACATCTTCTTCTGACCTCTGTCTGTCTGTCCTTTAAAAAATATATATATATTTGTCTCTGTCAGTGTTCGGCTATTTACCTGACTGACGTTCAGTTCTGTATATCTTTGTGTTCGGCCACTTATCCGGGTGTCATTATTTCCATCACCACTAGTGTCAAAGATGTATTGGCCTGTGCCAAGTTTGTATCTTTATATTTCTTCAATTGATTTCTTTATCATCTTACTTCTTAATTGTTTGTCTTGATTAGGTTTGAATCTGAAAGAATTAGAAACCTGCTGAGAAACAGTTGTCTGATGTGGATGTTCAGAGCGCACATTCTGTAGGAGCGTCTGTACATGTACAAACAAATCGTCTGTACAAACATACAGCGTCTGTACAAAAATATCGTTTCCTGTACTGCATGAGAAACTTAGATCATGTGGGTGTGACTTTAATCAAACACAAACTCAGTGTCCACTTTCCTTTTCTCACATGGCAATGGTCCCGTTTCCATTTCCTCACTTAGCAATGGTCCCATGTGGCTCAGTTGGAAGAGTATGGTGCTTTCAACAGCAGGGTTTTGGGTTCAATTCCCATGGGGGACCATTACAAAAATGTACTCACTCACAACTGTAATTGCTCTGGATAAGAGCATCTGCTAAATGACTGTAACAATGTAATTTAGCCCTGTTCTCTCACTATTAAATGATACACCTCACCTGTGAATTCTACATATCAGGCTTTCATGTGCTGCACAGTTCATGTTTTCCCGTTAAGCTTGTTTGGAGTGTGGATCTGTCCGTCGCCCACAGCCGCCCACTCTCCCTATCTCCAGGCCGACGTGTTCCTGTCTTCTTCTAGCGCTGTGTCTCTGTGTCGTGACAGCTCTCAGTTTTATCCTCCACTCTACACTACTGCCAATCTCTGCTCCCCTGGAATTAAAATTGTACCCCTCTCTCTTTCTTCACTTTCTTTCTCTCCCTCTCCTCAACGTGTCTTCTCATTCTCTCTGTACTTGAGAGAAGCCTGCAGGAAGGGAGCTGTACAACAGAGAGAAAATACTCTAGTAGTTTCACTATTCAAATACTAATAACCTGTATTCAGGGCCAATTTTCCTGCCAGGTCATGTGGTCAGGAAAAACTTCTGTTGTGCACAGGTTAAGAAAACTTAATGCGAACATGCACACATCCCCTCTTCTTCATGCTCAGAGTTAACAGGGTTTCTGTAGTTGACTCAAAAATAACCACATGCCAAAGATCAATAGTTGAAATTCACTATAGAAAACAAAATGTATTAAAAAGAAGCCCAAAGGAGGGAGTAGGGCAGATGTATGTAGGAAGTGGATTTGTAAAATACTGAAGATCTATTCTGTTCTTGTGTTCTGGTTGTAACTACAGTGTGTGAGCATAAGGAATGAACTGTGTGGGAAGCAATGTGTGTGGGTTGTGGTGTGTTTTTTAAACACTTGAGAAAAGGTCAAAATAATACAACGGTGTGCAAACCAGCACTTAGAAACCACATTTACAGCCTGTCAAAAAATAGTCAAAACATACTCCTGTATGAGTCCAAACTGAGCTCTATCATGTTCCTACTCATTAGATTAGCTACCAACTTCTGAAATGCATAGCTGTGAAAATATGAAAGTAAACTACATCTACAGTAATTAAAGGAATCAAGGCAGCTTGGTTTGACAGAAAACCAGTGTATGTACAGTATATCATTCCTCTAAGAATTGAGTTTGATGTTCAAGTTGAAGGCCAGATTGGCAGGTGAGTTTCAGACTTGATTCTTCACAACAGTGTTTTTACTGCAACAGAACTACTGTTTCAACTGAACTAGCCAGTGGGAACAGTTGGAATCCTTACTAAGTTCCTCTGATGGAAATCAAATAGGGAGAGAAAGCCACACGCCACTATGAAATACCACATTAAATCGGCTTTAGAAAAACAACAAAAACTATTTTAGAAGTTTCCTCTTTTTATGTACACATTTATATATTTATACACTGTACAGATTTCAAAAAAATAAATGGTTGAAATATAAGAATGTGCACCCCACAGATGTGTGACTAAAGAGAGAACAAAAGAGAGCGAGAGATGGGACAAAGGGATGTCAAGGACATACAGATATCAACATCCCCAATTAACACTGATTAGTTTTTACATACACAATTTTCATTTATCCTTCATACAATGTCACAAAATCCTGGCCTGTATTGGACAATCCTCCTCGTATCTCCACCAATATCTGTGTAGAGAGCCCTAATCAGACATTTAGGGTGATTTCAATCTGAGTGAACACTGATTAGTTTTCAGATTTATTTAGATCTGTGTTTTGAATTGTTACTGGGCTTTTCTAGGGCCAAGGAAGGACTCTACCAAGAATCCCAGCTCAATGCCTCAGAGGCAAATGGACCATACCTGGCTTCTGGACCTATTTTCAGACGAATAATTCATTTTCACCTGAATCGTGCCATTTTATCTGTGTTTCCTATTCTGGCTGATCTTTTCAATTTAATGCTGCGTCTGCATAGGTAATGATGTATCTTTTGCTTGTGTGCTCAGTATGAGGCAGGGAGGTGACTCTGTTCACAGTTATTTTAAGAGCAGGTAGGTGCTCTGCTATGTTCGGCTCTGCCTGGAGATTGCAGTGATGCAAATGAGGTGATGATCATTGTCTGTCTCACCTTTTCTCTGTGACACTTGGGGAGTGAGAGCATATGGAGGAGAGGGGGAGGGGTGTTGTTTAAGAGCACCTTGTGCCAAAAAGCATGTGTGTCACAGTGGGGTTTTGAAGTACGTCAGCACTGACGTCTGGAGACCTCGCCTGTCTTAGTCTCAGTGTGTTGGGACAGACCTAGAGCGGAGGGACAATGTGTTGGGCCAGACCTAGAGCGGAGGGACAGTGTGTTGGGCCAGACCTAGAGCGGAGGGACAGTGTGTTGGGCCAGACCTAGAGCGGAGGGACAGGGTGTTGGGCCAGACCTAGAGCGGAGGGACAGCGTGTTGGGCCAGACCTAGAGCGGAGGGACAGGGTGTTGGGCCAGACCTAAAGCGGAGGGACAGGGTGTTGGGCCAGACCTAGAGCGGAGGGACAGGGTGTTGGGCCAGACCTAGAGCGGAGGGACAGGGTGTTGGGCCAGACCTAGAGCGGAGGGACAGGGTGTTGGGCCAGACCTAGAGCGGAGGGACAGCGTGTTGGGCCAGACCTAGAGCGGAAGGACAGGGTGTTGGGCCAGACCTAGAGCGGAGAGACAGCGTGTTGGGCCAGACCTAGAGCGGAGGGACAGAGTGTTGGGCCAGACCTAGAGCGGAGGGACAGGGTGTTGGGCCAGACCTAGAGCGGAGGGACAGCGTGTTGGGCCAGACCTAGAGCGGAGGGACAGGGTGTTGGGCCAGACCTAGAGCGGAGAGACAGCGTGTTGGGCCAGACCTAGAGCGGAGGGACAGCGTTTTGGGCCAGACCTAGAGCGGAGGGACAGCGTGTTGGGCCAGACCTAGAGCGGAGGGACAGCGTGTTGGGCCAGACCTAGAGCGGAGGGACAGCGTGTTGGGCCAGACCTAGAGCGGAGGGACAGCGTGTTGGGCCAGACCTAGAGCGGAGGGACAGCGTGTTGGGCCAGACCTAGAGCGGAGGGACAGGACAGCGTGTTGTGGTTCTGTAAGCCACCTATTAAATGATAAACCAGAACACAAGGCCCCTGATGCACACAGGCCTGAGTGAACAGTCCCTCTGCCCAACAGAAGAGGGCTAGAATAGAATATGCTGTATGTGGTATTGTCAGATGTAATGAGCTCCCCTCTCCCTTCTCTTTCCTTCTCTCTTCATTCAGACTCTCGAACATGTCTATGGCCCCCTCCCCAACCAACCCATGAAACCCAAACAAATAGAAAGTAGACACATGCCCTTTGTCACATTTCAACATCCCAGTAATCATTAGCGTCTCCTTCTTAGCGATCATCGACAACATAAATAATTAACTGAACATCTAAATGACTTTATACAGAATAAAAACAGCCAAAAAAACAGATTCCATATTAAGAAAATGAAAATGGCAAAAGTGAACACCGAGCACACATACATACACGGTAAATACAAACACACAAACTAACAGTCAGATGTTGACACACTCATACACACATTGCAAACACACACACACACATATCCATTAGACACAAATAAACAGTCAAATGTAAACAGAAAATAGGTTTAGTTGATATTATTACTATTGTAGCTATCCTTCAGCCCATTGTGTGATGAGAGAGAAACTTAAGCTTGGAACAGGTCACATCAGGATGACATCAGGAGCAGTACAGAGCAGAGGGGGTCTGGCCAGTAATGGAACAGCCTGGTCCTGAAGCAGGACAGAACAGAGGGGGTTTGGTACGTAACAGCCATGGTCCCGAAGACCCACTAACACCCTAACCTTCTAACATCAGGAGCAGGACAGAGCAGAGGGGGTTTGGCCAGTAATGGAACAGCCCTCCACTAAGACCCTAAACATTTATCCACTAACATTCTTATAACAATGTGTTTTGTAGCATGCACACTAATGAATAAGATGTTGACTAAATTACTTACAGACTAACTGACGTAACAGACCCACGTTCCAACAGACAGGCAGAATTACACAAAATTACTGACAGAGACAAACAGGTAACGTTACCAACCTTGATGGGGACAAGATCATTTGGCTAAGTGCTCCATTAGAAACAAAACTGACTTGGTTGGGAGAGGGGCATTTTTTTATGGTTATCTGCAGTGGATGATGCAATTGAGAGAAAGCAGCTCAGATGAAGACTGGTGGTTCATGTCAAGTTCCTCCTCTGCTTACCGTTCCACACCAGGCAGCAGGCACTACCCTACAAACTGTCCCCCTCGCTCTCTGTCACTGCTTAGCTGCTGTGACCTCTCCAAGTCTTCAAACATATCCAGTAGAATACTGATGATTATTATTGTCATCATTATTATCAGTAATTCGTTATTCATTTGATAGCAGTGCAAGCCCAATACTTTCACACACTTGCACTCACATTCACACGCTAACTTTCGCTGACGCACACACACACACACACACACACACACACACACACACACACACACACACACACACACACACACACACACACACACACACACACACACACACACACACACACACACACACACACACACACACACACACACACACACACACACACACACACACACAGAGAGAATACGACAGCATAATAGCTGTCTTTTTGCTTCTATTTACTGTCTCTGGAAGAACATTTTGATTGGTCTCTTTATGCTTTTTAAAAACAAAACACAACATTGATGACTTTACTCTTTTCTGTCATTCTTCTTTTTTTTCTCTCCAGAAAATAGGAACGTTTTTTTACATTTCCCCCATGGACCGGTGAAAATGATCAGTCATTTTCTCCTTTTTTGATCTAGAACTTCATTTGGAGTTACAGCACATCACCCACAGCACGCACAGACAACAAGGAGGTCCCGCCAGGGAAGAATCACTACAGTGGTGGGAGAGAAAGAGATCAGAGATGATGAATTGGGTGGAGTGACAGTGTCACGTCTAATTCCATTACCATCCAGACAGTCCATCCCTCTTCTATTCCAATGGTTTGCCTCTCTCTCTCTATCGATCCTTCCTGTTGTATTCTCTGTGTGTTTGCAGAAGAGAACGAACCAAAGGGTCAACATGGGAAGCAAAAAACAATAATGAACAGCCAACCAGATCGCTTCTGACGACAGAGAGAGCAGTGATTAGGGAGAGAAGACGCCTCCCCTCACTGCCACAGGAGAACGATGGAGAGACACAAGAGGAATGGTGGAACTGGATTCCTGGCCCAGGTCACTGGCTTGTAGGTCAGTCTGTCACACAGTCACATAAACAATGTTTCCTGAAAGACAGGCCCTTCACCAGCTCCTTACGCAGGATTCTTATATGGTCTATTTGAACCTGTTTTTGTTGGTGGCTGAGGCTCACCCTAGGGCTGACAGAGTGTACTGCTCCAGAGTAAAACAGAGTAAAGGTGGACCAAGGAGAAAAAACAATGGTTGAAAGCAACAAGACTCAGAAAGGACCCGGCTTAACAGAGGGGAGTAGAGGAAGGAGAAGTTCATTAGGGATCTGAGAGAGGACAGGCAGGAGGAGAGGGTGGATACGTTGGGTGGATGTGTTGGATGGCTATTTGTACCCATGTTCTGCAGCGAGTCAGCCTTGTGCATAACAGCAGGGTGGGAGGGCAGGGCAGGGGGCTGGGATGGTCTGGGTGGATGTGACTGGACCTACAGTATCAGGCCTTGAGGGCATGCCACTGCTGCACGGCATTACGAGGTTTACCCATCATGTCCTTCCAGTGCTTCACCTCTGCCGGACCACTCTTCCACGAGAGATAGATCTGAGAGAGAGAGCGAGAGAGGGAGGGTGGGAAGAAAGAGAGGAAGAGAAGGGGAGGAGGGCACGAGGAGAGAGAGATGGAGTGAAAGAGAGCGAGGGGGGTGAGATGGATGATGTAAGCAGGATATCTGACGTCACAGAGATCGATATTACTCATACTCAAACATGGCAAAACAGAGAGAGGTAAACTAAACTCTCTGAAATCTGGAGTGTCCTGCTGTCACCATAAAGCTTGCCAATCACCCTAATCTGAACTTAATTCATATCGTGAGCTGAGGAGAGTCATTAAGATGAAACAGCTGTTTTACTCTCAGCAATTTTCAGAGCAGGGGAAACAGGGGGAAAGATTTGTGTGAGAATGAGACTTATGTTTAGACAGAGAGATGGAGGCTCAAAAGCAAGCCGCAGCTGTGTTTTACTGGTGGTGATTGGACTGTGGGTGAAAGGGCCAGCGCCTGTGATGAGGCGTGTTTGGTTTACTGAGGGGTCACTATCAGACACTGGATCCATAGTAAGGAAGCTTGTATGAGGGTTACAGTGTGTCAGAAAATCAATGGGATAGTGCCTCTGTGTGCCACAAACAAACCACACAATCAATGGATATCAATCTCACTGTGTCAGTATGTAAGAGCAATCTTGAGACAGTGACTGTTAATGTGTCTTTGTGTTAGTGTGTGTGAGAGCAGAATCATTGTGTGTGTTATGTGTGCATGTATGTGTGCGTGTGCATGTGTGTGTGTGTCTCAGTATGTGCCAGCAGGGGTCAGTGTGGCCTGGTGATGTACGTGGCTGGTGGTCTGGGTGTTACGAGGGGGCGGTACCTTGCCGATGACGTCGTTGCGACTGAGCTTGTCCTTGTCCATGACGGTGATGATGATGGTGGTCTCTCGGAGCACGTGGGCAGGGACGTCGAAGGGGAAGGACTCGTTGAACACGGGGTTCAGACAGCACTTCATTGTCACAGTCTTCTTCTTCTCCACACGCTTGTCCTTGTGCATCAGCCACAGCTTCACATATGGATCTGACGGGGGAGACACATCACTTAAACACAGAGGCTTCATCCCAAATGGCACCCTAATCCCTATACAGTACACTTATTTTGACCAGGGCTCATAGAAAGTAGTGCACTATATAGGGAATAGGGTGCCATTTGGGATGCCGAAGAATGGAGAGATACTGAAACCACATTCACACATGTTAAGGTAGACAGACTGTAACACAGGAAACAGGTGATGACAGAGTACTGTATGTACTGTACCGGAGGTGCCTCCGATGTCCATGGCTTTGAGGTTACGGGCTTTGATGATGGTCACAGTGATGGTGTTAGCTTGAGGGTTGTAGCACAGTGACACCAGCAGGTCTCCTCGACTCCCCTGAGAAACACAATGACATCACCACTCACCAACCCTCTCACTCCCTCCATCCCCTCTACCCCCTTCTGTGTCCCAGTCATCCCTCCTTCTCCTTGTTCCCTGTCTCCACCCCTCCCCCCTCATCTCCCCTCCTCCCCTGTCCCTCTGCAACTGTCCTAGTCTGTGTGTGTACTTTACTCACGCTGCCGTCGCTGCAGGGCTTCAGCTCCTTCCAGTAGGTCTGCTGGTTGCCCAGGTCCACCTTGTTAAGGGGGATGGACACCTCCCCGATGGGGTCGTTCCTGCTGAAACGATCGTAATCCAGCACCTGCATATAGAGGGTCCTCTGGATCACCTTCTCATAGGGGAACCCTGGGGGGAACAGACAGATAAGAGGCTGATATGTGCTGGACAGAGATTTAAGGAGTACTCTTTAAGACTTCATACAGGATAACCAATAGCCATAAAGTCTAGTTATGTGTATAGATGTGTTTTTCATAATGTGCAGTAGTTGTACTGTAGATTTTTAATTTTTAATTTATTTAACCTTTATTTAACTTGGCAAGTCAGTTAAGAACAAATTCTTATTTACAATGACGGCCTACCGGGGAACAGTGGGTTAACTGCCTTGTTCAGGGGCAGAACGACAGATTTTTACCTTGTCACCTCAGGGATTCAATCCAGCAATCTTTTGGTTAGTGGCCCAACACTCTAACCACTAGGCTACCTGCCACCCACTAGAGTATCTGTGTGTCCCAAATGGCATCCTATTTCCTATGTAGTGCACTACTTTTGACCAGGGCCCATAGGGCTGTGGACAAAAGTAGTGAACTATGTATGGAATAGGGCGCCATTAGGTATAGGGCGCCATTAGGTATGCAGCCTCTGTGTGCAGGGTGATTTCACAGTCTGACCTTCAAACAGGAAGGTCTCGTTCCAGCGAGGGTTGAGGTTCTTCCTCTTGACCTTGGTCTCCAGCTTGTGCTTCTTGTCAGGCAGCAGGTAGAGTTTGACGAAGGGGTCTGAGGTGCCAGAGAAGTCCTTGGCGGGGAGCTCCTGGCCCGTGAGGATCTTGACGGTCAGGGTGGAGTCCTGGAAGCTGTAGCCCACACTGAACTGAATCCGGCCCAGCTTCTCAACCACAGGCCCTTCTGTCTCCTCTTCTGAGCCCGGAGAGAGCTGGGAGAGATCACCAGCAGAGCACTTTAATATTTATCTAGTCTATATGATGGTAGAATCGCAATTGCATACTCCTTGTGTCCTCTCTCCTCGACTCCTACTCAAAACCCATTGGAGGAGAAGGTCAGAGGGGAGGGACCTCTGGCACTCTCATCCAATGGGTTTTGAGAAGGAGGCGAGGAGAAAGAGAGAGGACGCGAGGACTATGCAATTGAGATTTTCCCTATGTACACTCAACAACCCTCATCCCACTACCCCCACCTTTTCCCAGCATGGAACACACAGATGAAACACTCAGGGACATGGACACCCAAGGTGAACAAGGAGCTTTGGTTCTCCTCCACAAGGGGGCAGTCAAACAGCACTGGAACTCACGTGCAATGCTGCCATCATGCTAGCCTAACGTTCAGATAATGTTATGTCATATGTCTGGGCTTTACTAAGCGATAAGGGAGGGAGCAATGGGGGAGAAGGTATATCTGGAGATGAGAGGCAGGAGATATTCTGTGAGTAGAGAGACCCCCTGCCTAACTGGAGCTGGGCCCCGAGGGAGGGAAGGAAATCCAGTTAAAAGGCTGCTATCTGATAGAGAGGGACCAGAGGCTTGGCCCAAGGTGCAGTTCCTGGAATTTAATCTCACATTCTGTATTCTCTCCCACACATCTCGCTGTTGCTCAGCCTCTCCATTCTAAATCTGATCATCTCTCCTCCTTCACTCTCTTGGTGTCTGATGTCTGTCTGTCTTTCAAACACACACATCCGCACACAGACATACACACATGGACGCATGAATGCACACACCGGCTTTCAGACATCTCTCTCCTGACATCTGTCCCACCTACAGTTGTCAACATTTTTCAGGGTCAATCTGTTTTATCATCATTTTTATTTATACTTGTTGCCCAATCGCTTCGCCTGAAACCCACATAACTCACATAGATAAAGAACCTCCACCTCCACAAAATACAGCCACATACTGAGCCCACCTACACTATACAGATCTCTCCACCCCCAGACCATGTGAGTGTCAGAACACTAGGTTAATCATATTATTAACATAATATGTACACACACCAATCTCTTGTGACAGACTGACGTAGCTGACCAGTGCACACAAGATTTGATTCTGGGTACCGGGATTAATGAAATTCGCTCACTTTTGTAAACGCACATAAAACTCCTAAACTCCTGCATAGGTAGTATCACAATGATCCCCCCCCCCCCCCCCCCCCCAAAAAAGTGCCTCAGTGATAAAAAAAGTTATAGTTATTAACTAGGCCTAGTGAAAGTCTTCGACCCACATAGTGAGAGACCAGAGATGGAAAGAGACCATGGCCAACTGCAGGTCTGATCCAACTGACAGGCCCTGTTGGCTCCCCCTCAAAGTGAAAATATCATCATTAAGCATCATCGGGACCTCCATAACGCAGACGTGCAACCCACATAATAACACAGGCCCATCCCCCACCCGCGCCCTGTCCGCCCAGCACTCACAGCACTGTGTTCTCAGCGTAATTACCAGCTTTTGCTGAATAAAGCATATTCTACTGAGTTTCTCCTTTGTGATAGCCAAGCTGGGTTGGGAAATCTCATGTAACTAGCATGTTTTGTCATTTAAGACATCTTGCAAATCTAAATGCTGCCACAAGTGGGTGGCTGTGGACAAACCCATAGACATGCAGAGAGGAGTACAGATGAACAATCATTAACACAGACAGACAGGAAGGGAGCAGGTTTTCTCACCATGTGAATGTCGCTGGTGGTGACAGAGTTGGCCAGGTCTGTGACGGAGGAGTTCCCGAGGCGGCCTGCCTCATCTGGGGTCTGGCTCCCAGGTTTACCCAGGCTCCTGCTGGGTGGGGGGGTGACAGAGACACAGTCAGGACGGACACTGAGAGAGAGGCCAACAGAGCACTAGGAGAATCCTGCTTCTGAAGACAAAGAGCCAGCCTCAGGTCTGTGATGGCTTCCCACCACTGGTGAGGCTGCAAGGTCTTGTGTCAGGGTTGGACTATCCAGAGTCCAGAACTGAATGTGGCTGATAATGTTCCCAGACTTGGGAGTAACACGGGAATGTTATTGACTTACACTAACACACTCACACACACCTTCGCACGCATACATGCACACTTAGTTCCAAACCTTAGTCACTACAAGCATGTAACAGTGTGATATTTGCAAAACAGCCACAAAAATCAACACATTTCATGAACAAAAGAGTAAAAGAGAGAGGACAGGGTGGGGGAGGACTGGGTATTGGAGACAAAGTGTTCCTAGCCAATACGTTGTAACAGTCTGGTGAGCAAAAGACATGCTGAGCTATAGCAGGTGACACAAGTCAAGACACATAGACAAACAACACTAATTACAGGTTAGACACTGGAAAATGACAAGAGGAAGAGAGAGAGGAAAAACAGTGCAAGTGCACTGTAGAAATGGAGGGAGAGGAAGTGGGATTAGGAATGGGTGCTGTGGGAAAGATGAGTGCAGAAGAAGAAGTAGATTTGAAGATTTATCTCTGCAGAGAAAAGGGGGGATTTGTCTTTGTTAAGACTAGGAGGATTAACAGAATGAACAAAGTGAGGTTACTGACTCAAATGAACGTGAGACAGAGACAGACACCAGAACATAGTTCAACTCTAGTGTACTGTGTCCTACACTGGCTGGCTGGCTGGATTTCACTTACTGTATATACAGTACAAGAGAGGCATGCAGAGTTTCACTGTGCCATTATACTACAGTTTAGCAAAGCGCAAGCAATGGCATGCACATACAAAACAATCTCTCAGCTAGTTTTTGCTGCCTGCATCTGAGAACCTAGGGAGGACTACGCCCCATATCATGTCTGTCTGTCTGTCTGTCTGTCTGTCTGTCTGTCTGTCTGTCTGTCTGTCTGTCTGTCTGTCTGTCTGTCTGTCTGTCCAGTGATCCATTTGTTTTCTCTATAAGGCACTAATAGACAGGAAGGGGAATGACTAAAGGAATGGGAGTAAGTGGTGTAGGTAGAGTTGCAAAATTCTGGTAACTTTAAAAAAATTCTCAGGTTTTCTAGAAAACCCAGTTGGAAGATTCCTGTAATGAAGAGGGAATACGCAGGACATCTGGTATCCTTTAACCAGGATATCTGGAAAAGTTACCAGAATTTTGCAACTCTACCTACACCACTTACCCACACTCCTTTAGTCATTCCCCTTCCTTTCTATTAGTGCCTTATAGAGAAAACAAATGGATCACTGCACCCTCTGTGTAGGTGATCAGTGAAGTTTAATGAACAACAAATAAATAACAGAGTTTATCCAATTGGCGAGGATAAGACTGAGTTATTCAGATCAGACAAACAAAGAGACTGACACGGGTTGACACCCAGTCACAGACAGGGACACAGGCAGATAATGGAGCACGTATAGAGTAAGAAGCGGGGCATCAGACAGAGAAAGACACATACAATGAATGTAGACAGACATACAGACAGACAGGTAAGTGTAAGCAAAACAAGTCATGTGGATGAGCCTGGTTCCAGGGGGGTCTCTTGATTGGCATAGCTGTGATTGGAGGGGAAAACTGTCAGGAGGATTCACACCGTAGACTACAAGGGAGGGGGTTGAATGAGGGGAAAGTGCCAAACATCTCAACAACTGATAGACCTTGCTTCGTCTTCCGTTTATCTTATCTTTACTGAATCACGTCAATTTTTCTCATATCCAACATCTCCTGCTGTCCTTCCTCTTTACGCCCTCAGTCCTAATCTATCTTTTCCATTTCTCTTTCCTTCCTTAGTCTATGATCTCCCTGTATGCTGATTCATTAAAGGTTGGATCTAACCCAAAGCCTGCTGTCGATGTCTAGAGTCGTGTCCCACCCACAGGGAATGACTGTCTCAGTCTGATTCAATCAACTTCCTACCATCAAAACAAATGACTACGAATAGGCTAACAAGAGGGACTCCATACAAAGCACTCTAACTACATAGAGTTAGGTAAGGTCATCTTCTCTCTTCTTCCATATTTACTGTTAAGGCTAACTGATGAGGCTAACGGGGGGCTAACATGATGCTAACATATGGCATGGTTGTGTGTGGGCACAGTGAGGGTCATGTCAGTCAGCTTGCAGTGGCTTGCAGCTGCCAGAGGTGGCTGATGGAGCCCGGACCAACCCATGCTGCTTCCCTTCCCAGATCACCAGCTAAAGAATATGGGCTGCTCTGTTGGCACAGCAACGGCTGGAGAGACAGCAAGCACCTGGGATGGAGGGAGTGAAAGGAGGGTAGGCGTGCGGCGTGCGGCGTGGGGGCTTGGCAGGGGGTCGCAGAGGGCAGCAAACAGGCAGACACATCAACAGCAAGACACAACGGGATTGGAGGACATATGACAGGTGCAGGTGAGTGCCTCTGGGAAACACACATATTCACACACGCAAACACACACACACACACACACACACACACACACACACACACACACACACACACACACACACACACACACACACACACACACACACACACACACACACACACACACACACACACACACACACACACACACACACAAACAAACTAGCAGGGGCACGTGGAGGCAGGCGAGGCCTCTACTTCTCACCATGACCTGTGATAATATCCTTATGGATTGTTACCTGTGCCCAGAGCCTGAGACCAAAGGGAAGAGGTGGGGACACTCCGCTGCAAGGCTGAAGAGAGCACAAGAAGAAAACCCCCTCCTGCCCGCCCGCTCCCAGTACTCTCCCCTACCCACCTCCCCCATGATTCACTTAAAGACCAATATAAGAGACAAAGACACACACAAACAGACAGACAGACAGACACATACACACAGCTCTGGATCCACTGCCCTACACTAAAACCTGAGTCAGCCTGGCTTCATACTCTAGTGTCAATAGAGAATAGTGTAATAACAATAATAACAAATATAACAGCATAGTAAGCATATAACGATACTGTTACACCAAAAACACCTCCTCATTTCTAATGACATTTTAGGATGGTTACCCAGCCACTAGGCAGGTTATACTGTATGCTTTGATTGAAACAAAATACAAGAAAGGATAATAGTTTGTTAAAATCATCTGCTCTAATTCTCTCACAAAACAGTCATTGAAGAAGCTCTACATGCATATTCCCATGAAACTGATTGAGATGAAATAATCTGCATGCAGACGCAGTTTGGACATTTCACCAGTAAAACGTGAACAATTATCATTCACGATTGACAGTGATGATGGGCTATTTTGAAATTACATATGCCTAACTTGGTGATTTCTCTGCATTTTTGGGTAGGGCCCGTAAGTAAACATTTCACTGTTAGTCTACGCCTGTTGTATACAAAGCATGTGACGAATAAACATATAAACTATACAATTGTCTTGAGACAATATGTGTGAGCATAGGGCAGACGTTGCAATTGGAAGATGCATTTTATGCATATTCTATAATAATATTCAATAGGCTATATCTTTTGGTACGAACTTTGATTGAGAAGTTATGACATAATTTTTTAACAAATTGTTGCACTCACACACCTAAACAACAGCACTACACCACTGTAGTAGGCTAATATTGAGGGAGGTTATGTGTGTAGTGGACTGCTGTAAACATCATAGGAGAGCTCTGATGGGCTCTGAGTACTGATGGGAAGCCAGGGAAATATGAGCTAATGTACAGTAATGACTAGATCACTGATTTGAGATACTGTAAAGTAAAGACTAGTCCATTGATATGAGATACTGTAAAGTAAAGACTAGTCCATTGATATGAGCTACTGTAAAGTAAAGACTCGTCCATTGCGCTCTTTCCCTCACAAATTCAATGGTTATATAATTCATCCTTTAGGGGTTCGAGTAACCATGGTTACCAAACTGTACGCTCCCACCGGAGGTTGTATGGTACCGTGATTATATTTTCTAGGGGTACGGCCGGGTAACCATAATCTCCCATAAGGAGGTAATAGAATCCAAGGCAATCTAAACCTCCTGTGGAGCAGGGACAGGGACAGTAGGCCACATTGTCATCAGGCCCCTTGACCTCAGTCATGCCTACTCATCCTCTCTCCATACCCAAATACCGCCGTGCCCCTAGGGAGGTGAAGATGCCATGGTGCAAACAGCTGATTCACTGGAAAAGTCTATAGGAAAACTGTAGAATCACCCCCAGCTGTACCCTGCCCTCACACAACAGGCTCTGACAGAACATTAACCTTCTCCTGGACTAACTCCTCTGCCCAATCCCCTCGCAACACCTCAGACTGTTATAGAACAATGGCTCTCCCCCAAGAGATACTGTACATTTTGGTATTACTATTCCAAATGTTTGTGTGGTCTTAATACAGCAATGACAAATGATATGCACTGTCACACACATGACATCACACGACAAATACCGAAACACAAACACACACTCAATACTTTAGATAAAATACATCCCCTGAGGATCGATGCTGTGATCCCTAGACAGATCCTGACACCCGAACCCTGATCATATGACCTTAACCCCAGGCCAGAGAGCCTAACCTATCCTCCCATTAATTAGACCAAGCAGCAGGTCCCATCCCAGGGGACAGAAAGGGGACTTTTTCTCACTTGCTCAGGGACACCATAACAAGCTGAGAAAGAGACGTAGAAAAAATACATAAATAACTCCTGCACACACAATTCCTCTGTGCATACTTACTGTCAATGTTTTGGTGTACAACCTTTTCCAACCTTTTTCAAGGTCTTGTGTACCAAAATGTTGACAATAAATATGCAGAGATAAAATTGTGTACGCTGGAGTTTTCATATTTTTTCTACAATGTTGACTTTGGTACCGTAATTCCCTGCTCCACAAACAAGAAAAGCATAGTAGTGTTAACTCTGTTCAAAATGTAAGAAAGAGAGCCTGGACCTGATTGCATACTATGAAACAAAGACATTATAATGTGCATATCTCTGTATATTGTGTTGCAGGGGAGAATACAATGTTATGTCATCTACTAGATAAATGCCTTTAGATGCTTCCTGGTTTTCTGAAAGGGGCAGCAATACCAACAAATCAAAGACTTCTTGAAGTGTAACCAACCGGAGGGAAGGAGAGTGTAATGGGGAAAGATAATTGAACAAAGGGAGATTAAAGAAGTTTGAAATGGAAATGATGAAGTGTCCCTCATCTCTCTAACATTTATTTTAATCTTTCATTATATATGGAAGGTATATTGAAGTTATAAACAAATAACTGCGTAGCCTCATGTGGAAAACTGACATTTCCGAAAATAATTCATTGTGTTCTCTACTTTAATACAATGGAGTTATATAGAGTTAATGGAGTTAGATAGAGTTAATTAATGGAGTTAGATGGAGTTAGATAAGAGTTAATGGAGTTAGATAAGAGTTCATGGAGTGAGATGGAGTTAGATGGAGTTAATGGAGTTAGATGGAGTTAATGGAGTTAGATAAGAGTTAATGGAGTTAGATAGAGTTAATGGAGTTAGATAAGAGTTAATGGAGTTAGATAAGAGTTAATGGAGTTAGATGGAGTTAATTAAGTTAATGGAGTTAATGGAGTTAGATGGAGTTAGATAGAGTTAATGGAGTTAGATGGAGTTAATGGAGTTAGATGGAGTTAATGGAGTTAGATGGAGTTAATGGAGTTAGATGGAGTTAATGGAGTTAGATGGAGTTAGATGGAGTTAATGGAGTTAGATGGAGTTAATGGAGTTAGATGGAGTTAGATGGAGTTAATGGAGTTAGATGGAGTTAATGGAGTTCGATGGAGTTAATGGAGTTAGACAGAGAAAATGGAGTTAATGGAGTTAATGGAGTTAGATGGAGTTAGATGGAGTTAATGGAGTTAGATAGAAAAAATGGAGTTAATGGAGTTAGATGGAGTTAATGGAGTTCGATGGAGTTAATGGAGTTCGATGGAGTTAATGGAGTTCGATGGAGTTAATGGAGTTGGATGGAGTTAATGGAGTTAATGGAGTTCGATGGAGTTAATGGAGTTAGATAGAGAAAATGGAGTTAATGGAGTTAGATTATGTTAGATAGAGTTAATGAAGTTAAATGGAGTTAGATAAGAGTTAATGAAGTTATATGGAGGTGTAATGATGAGTTTGTTACAGCAGAAAATCTTTCAGTGTACTCTCGATAATATCATTCATAGCAGGCAAGCCTTCATGAGATATGAATGATATGAGCATCTTCATAGTTAGATGAAGTTAGATGGAGTTAGATCATGTTAGAAAGAGTTAATGAAGTTAATGGAGTTAATGGAGTTAGATAGAGTTAATGAGTTAATGGAGTTAGGTTGAGTTAGTGGAGTTAGATGATGTTAGATAGAGTTAATGAAGTTAGATGGAGTTAGATAGAGTTAATGGAGTTAGGTTGAGTTAGTGGAGTTAGATGATGTTAGATAGAGTTAATGAAGTTAGATGGAGTTAGATAGAGTTAATGGAGTTAGGTTGAGTTAGTGGAGTTAGATGGAGTTAGATGATGTTAGATAGAGTTAATGGAGTTAGGTTGAGTTAGTGGAGTTAGATGGAGTTATATGATGTTAGATAGAGTTAATGAAGTTAGATAGAGTTAGATAGAGTTAATGAAGTTAGATGGAGTACAATACAGCGGGTAAACGCAAGCATTTCCCGTGACTGTGCCTCAAAACCAAATGTTTTCCTGGCCCACCACTTCACCCTGGACTTGAACAGCCTCTATGACCAGGTCCACCTCTACAAGGCAGCAGTGCCCACCTTTGCCCGGACTCTAAAGGACATCGCTCTCAAACGCAGCCCCAACACTTCACACAGGAGCAACAGATCAAGAGACACCCCACCCAGACCAGCGAGATACCCTCCAAGACCTGCAGGACGCCCCCCCCCCCTGGACCTACACATAGAGAACCCACGCCAAGAGGACTTACATCCAGACCACAGCACCCCCAGACACATTCACACCCCCACCCCAACCAATCAACACCCCCCCCACATCAACCATGCCCACACCCCATTTAGGCCCCCTCAGATCAGACCTACGCCACTCCTGCCCACCCCATGCACCCCACCCCTGCAAAGAGGGCATCAGCATGGAAGTCACACATACGCCCAGGTAGTGAGCGGGCAAACAGGCCCAACCCCCACTCTTACACTCGCCCAAGCCAACGGCATGTACCAGATGCTCAGCAGGCTCTGCTCACACTTACTGGCCTGAGGCCAAACCACGACCAACAACATTGGACACTTTATGGAACAAAAAGCCTTCACTATATCATCCTGGAATATCCAAGGCCTGAGGTCATCGGCCATTTGTAATGTCTTTATTGTTTTGAAACTTCTGTATGTGTAATGTTTACTGTTCATTTTTATTGTTTATTTCACTTTTGTATGTTATCTACCTCACTTGCTTTGGCAATGTTAACACATGTTTCCCATGCCAATAAAGCCCCTTGAATTGAATTGAATTGAGTTCGATAGAGTTAATGGAGTTAATAGAGTTCATGGAGTTAGATTGAGTTAATGAAATTAGATGGAGTTAGATAGAGTTAATGGAGTTAGATGGAGTTAGATAGAGTTAATGAAATTAGATGGAGTTAGATAGAGTTAATGGAGTTCATGGAGTTAGATAGAGTTAATGAAATTAGATGGAGTTAGATAGAGTTAATGGAGTTAGATGGAGTTAGATAGAGTTAATGAAATTAGATGGAGTTAGATAGAGTTAATGGAGTTAGATGGAGTTAGATAGAGTTAATGGAGTTAGATGGAGTTAGATTGAGTTAATGAAATTAGATGGAGTTAGATAGAGTTAATGGAGTTAGATGGAGTTAGATAGAGTTAATGAAATTAGATGGAGTTAGATAGAGTTAATGGAGTTAGATGGAGTTAGATAGAGTTGATGGAGTTAGATGGAGTTAGATAGAGTTAATGAAATTAGATGGAGTTAGATTGAGTTAATGAAATTAGATGGCGTTAGATAGAGTTAATGAAGTTATATGGAGGTGTAATGATGAGTTTGTTACAGCAGAAAATCTTTCAGTGCACTCTCGATAAT
This sequence comes from Salvelinus fontinalis, assembly GCF_029448725.1. NCBI lineage: Eukaryota > Metazoa > Chordata > Actinopteri > Salmoniformes > Salmonidae > Salvelinus > Salvelinus fontinalis. Next base: position 25,530,627 of record NC_074699.1, read on the forward strand.
ATCATTCATAGCAGGCAAGCCTTCATGAGATATGAATGATATGAGCATCTTCATAGTATTATTGGAGAGAAACAGTGGTGCTTCACTGCAAAAACAATTGACTTGCTTAAGTATCAAATACAGGTCCCCAAACAGGCTGAGCCCAAGACACGTTTTGCATGTTGATTACAGAGAGTGTATGTGAATCTCTGGAGTGTCTCTTTTCCTGTGTGTATGTGTCCCTACTCCTTTTTCTCCATCTCCATATCTGTGTGTGAGAGTGTGTGTGTGTGCTGCCCACAGGGGAATCTCATTCCCCTGTTGTGATATTCAGCAGTGATGTAGATGTAACCCAGCCAAGCTGCCTGGGCAGACAGTCATCCACCCTGACAGAGGACCGGAGCTCTGACATCATCCCATCAGAGCGCCAGTCAACACCCCCAGGGGAAGCACAATTAGATGAATGAAGAGATAGAGAGGTAGAGGGAGGGAAAGAAAGGGCTGACAAAGGGAGGGAAGGTAAGTAAAGGGTTAATAGATCAATTAGATCAAGGGAGGAAGAGAGACTGCATGAGAGGCAGAGAGAGACAGTGAGAAAGAATGAGAGATGGAGAGATGGATTGAGAGGAGTGGGGTTGGTGTTGTAGAGGGCAGCATGATGGAGGGAGGAGATGGAGGTGAGGTGGAGTGGGAGGGAGGGTTGGGTTCTTATGATGGGAGAGGGGGTAGAGTGGTGAAAACATAAGAGATGAGGGATCAACAGGGGGACCTGGCTTGGGAGAAAGTGTGTATCCATAAACATTCAGTATATGAGGCATGCTGATCATACAATGCCCCAGGAGAGAAGCACAACACAATCACAGGTCCCCAGGCTGTGATGGATGAGGCCTGAGCTCTGGTGTCAGCCCACTCAGTGCAAACATCCAACAGCAGGCCACCTCCCTCCGTACCAGCTTAATACAACTAATGGAGCCATCTACTATATGTTGTCCAGCTAACTGCGGTTTGAATACTTTTCTCCAACCTGAGTCTGAGTCATCCTGATTGGTTGGTACTCCGTGAATGCTGGTTGATTCTTCAACTGATCTTTAAACTCCCTTTTATTGCACAAACACCTAATAAAGTAAAGAGATGGAAAAGTGATGTCATTTCCTCCTCATATCTCACTTAGATATTGATTAAGGTGAATTTATGCAGCGCTTTTTTCCACACAGGACTTCCGAAGCGGATTTCTCACTATTTTCCATCAGATTATATAACTGCGCTTTCCTTTAATCAACTTTGTGTTCCGACTCAAACGCCTCAGCAAGCCATGGTGAATGATTTTCTGCGACAGAGCTGACTTTTTTTTTTAAATGGCTCTTTTGTGCTGACCTATATTGCTGTTCCCAGCCAATCAAGTTACCCTGAGCTAGCTCCAGAGGCGGCCATGGAGACCGTAGCCAAGCGAGATGAGTAATTATAGGGCTTGACTCATGTTTGATTACAGGCCAGATGAAGAAACTCTGGCTCCAAGGAGTTGGTGGTCCAGGCTCAAAGAGCATGGAGCGCTGAGCTCCTTATTTACGTGTTCTCTGTGTGTCTGCGTGTCTGGGGGCTAGCACTGTCATGCTACAGCAGATTTTATTTTGAAGATGGTAATGACACTGAGCTGCCATGATAAAACTCCGTAGCTACTGCATGTTGGTGGGAGGGTTAGTCCAGTGACTCCAGTCAGCTGTGAGGCTTAAGGCGTCTGACGCAATGGACCTCAGCCACCAGTGCATGACTCGATGACCACAACTTCAATAACCAGCTTTAAGGTATAGCCTACAGAATACTGTATTCACTCTTTGGACCGAGTTTTTACAATACAAACACTTTCTGGATCAGATATCATATCTGTAAGAATGGTATCGTCAGAGAACAGTACAATGCTCAATAGAAGCAGCTGCAGTAGCATGCTTTAGAGTCAGACAACATTGGGGTTAAACTACTTTGTGGAGCATCACTAATCTCGCAGCACATATCTTTCCAGACTACTAATAAATACAAATGACTTCCAGGATAATTTCATTGTTTTCCTCCCTCATCTCCTTGTGGATAGAGCTTGGTTATCACTGGCTTTAGAGTTGTGCTGTAACACTATGATTAGTTTCTAATTGAGCTGCCACAGCAAAAGAAACAGAGATTACGCTGCCTCTAGTTTATGCTTCTCACGAAGCTTTGATTACCTGTTTCTAAGCATCTGAGTGCACACTCCTGTCTCCTGAGAATGAGCCAAGGCATATCGTTCTCCATCCATCTGAATAAAGATTCCCTAACTGCCCGAAATAGATATTATTCCCATGTACTCAGTACAACAGGGATAAACAAGACAGGTCTCACGGATGCAGCAGAACATATTCTCCATTTGAGAGAATGGTTGACCTTCCCTCTCTACCAATGACCCTTTCTCTGTCTATGCAAGGACATCCTTTCTAATATACATTAAGGTGTGTGTATGGACGGAGGGTATATGCTTTGTCTGTCAATGTCAGTTTCACCTGAGCCTGTATGTGTATTTATTCATCTCATTGAACTGTATGTTTCTAGGCATCTGAATTGTGAATGGTTCCATTTCTCTTTGAGTGAATACTTCTGGCAGTGAGTGTACATTTCACTAGCAACCTGAAAGCAAAGGTTTCTCTCTTTGTCTGACAGCATATGTGTGCTCTCTCGCTCACACACACACACTGGTGTTGGACAGGCACCCGGCCAGGAAGAGGGAGAAGATGAGCATGCAGGTGTGCCTCCACACCGTGACTGCAATGTAGGCATTTTAAGGCTGAACAGGTCATAATCGTGGCATGACTGTGAAACACGATTAGCATGACCACGACAGGACAAACCCACAGGCCAATACAGCACAATAGCGTTCCTTCAGAACAAAATTCTTATGTATTCTGACCGCTGCACAGAAATCCATCTACCATCGTTCATATTTTGTTCCTTTTAGAACTGAGTACAAAGGCAATTCCAGGAAGCATTAAAAATGGTATTGAAATCATAAGATGCAGTACAAAATAGTCTACATCAGAGAGATTCAGTGAAAACTAACTATTATCTGATAAATGTAAGAGGTGTTCTATTGCTCATCAGGGACAGAAATGTACTGAACACTACCATATAAAAGCACTCACTACTACACCACCTTACACAGTAGGACTCCTTACCCAATAATAGGGATTTATGTACAGTCCACTACCCATGAGGGACAGGAGGCAAGCAGAGCACTCAATTCCTGAGAACGTTTTAGGTGATAGCACGGCAGCCTATCTAGCTGTTTGCTCACCACAAGAGTTGCTCTGGTTCTTATTTCCCAGCTGGTAGTTTAGCGTGCTTGTCTCTGACAGCTGTTGGGGAATGCATATGGAGTCGGTGGCAGAAGAACGGTTAGCATATTTTTAGACAGGCATTTCACACGGGGGGACCACACTCCCGAATAATGAGTCCGCCCCCACCATGCTCCCTGCTGAGGAACGGAGACACGCAGATCAAACCCTCTTTGAGCTGGCGAGGAAGAGCGGGAGGCAAACAGGCTAACAAGGGGGAGGCAGGATGAGAGGGAGCATGAAAAGTACAAGGGAGCATGAAAAAGGAAAGATGGAAAAACTGAGGAAACAAAGCCAAAGCAGACTTAGAATGCAAAGTAAACAAACATGTTGCGGTAAGGCTAGGACCAATGAAGTGGGACAGGATGTAGACACATAGTTAACACTTGATGATTGGACATTCTAGTGTTCTTACCTGACAAGTCCTATTTCAAATCAGGAGAAGGAATTGGGGAATGGTTGATTGGCCATGATCAGAGACAATATATGGGGAGCAGATGCTTATTTAATATATAATAAAGGTCATTACTTCCTGCTACCTTCTCAGAGTGACTATATCTAATCCTGTTACTAATGTACTAACTCAGGACTCTCACAGCAGGAAGACACTGAAACCAACCAATCAGATGCTTCTGTCAGCCCATCCAATTACAGCGTCCCCATTGGGTTGTTATAAGCTCCCTCTCACTGTAGATCATGCCGATCACACAGCAGCTTCAAAACTGGACCACAAGGATCTGCTCTGAACCTCCGAACATCAGACACACTGCTGAGAAGTCTACACCAACTATTTTCCTTCAATCTCTCTTATCTCATTTCACCAGGGCTTTATCTCTCAACTCTTTCTTTCTTTCTTTCTTTCTTTCTTTCTTTCTTTCTTTCTTTCTTTCTTTGTCTTTCACACTCTCCCTCTTTCTCATCCTTTCACTCTTTTGTTCATAGGCTGGCTGGTACCTTGATTTGTCCGGTGGAGTTGAGTTTTCTTGGCACGCTGGTGCTTCCTGTAGATCTGGGAGGTTGGCGAAGTCATCTTGTTCAGCCAGCCCGATCGCTAGAGACAGAACAACCATCTTCCCCTCGCTGCTCCACACAATAACACACACACACACACAACGAGTACAGAGACAGAGTAGAGACAGGTAGTTAAAAAAAACTGTAAAGAGGAGAGAAAGGTGGTATTATCACTTGGATTGATACAAAACCTCATCCTTAAAACATTTAATTGAACCCAAACTGTTGTAGACACAGATTGTTGACTTTCTATGTGCTTTGGAGCGTACCATGTTACAGGCTTTAGTCATATTGAAGTATGCTGAAGTCTGAAAGGGGCCAGGCACACAGTGCTCTTAACAAGCAAACATTCACACACTCCTGCTCTCACTCGCACACACACACACACACACACACACACACACACACACACACACACACACACACACACACACACACACACACACCCTTAGCTTCTTCCACGGTTTGTGTAAAGCTGTGAGGTGAGTCACTGTTTCTCTGGACCCTGTCCTGTCTAACTCTCTCCATCATTCTCTTCCTTCCCTCACAGCTCCTTTACATAACACATTCCTGACCCCTGTTCAACAAAACTCACTCTGACCCTCACTGTTCTCTAATCATCTTCGGTCTTCCTGGACAAGAATATCACAACATATTGTCTTTGGGGGACAACCTCGTAGTGTGCAGTCTGTGAGGAGGCTGAAGATGTTTTGCTCCATGTCCAGCTACCTTAATGACACATGGAGTCTGTGCATCATACAGCTATTCATAACGATGTAAAAATGTATTAGCAGTCATCCTGCTTGTGCTTTTCCTCCCTCTTATAGCAGTTTTTCTTTCCCTCCATACTTAACCCAAATATTTTATGTCATTTCTCTCTCTCTCTCTCTCTCTCTCTCTCTCTCTCTCTCTCTCTCTCTCTCCTCTCTCTCTCTCTCTCTCTCTCTCTCTCTCTCTCTCTCTCTCTCTCTCTCTCTCTCTCTCTCTCTCTCTCTCTCTCTCTCTCTCTCTCTCTCTCTCTCTCTCTCTCTCTCTCTCTCTCTCTCTCTCTCTCTCTCTCTCTCTCTCTCTCTCTCTCTCTCTCTCTCTCTCTCTCTCTCTCTCTCAAAATTGAAAATGCATTTAGCAAAAGATCACGACTGCCTGCAAAAAAAATGAACACAACCATACTTATCTCTTGAGTCGAAGCAGACAAAACAGAAATGTTGTCTGTGTTTTAAAATCTAAGTAGATTCATACAAGTTCTTTACAGTCACTAAATCATGATGATCAAATTAAAGTACTATCCAAGGTGGTAGTTCACCAAACTATTTCATTCACATTAAATCAAAAATCATTCCTGCACATTATGTCCAGGATTCATTCATCGGTATCATCACAATCCAATTCCATGTATTCAATACAAAGGTTGGTTTGCTCAAAGTTTTGTAGACTTTCCATTGGCACACAGAAACACAATCCACAATAGACATAAGGAAAGGTGACCACAATAGAGGAACACAACTGATATGAATTTATAGGCCTAAATCCATACCAAAGTAAAGCTCTATCATGGAAGGTCATAATGTTGGAGATGATGACTTAAAAGTAACACAACTTCATTCTCTGCATCTCTGTAAATCCACAATATAAAATAATCTTAGAAATTAGACAGTCCGCATTGCCTAGATCTTTCCACCTCTCCCCATCCTCCCATCCCCTAGAGTCTGAGTCCAGCCCAGAAAGATTCATGTTTACAGAGACTGTGGGCAAGGCCACCTCTCCCTCCATGTTCCACATATCTGCCCTGCCTTTATTGAGCGATGATTCAGTGAGGAGGTCACTGGTCTGAAGCCTGTGTTAATGGGCCACAGAGACTCAAGTGGAGGGCAGGGGGGTCGGGGAGGTCCGCAGGCTGCCCTACACAGCCTCAGACATCCATCATCGTTCACACACAGGAGGAGAAGGAATCGCTGTGTTTTGTTTCTCTAACAAATAGTTAATCCCCAGCCAATCATTTCAATACCAGATTCATTGGAAAATCGGTGACACCATCAAATGTGTCAGGAGATTCTGGTCTCCAGATCGCTCCTCCACCTACAGTAGATCTACTCTCTCCAATATGCTGTGAGGGGTCTGTGAAGTACTGAAGTTCTGCCTACTGCAGGGTAATAAAAACAAACGTACATTGATGGTACATTTGGCACATTTAGCTTTATCATAGCTAAATACTGTAAAAATTAGAGCTAAATTGAATTAGGAAGTGGTTGTTTTTCATCCATATCCACACAGAGAATTGAACTCTCTCTCCACCTCAACAACTCCTCCTCGTCTCCTTGAGTTTAACCTTCATCCTATACCCCCTCTCTTTCCATCTTTCACACACTACTCCTCTCTACCTTTATTTGAGGGAGTAATGACGCTGTAGACAGGAGATCAATGCATGTAGAGTTTCTACATGCTGCTGCTTAACCCCTGCACCCATGTTGATGGCCACAGTCTATAAATGTGATATACACTGTAAGCTCGCACACACACACACACACACACACACACACACACACACACACACACACACACACACACACACACACACACACACACACACACACACACACACACACACACACACACACACACACACACACACACACACACACACACACACACACACACACACACACACACACACACACACACAGTAAAGACTTCAGAGTACGCTATGCAGCTGCAGCATACTTATTAGCTCAAATAGTTTGTCCCCCCACCCTCAGGTAGACAAGTGTGACTATGCAAAGATAATACATGTGACTTTAAGTAAACTGAAAAACAGACACTAAAGGGCATACAGACAGAGTAACCAAGAACGATGCATAAATTACACAGCATATTAAAGTAATGCCAAAAAACAGCTACAGTACATGGCTTAGGCTTGGCATTTCGGGAGTGAATCTTACAGTATATGAAACTCTTTAGGACAATTACCTGAGGAGAAGGGGGGAGATTTGATATAATAAGGACAACAGAGTGAGGTTGAGAAAGCCCAAAGAGACAGACAGAGGACAGCGCAGACAGGTTCAGAATAGAACCAAGAGCAGAATCTAGAAGATTCCAAGATCAGCAGACTCACAGGAAAGACTTGACATCCAGTCCTCTGTTGCGGATCTGTCCCATCATGTGGTCCCAGCTGCCTGGATTGGACCTGGAGCGTCCTCCTCCTGCTCCTCTGTACCGGGAAGCACCTGTCCCCGCCGGACTCCCCCGCACCCCCCGCGGGCCTCCCCGGTGCCCTCCGCCCCCGAGCCCTGTGTGCAGCTGGCCCAGGCTCTGGGAGGTGGCTGGGGGGTCATTGGGGCCCGGAGGGGGCTGGTGGCTGAGAGGCTGCTGGAGACTCTGCTGTCGCACCAGGGGACGAGGACGTGCTGCTGCTGAGGATGGAATGTGCTCCAGAGTAGAGGCGGCCGAGAGGGAGGGGTCCCCAAAACTGACCAGACAGAGTAGCAAGGGAAGAGACGGTAACAAGGGTTTGCAGAGGTTGCAGTGAGAGAAGAGGGAAGGAGAGGGATAGATGAGAAGGATAGTGGTAACCAGAGAGATTGACAGAAGAGATCCATAATTGGAAAATAGGAGATACAGAGGAAGAGTGATGGTGTGAGTACAATACAAGTACCAGAGGGAACAAAAATGAGGATGGGCCCAGAGAGTTCAACATAGAGAAAGGAGGGTATGGAAAGATGGAAAACAGGAAATAGAGCATTGTCAGGTTAAATCAGTTTAGCAGTAGTCATACAGTTGTAGAAGATGCTTGTATAGATGCTTGTATGTGAGTGTCTGACAGTCTGTGGGTAGGCTTGTGTTTTTGACAGTGCTCAGCCCCACACCAAACAGGAGCTAACAGCCTTTATCTCTATTTTCCTCCATCCACTGCTCTTACCCTTTCATGTCACTTTTCTCCCTGATTTACCTTGACCTCTTCCTCCTCCTTTGTATCCATTATTTTTCATCCCATTAATCTGTCCTCCTCTAACCCATGATGACTTTACACTAGCCTCCTAGCTACCTCTCACACTATGCTGCTTCTCTTAGGTCAACTGGTCTTTGTCAGCTCTATTCATCTTGCCTGCCTTACCTATCAGTTCAACTTATTCATCTGACCAAACAACCCTCTCCCCTCCCTCAAACCTCTCTGTCTTTCTAATCATCCGTCTGCTTTTACACTAGTTTAATAGTGCTTCCCTACTCTCCCCCTTCGATTTCTGCCCTTCATGATTACTGTAAGCTCTGGCTAAACAGCCTCTGTCTTAGGCTAGTGCAGCACTGGAGGATTTACAGCCTTTGGCTGTGTTGACTGTGCTCTTCAGTGGGCCCGGGCTAGCTCCACAGCGCTGTAGTAATTCTACTGGAGAGCACCAGAGGCAGGGCCCCGAGAGGAGGGATTTGTGGACCAGATTAATACCAGTCACACTTCATACTCCCCACATGGCCTTTCAGATAGCTCACATACAGCTCAGGACAATGTGTTGACTGAAGATGGGCTGTGGTTAGTGAGAATGAGTGTTACTGTCATTATATGAATGGTCAGTGGGTATGGAAGTGTCTTGGGATGGGCTTATGGTATGTGCTAAAAGCGGTTACAGCACATTTCATAAGTGTACGGACGTTGCTTTAAACATTCCAGAAAATCTACAAGTGCCATCAGATTTGCTTGGATTGTACAATTGAAGTCGGAAGTTTACATGCACTTAGGTTGTAGTCATTAAAACTAGTTTTTCAACCACTCCACAAATGTAGTTTTGGCAAGTCGGTTAGGACATCTACTTTGTGCATGACACAAGTAATTTTTCCAACAATTGTTTGCAGACAGATATTTTCACTTATAATTCACTGTATCACAATTCCAGTGGGTCAGACATTTACATGACTGTGCCTTTAAACAGCTTGGAAAATTCCAGAAAATGATGTCATGGCTTTAGAAGCTTCTGATAGGCTAATTGTCATAATTTGAGTCAATAGGAGGTGTACCTGTGGATGTATTTCAAGGCCTACCTTCAAACTCAGTGCCTCTTTGCTTGACATCATGGGAATATCAAAATAAATCAGCCAAGACCTCAGAAAAAAAATTGTAGACCTCCACAAGTCTGGTTCATCATTGGGAGCAATTTTCAAACGCCTGAAGGTACCACGTTCATCTGTACAAACAATAGTACACAAGTATAAATATCATGGGACCACGCAGCCGCCATACAGCTCAGGAAGGAGCTCCTAGAGATGAACGTACTTTGGTGTGAAAAGTGCAAATCAATCCCAGAACAACAGCAAAGGACCTTGTGAATCCAATTCAAAATTGGATGTAATAAATGTATTACTAGCCACTTTAAACAATGCCACTTTATATAATGTTTACATACCCTACATTACTCATCTCATATGTATATACTGTACTCTTTACCGTCTACTGCATCTTGCCTATGCCGTTCTGCATCTTGCCTATGCCGTTCGGCCATCGCTCATCCATATATTTTTATGTACATATTCTTATTCATTCCTTTACACTTGTGTGTATAAGGTAGTTGTTGTGAAATTGTTAGATTAGTTGTTAGATATTACTGCATTGTCGGAACTAGAAGCACAAGCATTTCGCTACACTCGCATTAACATTTACATTTACATTTAAGTCATTTAGCAGACGCTCTTATCCAGAGCGACTTACAAATTGGTGCATTCACCTTATGACATCCAGTGGAACAGCCACTTTACAATAGTGCATCTAAATCTTTTAAGGGGGGGGGGCAGAAGGATTGCTTTATCCTAGGTATTCCTTGAAAAGGTGGGGTTTCAGGTGTCTCCGGAAGGTGGTGATTGACTCCGCTGTCCTGGCGTCGTGAGGGAGTTTGTTCCACCATTGGGGTGCCAGAGCAGCGAACAGTTTTGACTGGGCTGAGCGGGAACTGTACTTCCTCAGTGGTAGGGAGGCGAGCAGGCCAGAGGTGGATGAACGCAGTGCCCTTGTTTGGGTGTAGGGCCTGATCAGAGCCTGAAGGTACTGAGGTGCCGTTCCCCTCACAGCTCCGTAGGCAAGCACCATGGTCTTGTAGCGGATGCGAGCTTCAACTGGAAGCCAGTGGAGAGAGCGGAGGAGCGGGGTGACGTGAGAGAACTTGGGAAGGTTGAACACCAGACGGGCTGCGGCGTTCTGGATGAGTTGTAGGGGTTTGATGGCACAGGCAGGGAGCCCAGCCAACAGCGAGTTGCAGTAATCCAGACGGGAGATGACAAGTGCCTGGATTAGGACCTGCGCCGCTTCCTGTGTGAGGCAGGGTCGTACTCTGCGGATGTTGTAGAGCATGAACCTACAGGAACGGGCCACCGCCTTGATGTTAGTTGAGAACGACAGGGTGTTGTCCAGGATCACGCCAAGGTTCTTAGCGCTCTGGGAGGAGGACACAATGGAGTTGTCAACCGTGATGGCGAGATCATGGAACGGGCAGTCCTTCCCCGGGAGGAAGAGCAGCTCCGTCTTGCCGAGGTTCAGCTTGAGGTGGTGATCCGTCATCCACACTGATATGTCTGCCAGACATGCAGAGATGCGATTCGCCACCTGGTCATCAGAAGGGGGAAAGGAGAAGATTAATTGTGTGTCGTCTGCATAGCAATGATAGGAGAGACCATGTGAGGTTATGACAGAGCCAAGTGACTTGGTGTATAGCGAGAATAGGAGAGGGCCTAGAACAGAGCCCTGGGGGACACCAGTGGTGAGAGCGCGTGGTGAGGAGACAGATTCTCGCCACGCCACCTGGTAGGAGCGACCTGTCAGGTAGGACGCAATCCAAGCGTGGGCCGCGCCGGAGATGCCCAACTCGGAGAGGGTGGAGAGGAGGATCTGATGGTTCACAGTATCGAAGGCAGCCGATAGGCAGCCGATAGGTCTAGAAGGATGAGAGCATGAGATGAGAATGAGAACATCTGCTAACCATGTGTGTGTGACAAATACAATTTGATTTGAAGATGCTGGAGGAAACAGGCACAAAAGTATCTATATCCACAGTAAAGCGAGTCCTATATCGACATAACCTGAAAGGCCGCTCAGCAAGGAAGAAGCCACTGCTCCAAAACCGCCATAAAAAAGCCAGACTACGGTTTGCAACTGCACATCGGGACAAAGATCGTACTTTTTGGAGAAATGTCCTCTGGTCTGATGAAACAAAAATAGAACTGTTTGGCCATAATGACCATTGTTATGTTTGAAGGAAAAAGGGGGAGGCTTGCAAGCCGAAGAACACCATCCCAACCGTGAAGCACGGGGGTGGCAGCATCATGTTGTTGGGGTGCTTTGCTGCAGGAGGGACTGGTGCACTTCACAAAATAGATGGCATCATGAGGGAGTAAAATTATGTGAATATATTGAAGCAACATCTCAAGACATCAGTCAGGAAGTTAAAGCTTGGTCGCAAATGGGTCTTCCAAATGGACAATGACCCCAAGCACACTTCCAAAGTTGTGGCAAAATGGCTTAAGGACAACCAAGTCAAGGTATTGGAGTGGCCATCACAAAGCCTTGACCTCAATCCTATAGAAAATCTGTAGGCAGAACTGAAAAAGCGTGTGCGAGCAAGGAGGCCTACAAACCTGACTCAGTTACACCCGCACTGTCAGGAGGAATGGGACAAAATTCACCCAACTTGTTGTGGGAAGCTTGTGGAAGGCTACCTGATACGTTTGACCCAAATTAAACAATTTAAAGGCAATGCTACCAGATACTAATTGAGTGTATGTAAACTTTTGACCCACTGGCAATGTGATGAAAGAAATAAAAGCTGAAATAAATCACTCTCTCTACTATTATTCTAACATTTCACATTCTTAAAATAAAGTGGTGATCCTAACTGGCCTAAGACTGGGAATTTTTACATGGATTAAATGTCAGGAATTGTGAAAAACTGAGTTTAAATGTATTTGGCTAAGGTGTATGTAAACTTCTGACTTCAACTGTATATAAAATACGACATTAGGTTGTTTTGATTGAAATTCATCAGTATCATGCTTTCCCACTCTCTCTGTTCACCTGTATCACCACTGCCTAAATCCTTCCTCTCACTCATCTCATCCAAAGTATTATCATTGGACCTTTTATATGGCATAACGAATCTAAAGAATGAGGTAGGGTAGAAATAATATGGATGGATTAATTAGGTATGAAAGATAGGGATAAGCTTACAAGCTATCAGTGACAAGAGAAAAATATAACAATATAAAGAATAAATGTGACTCAGAGATAGAAGTGTATCTATGAAAGCAGCAAGTCATAGATAGCAACATCAAATAAAAGTCTTTCAATAAAATAATTCCACTCTGCTCTTCCAACAATGATGCATTCAGTGCCAAGCTGCAGTATGCGCCACATCAGCTGCAGTATGCGCCACATCAGCTGCAGTATGCGCCACATCAGCTGCAGTATGCACCACATCAGCTGCAGTATGCTCCACATCAGCTGCAGTATGCGCTACATTTTACAGTCCAACAATTATTTATGTCATAACTGACAGAATGATTCATCAATAAATCTGGATGGAATACGTGGCATAGGGCCAGCCAGACATCTGGGAGTCCAATTCACACAGAAATACATTTCACCTGTGTCATAAAATTGGCTTAGGCTTTTTTACAGCTCCTACCCAAGCTCAACACCTAATTCTTTCACTGTACATTTCTCTACTATTTCAATATCTCTCGTGTCCAAGGTTGAATACATTCAACTGCAAATAGATATTTAATTTGTCTCTCTGCGTGTATAGTAAATGACTTACCTACCCTGTCATTCAAATGGCCAGGCAGGCTATAAGCCCTTCTATCTGCTGCCTGTATCCTCCCCCTGCTAACTTAAGGAGGGCTTCTCAGATATCTCCTACCCAGAAAGTCAATTAAACTGACTAAAAACCTTGAGTGATTTGTAATTAAAAAGCCTTGAGGGGCAGAGGTAGAGAGAGGGGAGAGTGAGACATATCTTACAGCAGAAACATAGACACACATGCCTACCTCAAAATAGAAACCAATTACAGACCAGAAATGGGGAAAAAGTTACATTTGATTAGGATGAGGGGGGAGGTAAAAAGTAGAGGAGTGAAGAAGGCAGGTAAAGAGGGAATTGGATTTTGACTGAAAGTGTTAAAATGGTTATACACTCTTAGAAAAAAGGTTCCCGGTAGAACCCTCTACGGAAAGGGTTCTACTGTATATGGAACCCAAAAGGGTTCTACCTGGAACCAAAAGGGTTCTTCAAAGGGCGTCCCCTATGGGGTCAGCTAAAGAAACGGTTTAGGTTCTAGATAGCACCTTTTTTCTAAGAGTGTACATGAGGAGAGTTTCAGGCATCTTAAGAACGGCCCTGCTATAAGATTCCAAATCAAAAAGTAGATATTTTGTGGTCCAATACAGTGATGAAGCAGTGGCAGACGTTGCGTAACTTTTGGTATTTGTTTGTGAGAGAGGATGTTCTCTTTAGTCAACAGTGCCTTACCATGACAACATATTCCCATGCATCAGAAAATGTCAGTACAAGCACTCACATTTTCAGCTCATCATTTCCTTCAATAGTTTCTTCCCTTTTTCCATCCATTCTTCCTCTCATAAATCTCTGCACTACCAAATGCAGCATATATCACATATAAGCCTTTCTGCTTCTGACTGCAGTCCCCCAAACCATCCATACCATGCCCCTGTGCTGCTCAGCAATACCCCACATGCGTGACCTCATGCCCAGCCAACCCATGTCACTCATGTCACTCACTTTCTGGGCCTCAGGCCTCCGGCGTGCATGTGGCTCTGGACCGTCTGCCAGCGCCCAGCCTTGCTGCCAGGGCCCAGCCCCGTCACTATGCTTCTCACGCTGTCACTGCGACTGGGACCTGCCCCGCTCCCACACCCAGCCCCGCCCCCATCCCCCTTCTCCACCCCACTGAGAGACAGGGGGCACCAGATAGACAGACAGACACAGACATAAAGGAGAAAGAGAGAGACAGACGGAGGAGAGAGAGAGAGACAGAGAAAGAGAGAGAGAGGTGGATAGTAACAGTAGAATCAGTGAGGTAGAACAACCCGGAAAGTGAACCACACAGCAGAATAGCATTAGGACGGGGGTAGTGTTATCAATCCAGCTAAAAGGTTTCAAATACAGAGGAGTAGCAGCCAGCCAGCAAGTCAGTAGGCTGTGCTGCTGCTGGGTTAGCAGGAGGGAGACGGGCTGAGATTCACTGTCTGTCTGTCTGTCTGTCTGTCTGTCTGTCTGTCTGTCTGTCTGTCTGTCCCTCTCTCCGTCCGTATGTCCGTCCGTCTTTCTGTCTGAACCAGATGGGAAGAGTGACAGAGTGGTGTGTGTTTGGGTGCAGTAGGACTGAGACAGACAGATGCTGGCTGTGTTTTGAGTACCTGTCAGTTAGACTGACTGGCCATTCTGCAGCTTTCCTTTATACTGCACATTAAATATACATGACCAAATGTATTATTCTATCAAGGACTTCATGGTGTTTGCAATACAACTGAGGGGGTCATGATCATTGAATTATGTACGCTATCTATGGCCTATTTACATTTTAAAAGAAACAGTTGATCTACTTTGTTATGTACAGTAGGATATACAACGTTAAATGAAACAGATAGGCTTGATTGAAAGATTATGGTGTGTGTAATGACATTGTTGGAGTGAGTGGCTCGAAAGTCTCTAGTAAGACATTGTAGTGTATAGCAGTTAATCAGCACAGTGAATCTGTTGAGTACACACTTCATTCCTCTCCCGCGTCACCCAGAGCAGCACAAGCAGCCGTAACCTAGACAACGTCACAGAGACAACACCAGACAGACCAGACACAGTTTCACTACAGGGTCACTACACTCAGTGGAGACACACAGACACAGTCAGAGAACACAGCTGCTGGACGAGAGGGAAAACACTTTATACAGAGGATATGTACGTCCAGCCTGCAACAGTTCTACAGTGAGCATGGGGTAGGGGTAGGGATGGAGTTGACCATTTAGGGAGATTTAAGGTAAGTTATATTTAGCTTATGCACAGGGCTTCCCATCCCTTGCTCAAGACCTCGTTACATGACGGTGAAAAGGGCAAACATTTGACTGGATCTCAAAAAGGGATCAATGGATCCTAGCAGGTTCACTGTACTACAGCCCATGAACTCTAAAGACAATACACCCATTGAGAATAAACCCCCTCTTTATCCTTTCTCTGGTAAACTATAAAATAAAATAAAAAACGACTTTCTCCGTGCAGGAAAAACATCAATGACATTAGAGCCTTTAGTGATTAATGTACTGTACTGTACAGCTATAGAGTGACTGGTGTGTCCAGAGGGCTCAGGTGGTCTGACTAAGGAGAGGCAGCCTTATAGCACCTGGAGGTGGTGGTGGTTGTGGTGGTGGTGGTGGTGACACAAAACCACGAGGCACAACGAGAGTGAGGAGCGGTGATTAGGGAACGACACAGGACTCCTATAGAATGTGACAAAAAAACGACAACAGCAAGAACTAGGAGCAAAATCCCAAAACAACGGTCAACCCTCGATGACAGAGCTGAGGGGACGGTTTAAACCGAGGGCAATGGGTTTACGGTTAATACCCTTAAGATTAGGGGATGGTTGGTTAGTTGGTTGGTTTCAGTGGAAAGGTGGGTATTGGGCTGTGTGAGTGGGATCTATATAAGATTTCTGCTCAGATGGTTTGAGGGTTGTCCGTCTCCATGGTAGCACTCCATGGGCTGGAGGTGAAGGGTTAGAGGTTAAGGGTTAGTGAGGCTGGCAGGGCTGTAGGGAATAGGGGGCATTTCAAATGTTGGTTGGCTGGTTGGTTTATGGGTAAATGTTGGTATATAGGTAAAAGTCTCTTCATTTTAGGTTTCAGTATGCCAAGTTTCAGTATGTTAAGTTTCTGTATGTCTATATTGTGTGTAATTTAAAGATTCATGTTACATATTCATGTGTCCAGATGGGAAAGGCTAGTATAATGAATAGTGTGTTTATAGTGTTTATAGTGGGGGGCAGCTTCAGACATGATCTGCATCTATTAGTGTCTCCATCCAATTAATATTTGATCGGTCTTGGTAACAGCACTAGAGACACCCCTCTTCTTGATTCAATCTAAGGCTGCATCCCAAATGGCACCCTATTCCCTATGTAGTGCATTACTTTTGACCAGAGGGAATAGGGTCAAATTTGCGACGCACCCGAGATGAAGAATAGAGGGCTGGAGGGAGACAAGGCTGACGTCACGCCTGGCCATCCCTATACTGATGTCAGTCACATCTAAGGTGAGGCAAGTAGAAACATCCAGTGGCAGCCCTGTACATCTCAATCTACTTCTGCATGGTCAACAATGCATACTAAATAGCTTTACCTTTCAGACCCTGTTGGCTGCAGGAAAAGGAATTACTAATGCCAATCAACGGAACTCTCCCAAGACAGAAGATACTGTATGTAAGATGTGCATGTTACGTGGATAACATCACTTAATAATGCCGTTTGGCCCCCTTAGGCTATTACATTTGACTTTAGCAATGACTTTTACCGGGACATATGCATTAGGTTATGCCTTGGGTTCAGAGCTACTGTTTGGCAAATGAGCTACTTGTGTACAATATAAAGTGCATACTTTGTGCATCATGTAGCTCTTACGTGTATGTCCGGCAGAGAGAAATGCATGCGTGGACTAGGGTGGACTAGGGTGGCATGTTCCTATGTAGACAATGTACTGTGTCTTTGGATGTATATTTTGTCTGCAATGTTTGTCTGTTTCAGACTGAAGGTGTTGAGGGTCAGACTGAGTCAGACTGAGGGTGTTGTGGAGGGTTGGGGGTACGGGGGCACAGAACTCATTGTGAGAGGCTTGGCTCCCCCGCTTCGTTACAGCCCTGCACAGAGAGAGGGGTCCCTTACCAGCCGCGACCGAGACTCACTTGGGCGTGAGGCGAGGGTCTCCGTACGGGGCATAGGGGGACATGTTTAAGAGGAACTCCTTGGGCGGATAGGAGCTCCATCTCTGCTGCACGTTGCTGCTGTCATTGTTATTCCAAAAGTCCCTGTCTAGATCACTGCGGCCAGAGAAAGAGACAGGTAAGAGCAGTACAGCCAATCACAGTGGAGTAAGAGGGAGGAGTTTCAGGGATAGAAAGAAAGATAAGTCAGAGCAGCAGAGCCAATCACAGTGGAGCAAAGTGAAGGATATTTCTTGGAGAGAGACAGGATATGGAAACAACCTTAGTTTAATAGGTGAATGAGAGAAATGTCAATCCAGGCAATAGAGATACACCTCTAATATTTGTAGAAAATAATTTGAAAATACATTAGGGGTCCACAGGGCCGGACTACCACATTAGGGGTACGGCCCTGGGGCACCGACCTCCGGGGGCCCCCATTTCTGAAATCAGCTAACTTCCTACATTTCAACACATTTTTCCATGGTGCAGAGAGAAAACCTTTACCTTCTCCCACAGGACCACTGTGCCCACCCACACTTCCCACCACAGGACAGTTGCACCGACCAACAGGTACCGGGGGCACCTTGAAGGCATAGAGAGCATTTCGGGGTTGGATGAATACTCATTTGGAATAGTCTACGCAGGGTAAGATAAGATCTGCGGACAAAATTAAAATGGATATTTTGATAATTAGAATTTCTAGAAGAGAGAATTACAGACCAGTTCATTTCAGTGATTGAAGGTAAGACGTCTCTTCTATTGTAGGTCGATTGGCAGGGGCTTCTAAAATGCTTTTAAGAAATGCAAGTATAGATCAGAAAACAGTCCCCTGGGTTTATGCCAGTTCTCAAAAATGTTGCGGAGGGGGTGAGTTGGTAGTGTTTTGCATTAAAATCGCCACAAATAACTGGTCAGAAATCAGCTAAATCTAGTGTCAGAGTACAGAATTGGTCATGAAATTAGTTATCATAAGTGTTCGGTGCATACACCAACAGAATAGTACTACTTTTCTTAATAAAGGTCAGTTTAATAAAATTGATTGTACCCTCCCTGAGGGATCCTCCACCTAAGTCAGTGTATTGGAAGTTGCGTCTGGCAATAATAAGTACTCTTTTACTTTTTGTAGTAAAACATGATGAAGCAATGACATGATAATACTTGTTGGAAAAACAAGATACATTTATGCGGCGTATTCTGATCCCGTACATTCGAGGAAAAAAAGGTTATAACAATCATGAGTACCAAATAATGCGATGACCTGACAATTTTTTTCGCTAATTTCCTGCAATTCTACACTTTCTGCCATGGGGCGGAGAAAATAATGTGCTGTTTTATAGCTCATCTCATGCTTTTGTTCCCATTTTGCCATGAGGCTGAGAGAAGGTTTAGCAGTTTTTCAAGCTAATTTCCTGCTAGTCTATACATTTTGCCATGAGGCTGAGAGAAGGTTTAGCAGTTTTTCAAGCTAATTTCCTGCTAGTCTATACATTTTGCCATGAGGCTGAGAGAAGGTTTAGCATTTTTTCAAGCTAATTTCCTGCTAGTCTATACATTCTGCCATGAGGCTGAGAGAAGGTTTAGCAGTTTTTCAAGCTAATTTCCTGCTAGTCTATACATTTTGCCATGAGGCTGAGAGAAAATGTTGCAGTTTTGAAGCAAATTTCCTGCAATTCCACACATTTTGCTGTCGTATGCTATCTGCCCCCCCCCCCCCTTAATTTAACAAAAACAAATTGGGTTGGGGGCCCCCTGGAGGTCGAGGGCCTAGGGGCACGTGCCCTGTGTGCCCGTTCGGTAATCTGGCCCTGGTCCTGCATTTATAAAAGTAATTCCATTATAATGTTCATCATATACTTTCAGAGGAAAACATTTATGTCTTTGAAAAGAAAGTAGGAAAACAAGGAAGGTAAAAAGTGTATCGGTCTAAAGGGGATGGGGTTTGGGAAAAGCATATCATCTATTCTGTGAGCTGACACAGCATCCAGACTCACGGACAAGTTAAGAGATTATACCTTCCTCTGTACAAGGGATTAGAAAACAGTGAAAGAGTTAAACATATATTCAACATCAATCACAGAGTAATATACAGTATGTTATAAGTCAAAGTGAAACAGCAAAGGTTGGATACACAGATAAAACATATCTTGGAAAAAGGGAGAGATACAGAAAGAGAGAAGGGAGAAATAAAACAGGGAGGAGAGTGATGAAAGGGAGAATGGGAGAACAGGTGGCATGGTGACAGAGGAGGGAGAGGACTGTGGGGTTAGCTGGAGACAGAGACCACAGTCTGTCAGGTCTTGGGCTGAGCAGCTGCAACCATGAAGCAGGAATGTTAACAACAAACAGTCATACAGTAGAATATATCATCAAGACATTGCTGCAGGTATCGTGGACATCAAATACCATTTTTTATTGGGATTGGGCTTTAGTTATAAATGTACTATGATACACATAATATTAGGTATAGTGCTCGTTTAAGTGATTCTGACTATATTACTTTACAAGGCATTGGGATAAAGGGTACCTTGGTGCAATCCAAGTAGAAGAATGGTTTTAGGTTTAAACTCTAGATGTAATGCAAATTTCAACTGAAACTCAGCCAAGGTAATCACATTCAGGCTGTAAAATAAAGTACCACTGCAGTTGGACAGTAAACTAGTGGCTTATCAGGGGTTGGGTTATATGCAGAAGACACATTTCATTAGAATACATTCAGTTGGACAACTGACTAGGTATCCCCCTTTCCCTTTATCAGTAAGACACTATTACAGTTCCGTTGAGTGTTCAGGAACACATCATGTAGTTCCTAATTTTACTGGAGTTTAACATGCTCTTTATCTGAAGCCTGTCAAATGAAGTATGCTATAATTTATGCCTCTTGTTTTCACCGGAAGGACTGTAAGGAGTTGTCAAGATACGCTTATTTAACAACCACAACTGCCCTTTTCCTTGCTAAATATGTTCCTTCCCCTCCATATCTCAGCGAGATTCAGTGTTTTTGCCTTTTATTTGAGCACACCCAGGTATTTGCCTCTCATCCTCTTGACAGTCCCAGTTAGCTGTGCTGTAGTGAATCCTTCAAAGCTCAGCCAAAGCTCAGCCCCCCCACCACCCAACACTTACTTGATGGCTTTGTTTTCCCCTCGGCCACGAATCTGAACTGAATCTGGGGTGCTGGCTGCCTCCACCCCAGGCTTGTTCCTCTTGCCCTGGAGAGAGAGAGACAGAGACAGAGACAGAGACAGAGAGAAAGAGAGACAGAGATAGACAGAGACAGAGACAGAGAGAGAAAGAGAGAGACAGAGAGGAGAGAGAGAGAGAGAGAGAGAGAGAGAGAGAGAGAGAGAGAGAGAGAGAGAGAGAGAGAGAAAGAAAGACAGAGACAGAGGAGAGAGAGAGACAGAAAGACAGAGATAGAGACAGAGATAGAGACAGAGAGATACAGAGATAGGTAGAGACAGAGAGGAAGATAGAGGCAGACAGAGAGAGAGAGAAAGAGACAGAGAGAGAAAGACAGAGACAAAGAGAGAGAGAGAGAGAAAGAAAAACAGACAGACAGGCAGACATGGAGAGAGTCAGAGAGAGTGAGAGAGACAGAGAGAGAGAGAAACACACAGACAGACAGAGAAAGAGTGAGTGACAGAGACAGAAAGAGAGAGACAGAGAAAGAGAGAGAGAGAGTGAGAGAGAGAGAAAATGAGATAAATCATTTCCTTCGTGTCCATTGACTTGTGTCTCTCTGTGCGCTGTCTTGATTGCTGTTTACATCTGAAAACACGTTACCAGCGGAGCCTTCATTACAGAGCTTTTAGCATGCCATCAGGTGCCAAAAATATGCTAAATGATCCCAGGCAACACTTTGGATGTGAGCCAGCACTTACAGTAGCATGTGCATGCCCCGTCCACCTGAGGATCTATTTCCTGTGTTTGAGGGGTGAAAAATCCACTTGTCACTTAAATTTTGCTGGATTGATTGCTTTCCTTTTACTCATGCGACTCTTTCATACTCTTGCTTGTGCCTGTTGTTTTTTCCCGCTAACGTTACGACCGTGGAAATGTTTGTAATGACCTGTCAAAAACACCACAGAAATGGGCTCAATGGAATACACAGTCGATCCATTGCATCTAAAAGAACGCTTGCTTAGTCAGGGATTTAATGCATTGTCTAGACACTTACATCACAAGAAAGAGAAGAAAGAGACGTCTATTTTGATGGGTGTTAATTTTTTGTGGAATTGAAAAAAGTTTGAATTTAATACAGTTGAAATGTTTACAAATGAAATAAAAGCAACTTTTTAAAATGATTATAGTGATATTATGTCTGATGTCGCAAAAAATGTAAAGTAAACGTCCTCTCACTGTCAACTGCGTGTATTTTCAGCAAATTTAACATGTGTAAAATATGAACATAACACGATTCAACAACTGAGACATGAACTGAACAAGTTCCACAGACATGTGACTAACAGAAATTGAACAATGTGTCCCTGAACAAAGGAAAGGTCAAAAGTAACAGTCAGTATCTGGTGTGGCCAGTACTGAAGTGCATCTCCTCCTAATGGACTGGACCAGATTTTCCAGTTCTTGCTGTGAGATGTGACCCCACTCTTCCACCAAGGCACCTGCAAGTTCCCGGACATTCCTGGGGGAAATGGGCCTAGCCCTCACCCTCCAATCGAACAGGTCCCAGACATGCTCAATGGGATTGAGATCCGGGCTCTTTGCTGGCCATGGCAGAACACTGACATTCCTGTCTTACAGGAAATCACGCACAGAACGAGCAGTATGGCTGGTTGCATTGTCATGCCAGAGGGTCAAGTCAGGATGAGCCTGCAGGAAGGGTACCACGAGGGAGGAGGATGTCTTCCCTGTAACGCAAAGCGTTGAGATTGCCTGCAATGACAACAAGCTCAGAATGATGATGCTGTGATGTCACTTTTTGCCAGTCCTGTCTGGTCCAGCGACGGTGGGTTTGTGCCCATAGGCGATAGTCTGATAGTCTGGTGAGGACCTGCCTTACAACAGGCCTACAAGCCCTCAGTCCAGCCTCTCTCAGCCTATTGCGGACAGTCTGAGCACTGATGGAGGGATTGTGCGTTCCTGGTGTAACTCGTCCGTTGTTGTTGCCATCCTGTACCTGTCCCGCAGGTGTGATGTTCGGATGTACCGATCCGGTGCAGGTGTTGTTACACGTGGCCTGCCACTGCGAGGACGATCAGCTGTCCGTCCCGTCTCCCTGTAGCGCTGTCTTAGGCGTCTCACAGTACGGACATTGCAATTAATTGCGCTGGCCACATCTACAGTCCTCATGCCTCCTTGCAGCGTGCCTAAGGCACGTTCACGCAGATGATTAGGGACCCTGGGCATTTTTGTTTTGGTGTTTTTCAGAGTCAGTAGAAAGGCCTCTTTATTGTCCCAAGTTTTCATAACTGTGACCTTAATTGCCTACCGTCTGTAAGCTGTTAGTGACTTTACGACCATTCCACAGGTGCATGTTCATTAATTGTTTATGGTTCATTGAACAAGCATGGGAAACAGTGTTTAAACCCTTTACAATGAAGATTTGCGAAGTTATTTGGATTTTTACAAATTATCTTTGAAAGACAGGGTCCTGAAAAACGGATGTTTCTTTTTTGCTGAGTTTATGTGTAGATACAGTTGATGTCGGAAGTTTACATACACTTAGGTTGGAGTCATTAATACTCGTTTTTCAACCACTCCACAAATTTCTTGTTAACAAACTGTAGTTTTGGCAAGTCAGTTAGGACATCTACTTTGTGCATGAGACAATTAATTTTTCCAACAATTGTTTACAGACACATTATTTCACTTATAATTCACTGTATCCCAATTCCAGTGAGTCAGAAGTTTACATACACTAAGTTGACTGTTTCTTTAAACAGCTTTGAAAATTGCAGATAATGATGGCTTTAGAAGCTTCTGATAGGCCAATTTACATAATTTGAGTCAATTGGAGGTGTACCTGTGGATGTATTTCAAGGCCTACCTTCAAACTCAGTGTCTCTTTGCTTGACATCATGGGAAAATCAAAAGAAATCAGCCAAGACCCCCCCCCCCTCCACAAGTCTGGTTCATCCTTGGGAGCAATTTCCAAACGCCTGAAGGTGTGTTCATCTGTACAAACAATAGTACGCAAGTATAAACACCTTGGGACCACGCAGCCATCATACCGCTCAGGAAGGAGACGCGTTCTGTTTCCTAGAGATGAACGTACTTTGATGCAAAAAGTGCAAATCAATCCCAGGACAACAGCAAAGGACCTTGTGAAGACGCTGGAGGAAACAGGTACAAAAGTATCTATATCCACAGTAAAACTCATCCTATATCGACATAACCTGAAAGGCCACTCAGCAAGGACGAAGCCACTGCTCCAAAACCGCCATAAAAAAGCCAGACTACGGTTTGTAACTGCACATGGGG
Organism: Salvelinus fontinalis; assembly: GCF_029448725.1. Classification (NCBI taxonomy): domain Eukaryota; kingdom Metazoa; phylum Chordata; class Actinopteri; order Salmoniformes; family Salmonidae; genus Salvelinus; species Salvelinus fontinalis. The sequence continues at coordinate 25,554,366 of NC_074699.1, forward strand.
ACAAAGATCGTACTTTTTGGAAAATAACCTCTGATCTGATAAAACAAAAATAGAACTGTTTGCCCATAATAACCATCGTTATGTTTGGAGGAAAAGGGGGAGGCTTGCAAGCCAAAGAACACCATCCCAACCGTGAAGCACGGGAGTGGCAGCATCATGTTGTGGGGGTGCTTTGCTGCAGGAGGGACTAGTGCACTTCACAAAATTGATGGCATCATGAGGGAGGAAAATTATGAGGATATATTGAAGCAACATCTCAAGACATCAGTCAGGAAGTTGAAGCTTGGTCTCAAATGGGTCTTCCAAATGGACAATGACCCCAAGCATACTTCCAAAGTTGTGGCAAAATGGCTTAAGGACAACAAAGTCAAGGTATTGGAGTGGCCATCACAAAGCCCTGACCTCAATCCCATAGAAAATGTGTGGGCAGAACTGAAAAAGCGTGTGCGAGCAAGGAGGCCTACAAACCTGACTCAGTTACACCAGCTCTGTCAGGAGGAATGGGCCAAAATTCACTCAACTTATTGTGGGGAGCTTGTGGAAGGCTACCCAAAACGTTTGATCCAAGTTAAACAATTTAAAGGCAATGCTACCAAATACTAATTGAGTGTATGTAAACTTATGACCTACTGGGAATGTGATGAAATAAATCTTTCTCTCTACTATTATTCTGACATTTCAAATTCTTAAAATAAAGTGGTGATCCTAACTGACCCAAAACAGGGAATTTTTACTAGGATTAAAATGTCAGGAATTGTGAAAAACTGACTTTAAATGTATTTGGCTAAGGTGTATGTAAACTTCCGACTTCAACTGTAGGTGTAATCTGGAGCCAAGCGTGTTGAATTTTAATCCAAGGGTATCCTGCTATTGACATACTTGTTGAATTACGCGACAGAACGTGACAGCAACAAGTAATTCATGAGCCAGTCTAGACAGCGCAGGTGAGTGCAGGTAGGCCTAAACAGGACACATTTTTGGTGGTTGATCATTGATAATTCCTGAGATGTTTCTTCAATTTGATTGGAATCCACCCGTGATGAATTCAAATGATTGGACAAGATTTGGAAAGGCACACACCTGTCTATATAAGGTCCAACAGTTGACAGTGCATGTCAGAGCAAAAACCAAGCCATAAGGTCAAAGGAATTGTTCGTGGAGTTTCGAGACAGGATTGTGTCGAGGCACAGATCTGGGGAAGGGGAACCAAAAACTTTCTGCAACATTATTAAAGGTCCCCAAGAACACAGTGCCCTCCATCATTCTTAAATGGACGAAGTTTGGAACCTTCAAGACTCTTCCTAGAGCTGGACACCCGGCCAAACTGAGCAATCGGGGGAGAAGTGCCTTGGTAAGGGAAATGACCAAGAACCCGATGGTCACTCTGACAGAGCTCCAGAGTTAATCTGTGTAGATGGAAGAACCTTCCAGAACGACAACCATCTCTGCAGCACTCCACTAATCAGGCCTTTATGGTAGAGTGGCCAGACGGAAGCCACTCCTCAATAAAAGGCACATGACAGCCCGCTTAGAGTTTGCCAAAAGGCACCTAAAAAACTCAGACCATGAGAAACAAGATTCTCTGTTCTCATGAAACAAAGATTGAACTCTTTGGCCTGAATGCCAAGCGTCACGTCTGGAGGAAACCTGGCATCATCCCTACGGTGAAGCATGGTGGTGGCAGCATCATGCTGTGGGGATGGTTTTCAATGGCAGGGACTGGGAGTCTAGTCAGGATCGAGGGAAATATGAATGGAGCAAAGTACAGAGAGATTCTTGATGAAAATCTGCTCCATAGCGCTCAGAACCTCAGACTGGGGCGAAGTTTCACCTTCCAACAGGACAACAACCCTAAACACACAGCCAAGACAACACAGGAGTGGCTTCGGGACACGTCTCTGAATGTCCTTGAGTGGCCCAGCCAGAGCCCGGACTTGAACCTGATCGAACATCTCTGGAGAGACCTGAAAATTGCTGTGCAGCGACCCTCCCCATCCAACGTGACAAAGCTTGAAAAGATCTGCAGAGAAGAATGGGAGAAACTCCCCAAATACAGGTGTGTCAAGCTTTTAGCGTCATGCTGAAGAAAACTCGAGGCGGTAATAGCTGCCAAAGACACTTCAACAAAGTACTAAGTAAAGGGTCTGAATACTTATGTAAATGGGATATTTTTGCTTTGTCATTATGGGGTATTGTGTGTAGATTGATGAGGGGAAAAACTATTTAATCAATTTTAGAATAAGGCTGTAACGTAACTGTAACGGCAGTCTTCGTTCTCCTCGTCTGAGGAGTAAGAATGGTCGGACCAAGATGCAGCGTGGTGTGTATTCATATTTAATCGAATACTTTCAAGAACGAACAAAACAATAAACTGACAAAAACAACCGAAGACGCTACAGTCCCGAAAATGTGAACACAGAACACAGGAACACACGAACAGGAACAATCACCCACAAACCACAATAAAAAAACAGGCTACCTAAATATGGTTCCCAATCAGAGACAATGACTAACACCTGCCTCTGATTGAGAACCATATCAGGCCAAACGACAAACCCAACATAGAAACACAAAACATAGATAACCCACCCAACTCACGCCCTGACCATACTAAAACAAAGAAAATACAAAAGAACTATGGTCAGAACGTGACAGTAACAAAATGTTGAAAAGGTCAAGGGGTCTGAATACTTTCCGAATGCACTGTATGAGTGCATAAAAAAGGAAATTGTACAATAAATTGAATACCTGAATTCCGACCGGAATCCCTGAACTCTATTCATTAGTTGTCTGTGCCCGTAAAATGTTTTATGTGCTATAATTCAGTTAATATCTGATGGACTTTATTCAGTTAATATCTGATGGATTAAAAAAAAAAAAAAAAAAATTGTATCTTCATCTATTGTCCAACTGTTGCATTTATTAGAATTGTTTTTAAACCTTTTAACAATGTTGATGACCGTTGCTACATACAGCCAGCTCTCAGGATCTACATGTGAATCCAAACCCTCTCCACAGCAATAATCCATACATCTGTTAACCATACAGAATGAACGGATGGAGCATCAAGCATCAGACACAGTGGGGATTAGACACGTCCACACACATCCAACACTCCCAACACACATACAACACTACACACTCAGAAACAGTTCACGCCCAAACATACATAAAACATAGGTGTTAAAATAGATGCTGTTTCCACAATTCACAACAGTCCACAACAGTGGAATTATACAGTGGAATTATAATGAAACATTTTGAGATTAATCTGAAGACTGCAACTATATGATTAACCTTGGAACTCAGGACTGCAACTATATGATTAACCTTGGAACTCAGGACTGCAACTATATGATAAACCTTGGAACTCAGGACTGCAGCTATATGATAAACCTGGGAACTCAGGACTGCAACTATATGATAAACTTTGGAACTCAGGACTGCAACTATATGATAAACCTGGGAACTCAGGACTGCAACTATATGATAAACCTTGGAACTCAGGACTGCAACTATATGATATACCTTGGAACTCAGGACTGCAGCTATATGATAAACCTGGGAACTCAGGACTGCAACTATATGATAAACCTGGGAACTCAGGACTGCAACTATATGATAAACCTTGGAACTCAGGACTGCAGCTATATGATTAACCTTGGAACTCAGGTGTAACGGGCGTCTAAGTCGTTCTCCTTCCCGGACGAGGAGGAGCAAGGATCGGACCAAAATGCAGCCGGTGATGAATACATGATGAATTTATTAGACAAGATGAAACACGAAGTACACTTGAATAAATTACAAAAACGACGTAGACCGACCTGAACATGAGAACTTACATAAAACGAAGAACACACGAACAGGAACAGACTAGACAAACGAAACAGTTCCGTGTGGTACAAACACTGACACGGAAGACAATCACCCACAAACAAACAGTGAGAACAGCCTACCTTAATATGGTTCTCAATCAGAGGAAAGATCAAACACCTGCCCCTGATTGAGAACCATATAAGGCTAATTAACCATGAACCTAAACAAGAAACAAATAACATAGACTGCCCACCCCAACTCACGCCCTGACCATACTAAACAAATACAAAAACAACAGAAAACAGGTCAGGAACGTGACATCAGGACTGCAACTATATGATAAACCTGGGAACTCAGGACTGCAACTATATGATAAACCTTGGAACTCAGGACTGCAACTATATGATAAACCTTGGAACTCAGGACTGCAACTATATGATTAACCTGGGAACTCAGGACTGCAACTATATGATAAACCTTGGAACTCAGGACTGCAACTATATGATTAACCTGGGAACTCAGGACTGCAACTATATGATAAACCTTGGAACTCAGGACTGCAACTATATGATTAACCTGGGAACTCAGGACTGCAACTATATGATAAACCTTGGAACTCAGGACTGCAACTATATGATTAACCTGGGAACTCAGGACTGCAACTATATAATAAACCTTGGAACTCAGGACTGCAGCTATATGATTAACCTGGGAACTCAGGACTGCAACTATATGATAAACCTTGGAACTCAGGACTGCAGCTATATGATTAACCTGGGAACTCAGGACTGCAACTATATGATAAACCTTGGAACTCAGGACTGCAGCTATATGATTAACCTGGGAACTCAGGACTGCAACTATATGATAAACCTTGGAACTCAGGACTGCAGCTATATGATTAACCTTGGAACGCAGGACTGCAACTATATGATAAACCTGGGAACTCAGGACTGTAACTATATGATAAACCTTGGAACTCAGGACTGCAGCTATATGATAAACCTGGGAACTCAGGACTGCAACTATATGATAAACCTGGGTACTCAGGACTGCAACTATATGATAAACCTTGGAACTCAGGACTGCAACTATATGATAAACCTTGGAACTCAGGATTGCAACTATATGATAAACCTTGGAACTCAGGACTGCAACTATATGACAAACCTTGGAACTCAGGACTGCAACTATATGATAAACCTGGGAACTCAGGACTGCAGCTATATGATAAACCTTGGAACTCAGGACTGCAGCTATATGATTAACCTGGGAACTCAGGACTGCAACTATATGATAAACCTTGGAACTCAGGACTGCAGCTATATGATTAACCTGGGAACTCAGGACTGCAACTATATGATAAACCTTGGAACTCAGGACTGCAGCTATATGATTAACCTGGGAACTCAGGACTGCAACTATATGATAAACCTGGGTACTCAGGACTGCAACTATATGATAAACCTTGGAACTCAGGACTGCAACTATATGATAAACCTTGGAACTCAGGACTGCAACTATATAATAAACCTTGGAACTCAGGACTGCAACTATATGATAAACCTTGGAACTCAGGACTGCAACTATATGATAAATCTTGGAACTCAGGACTGCAGCTATATGATTAACCTGGGAACTCAGGACTGCAGCTATATGATAAACCTTGGAACTCAGGACTGCAACTATATGATAAACCTTGGAACTCAGGACTGCAACGATATGATAAACCTTGGAACTCAGGACTGCAACTATATGATAAACCTTGGAACTCAGGACTGCAACTATATGATTAACCTTGGATCTCAGGACTGCAACTATATGATAAACCTTGGAACTCAGGACTGCAACTATATGATTAACCTTGGATCTCAGGACTTCAACTATATGATAAACCTTGGAACTCAGGACAGCAGCTATATGATTAACCTGGGAACTCAGGACTGCAGCTATATGATTGGCCTGGCCTTGCGTATCAAATGAATGCAGGGTTTATGACAATTTGTACACTGAAGCCAAACACTCAGTAAACACTAAACACATATTGTCACAAAGTACAGCTACATAATCTTGTTTTTCCTTTCAATGCTCATTACATTTTCAATGAATAAAGAGAGTACTACACCCTTCAAATAGACTGGAAAACAGCTAAAGCTATTCCATTTGAAATGTGTAAGTGAGTGGACACATCAACCCTGCACTATGAGTGATGGGTAATCAGTCTTAAATACATCATCTTATAATGACTTGTGTTTCTGATCATACATTTGATATGGTTTGACTCAAACTTTTATAGTTTCATATCAAAGTAATACTCAAGAGTTTCTAAACTAACTTGATTAATAGGTGTTACTCACCAAACCTAATATTTACAATGTGATCCTTGTAAAATCAAATAATGATGGATTTTCCTTTCATTTCAGTTCCTTTCCAAACATATACATCACATGTAGTAGAGGAAACCTTAACCCTGTAAAGAAAGGTTTTCAAAAGGCAGTTTGGAGCAGGAAAGGGTTTTACTATAGACTTACTGTCACATTCTCTGTCGCAAATTACATGGCCTATTTGTTATAAACACTTATCAATAGAGGGCAGATCTCTGGAAAAGACCTAACCCCACTGCCCACCCATCCACCCCACACACAGTCATTCACTCACACAGTTGTTTTAGGGACTCAGAAAAAGGCTAGATTTCAAACAGTCAAGAATATGCTATCAAGTGCAGCTCATCTATCATTTAACACTATCATCAAATCTTCAGGAGGCTAGAGAGTAGGGGAAGGAGAGAGAAAACACTGAAGACAGGGAGTGGGAAGAGAAGGGAAAGAAGATGGAGAGAAAGGCAGAGGCAATGTATGATTGAGTGGGAGAGAGAGAGAGTGACAGAATGAGGGGAGTTGAAACAGAATAAAGTGAGATGGAGAGAGGAGAGACATCAGAGGATGTGGGAGAGAGTGGGGGAGGATGGGGGAGAGGGAAGGGGGAGAGAATAGAGGAGATGATGGGGAGAGGGAAGGGGGATGGTGAAGAGGAGGGGTTAAGGGAATGGAGAAGAGGGTGGGGGAGAAGAGGTGGAGTGCATTGGCAGACATCATGGATGTCTCCCCACTTAGAACAGTGTAATGCTGCAGCCCTGTGAAGGATCTGTCCCCAGCCCTCAGTCCCGCTGTCGTTATGTCTGTCATAGCACAACACACATAATGGCCGCCAACACCACTCCTATCTCCTTTCTCCTCCCCTCTTCCCATCCTCTATCCAACTCTTTCTTCCACTCCTCTCCTCCCTCCCCTCCTCCTGCTTCCTCCCTCTCCTCCTATCCTTCTCTCCTCCTTCTCCTTCTCTGCTCCCCCCCTCCCCTCCATCCTCTCCTCCGTCCCTCCTCCTTCCTGCCATAATCGACCCATGAGACCTGTTTCTGACGTCTTCATCTTCCCTCACCCATATGCTGGGCTGATATACTGCACCTCTACACAGGGCTGCATCTATCAACTACCATGGGCTAAATATCACTGTATTTATCTAATTGTGTCTACCTCTGTGTACCTCCTCATAAACATAATTCTGTAGCTGTGCTTCCCCCGTGGACGGTGGTCTCAGAGCCGCATAGCTATGTCACAATGGGACGCCGGACTATCGTGTCTCTCAGCATCTGTAGACTCTGAATTACGGTTACGAAACACTTGTAAAGAGGGAGACATAGCGTATTTGCAAAGACAGACATAAAGGGTGTGAGGGTAAATAGAGAAATAGAAAGGGCGAGGACAAGAGAAATGGACAGTGAGGGTTGAATAGTTTTACTATGTGTGAGTCTGTGTATTTGGGTATAATATGTTTCATCTTTGAAGACCAGACTGAAAGTCCTCAATCTACACAGGGTATGACAGATAGATGTCAGCAATAAAAATGTGCGTAATACCAGTTACTAATATTACATATTATTTACATGCTTTAAGCATGCTTATTCAATCTCCATCTCACTTCAGAACTGTTCTCAACTGAATTCAGTCCTCGGCATGTTTTACCCACCTATGTGCTGTCCTCACAAGATAGGGACAGAGAGAGAACTAGAAAGAGACTGAGAGCGAAAAGCCAAGAGAGGGAGAGGGGCAGACAGAGGAGAGGGAGAACGATGGAGAGAGGGAGGGAGCAAAAGCAGGGGAGAGTATTTCCAGATGAAACGTATGAGCAGAATCACAGTTGCTCAGGCAGCAGCCAATAGCGCAGAGTGATGTGTACATTAGCATATGAATCATTAGCATGGGACTGGGAGCCGACGACAAGCAGGCACACGCTGCTCAGGGCACAAAGCCATGTTTACATAACCTAATGGAGAATTTTGTTCTTGTTCACCATCATGGCCACACAACATCTCCCATACCATTCCCCATGCACACTACCAAGAGCCCACATACAAGGTTATTGAATCAGAAGGATACTCAAGAATATAGAACACAACCGGAAAGCACTGCAACTTTTATCCAAGGAGCTTTTTTTGGCAGAAAATAGTCATTTGGAGTTATGCTTTCCAGCATATAAACTAAAGCTGGCAAGAGACTGACATTTTATTTAACTATGCAAGGTAGTTAAGAACAAATTCTTATTTACAATGACTGCCTACCCTGGCCAAACCCAGACGATGCTGGGCCAATTGTGGGCCACCCAATCACAGCTGGATGTGATACAGCCTGGATTTGTACCAGGGACTGTAGTGACATCTCTTTTTATTTTATTTAATTTAACTAGGCAAGTCAGTTAAGAACAAATTCTTATTTACAATGACAACCTAGGAACAGTGGGTTAACAGAGTTTTATCTTGTCAGCTCTGGGATTCAATCTAGAAACCTTTCAGTTACTAGTCCAACGCTCTAACCCAGGGGTCGGGAACCTTTTTGACTAAGAGAGCCATGAAAGCAAAACATTTGGAAATTTATTTCAGTGAGAGCCATATAATATATTTTAAAAGTGAATTCAACTAAATGTCAGTATAATAAGCCTCTGAATTTGTCGAAGTGCCGCTTTACATTCGACCGTTTCATCAATGTAATTTTGTCATTGCAAATTAGACACACCGCAGAACCTGCTCTCTCCACAAAGGCGAATTCTTCGGTCCGATTGTCCTGAAATGTACGATACTCATCATCGTTTTTTCTTTTCGCCATCTTCTTCGTCGAAGGGTTAGCTTTGAGCTAATGACCGAGCAGACTGATTCAAAAGGAGGCGTTTACCTGTTTTACCTAGCAACGGCCAACGTAGGCCAGTATCATTTAATTAAAATAATGGACAATTGCTCCTGCAGCCCTGAACAGGACATGAGCAGTGAAAAATCGATGGATGGATTAAAACAAGTGAGAATAGGCCTCCCGGGTGGCGCAGTGGTCTAGAGCACTGCATCGCAGTGCTAGCTGCGCCACCAGAGTCTCTGGGTTCGCGCCCAGGCTCTGTCGCAGCCGGCCGCGACCGGGAGGTCTGTGGGGTGACGCACAATTGGCTTAGCGTCGCCCGGGTTAGGGAGGGTTTGGCCGGTAGGGATATCCTTGTCTCATCGCGCTCCAGCGACTCCTGTGGCGGGCTGGGCGCAGTGCGCGCTAACCGAGGGGGGCGGGTGCACGGTGTTTCCTCCATTGGTGCAGCTGGCTTCCGGGTTGGAGGCGCGCTGTGTTAAGAAGCAGTGCGGCTTGGTTGGGTTGTGCTTCGGAGGACGCATGGCTTTCGACCTTCGTCTCTCCCGAGCCCGTACAGGAGTTGTAGCGATGAGACAAGATAGTAATTACTAGCGATTGGATACCATGAAAATTGGGGAGAAAAGGGGATAAAAAATAAATAAAAAAAGTGAGAATATTTTGTTTTATCTGCGAGCCAGATGCAATCATAAAAAGAGCCACACCTGGCTCGGGAGCCATAGGTTCCCGACCCCTGCTCTAACCACTAGGCTACCTGCCACTGAGATGCAGTGCCTTAGGCCGCTGCGCAACTCGGGAGCCCAAAATATGAACTCAAAAGTGTGATTCTGCCATTGACTAACTGCTAGACACAAAATTCAATGTGCTCATTTTCTATCCTCAGTGTCTGCATTTTAGTGTCCTTGAATGTGTGTATTACTGTTTTTCTTATGTTAATGTAGTGAATGTAGCCTACAGTTTATGCACACATATGTTGCAATACACTGAGACCAGATGTACGGGTGGGGGAGGTGAGAGAATGAAAGAATGAGAGGACGGGAAATCATTCTTTACTTAATAGAATATGATTTTCTCAGTGATATAGAATGGTGAAATGATTTAATCAAAGAGACTATCTTTTCATTCTGAATGTCTGATCCATGAACCATCTTTCTGTTTTCCTCTAATAGCCAAACGGCAGGAACAGGCAGCAAATAACTCATTATTAATCGCAGCTAATTACCTGGGTGTCCAACTGTACCATTTTAATGAGAGAGAGAGAGAGAGAGAGAGAGAGAGAGAGAGAGAGAGAGAGAGAGAGAGAGAGAGAGAGAGAGAGAGAGAGAGAGAGAGAGAGAGAGAGAGATGGAGAGAATTGATAAAACTTTTATAGCACTTTTCATTACAGACAATCTCAAAGCATGTCTTTGCATGTCTCCGTCTCTCACATGTCTCCGTCTCTCACAGTCTTCCTCTTGTGCAATATGTAACACCTGCAGCCTAACACCTATCTCTCACACTATCCTACAGTTCTATTATGAGGATGTGAGGCAAGTCTGTGCAAATGTGTGTGTATACAGTTCTGGGGTTCAACCCTACCAGGCAGCTAACCTTACCAGGCAGCTAACCTAACCAGGTAGCTAACCTTACCAGGCAGCTAACCTTACCAGGCAGCTAACCTTACCAGGCAGCTAACTTCACCAGGCAGGTATACCTCACCAGGTAGCTAACCTCACCAGGCAGCTAACCTCACCAGGAAGCTAACTCAGGATAAATCCCTATGAGCTCTGGGGAATATTATGGGTCAGTGCTGGGGTGTGTAATTAGACCTGAACATGTGTATAATGACCTCTCGGCCAGGTCATCATTGCCGATGATAACTGACCAACCTAGTAGATTAAAAGTTGTACAAATAAATAAGAGTCATGGAAGAGTGGATGGAAGCCTGCGTACTGTGTTGTTCTGGGAAGGACAATGTGTCCTAAAACCAAATAATAGGATATAATGTCATAGGTAAATGTAGTGGTGCACTCACCAGTTTGCGTTGACACCAGGTGCAGACTCCACACAGAGCTACGAGCCACACGGCACACACCGTCAGCCCCAGAGATACCAGGAACACACTGATAGATAGAGACCCTACAGAGAGACGGGGGGAGGGGAGAGAGAGGCAGAGAGATAGCAAGGGAGAGGAAGAGAGATAGAGTTCACTGTTAAATGCATGTCAATCATGAGAGGGGAAGGAGAAGGAGAGAAAGGGAAAGACCAAGAGCAAATGTTGTTGTAAGAATATCTCTACATATCCCTTTGGCAATATGTTGGTCAAATCTAATAAACACATGCAGGAAAAATACACAAATGAGGCATAGGAGAGGTAAGTGTGGGAGGAGAGGGAAGTGTGAGCCTGTAATGTGCTTTTTTAATATGCTCTCTCCCACTCAATCATCACTAACCTGCAGACAGAGCAATCTATTAACAGAAAAAGATACTGACATCTGTGTCAGTATCTACAGCTGGTGAATGAATACAGAGTCTGTGAAACAAAGGAAAAGAAAAACAATGGTCATTAAGAGGGTTCAATTACAAGTCTTGTAATCTGCAGCTTCCTTCCTCTTTGGTGTCTCATTGTACATGATCAGTACTGCAGCTCTTCCTCTTGTCTTACAAGAAGTCAAGACCAAACTTGAGAGATAAAAGCTCTTTCACTCACACATTTCTGATAAAAAAAATAACTACATCACTGCCTCTTGAATGCTATTCATCTAGCCCACCTCCTCTGCCAAGACAATTCAAAAGGCAAAGACGTGTTGGCAAACAACATTGTGAATAAACAATGGACTTCAATTCCACCTCATCCTCCCATTCTTTCTGTTACATTCTCCCTTTCTCTGTCCCTCTGCCTATACAATTCCTCTGCTTTCTCATCCCTTCCTCTCTCCACCCCCTTCTCCATCTCTCGCTCCATCCCCTTCTCCATCCCTCTATAAAACTCCAGGTCTTGTAAGTTGTTCAGGGCAGAGAACAGAAGGAGTAGCATGGTAAAAACATCCACATATCACTCTTCCCTCACACTTTCTTTAATTTCCAGTCATCCTTCCTTTATTTCCATGTGAGGCCTCCTACCTTTCTCCATTCTTTCTTGCTCTCATTTTGATCAGTATGCTGTTCAATTTATTTTCCTACTATCTATTGTGAGAGAATTACAGTGAGTAGCCTTTGTAGAACACATCCATCAAAGGAAGCAATCAGTTGACATTATGTTTTCAACAGAACCTGATCAATGACAATGATACTGTAACGATCCATTACTGGTCATCTCACTCAGACAGCAATTCAACATGTCATAATGCTGCTGATAAGTGGCCATAATGGCAGGTGTTTCATGAGGCTCTTTCATCTTTTCAGTATTTTTCAAAGGGATGTAATGGGTGACCCTGAGGCCTACCATATACAGTATGCTGCTGTAATGTTAAAAACAAAAGTAGATCTGTGTATAGATGGCATTTTTAATTGCAGAGTATTTTTTTCTTCTTCTCTTACCTTCATCATTGCTGTGGATTAGACTACAGTGTATACGTTTCAGTGAAATGGTCAAAAACAGTTCCTAGCCTATTTAGTCCACTGTTGAGCTACATAATGGCTGAAGATCATTGTTTAGTTTAAGGTAGGCTAACTTATGAACAAAGACCAATGTTGCTAGTTGGTGTGGCTGAATAATAAAAACAATCTATTAGCGCCGAACAGCCAATGAAGGTTAAACAAACAGCGGTGATTCAGCAAAATGGACAGCGACAGAATCGGAATTCACCCGAACAGTGTGGGCAGTGACAGAATCCGGACAGTGTGGACAGTGACAGAATCCGGACAGTGTGGGCAGCGACAGAATCCGGACAGTGTGTACAGTGACAGAATCCGGACAGTGTGGGCAGCGACAGAATCCGGACAGTGTGGGCAGCGACAGAATCCGGACAGTGTGGGCAGCGACAGAATCCGGACAGTGTGGGCAGCGACAGAATCCGGACAGTGTGGGCAGCGACAGAATCCGGACAGTGTGGGCAGCGACAGAATCCGGACAGTGTGGGCAGCGACAGAATCCGGACAGTGTGGGCAGCGACAGAATCCGGACAGTGTGGGCAGCGACAGAATCCGGACAGTGTGGGCAGTGACAGAATCCGGACAGTGTGGGCAGCGACAGAATCCGGACAGTGTGGGCAGCGACAGAATCCGGACAGTATGGGCAGCGACAGAATCCGGACAGTGTGGGCAGCGACAGTGTGGGCAGCGACAGAATCCGGACAGTGTGGGCAGCGACAGAATCCGGACAGTGTGGACAGCGACAGAATCCAGACAGTGTGGGCAGTGACAGAATCCGGACAGTGTGGGCAGCGACAGAATCCGGACAGTGTGGGCAGCGACAGAATCCGGACAGTGTGGGCAGCGACAGAATCCGGACAGTGTGGGCAGCGACAGAATCCGGACAGTGTGGGCAGCGACAGAATCCGGACAGTGTGGGCAGCGACAGAATCCGGACAGTGTGGACAGCGACAGAATCCGGACAGTGTGGGCAGCGACAGAATCCGGACAGTGTGGGCAGCGACAGAATCCGGACAGTGTGGACAGCGACAGAATCCCGAAACTGTTCTTCACAGTTGTAGTGGAGCTACCCATTCCATTACGACAATCCCTGAAGATAAATGGGAAATAGCCTATAGGCTTATACCAGGAAGAAATAGAGACACAGCATTCTCTCGCATAACCAATAATAACCAAAAACTAGAAATATAACACACTAACATGATTTAACAATAAGTAGTTAATGGCCTGGCCTGGCATAGGGGAGCTGTTAAGTACAGCATACATAATAACCAGAAGGAGAAATAAGCCGAGGTAGCTAGCTTCCTGACTCTGTAAGGTTTCTACACAGAGCAATTACTACTGTGAGCTGGCCCACCCTAATATTGAAACTCATCTTGATCTCCCAGAGGCACATCCATTAGATGCTTCTGATAGGGCAGTGAATTGCATCCTGGTCATTAGCTCGGTGAGTTCCTGTAATGATTAAACAGCAGCTTTCATATGTCTACCAGCCCAGCCGTGCTGCTGTAAAAGAGCCTGGGATAGAGATACAGTGCCTTGCAAAAGTATTCACCCCCCTTCGCGTTTTTACTATTTTGTTGCATTACAACAGGTCATTTAAATTGATTTTTATTTGGATTTCATGTTATGGACAAAAAACAGAAAATAGTCCAAATTGGTGAAGTAAAATAAAAAAATATAAAAAACAGAAAAGTGGTGCGTGCATATGTATTCACCCCCTTTGCTATGAAGCCCCTAAATAAGATCTGGTGCAACCAATTACCTTCAGAAGTCACATAATTAGTAAAATAAAGTACACCTGTGTGTAATTGAAGTGTCACATGATCTGTGATCTATGATCTCAGTATATATACACCTGTTCTGAAAGGCCCCAGAGTCGGCAACACCACTAAGCAAGGGACAGCACTAAGCAAGCGGCACCATGAAGACCAAGGAGCTCTCCAAACAGGTCAGGGACAAAGTTGTGGAGAAGTACAGATCAGGGTTGGGTTATAAAAATATATCAGAAACTTTGAACATCCCACAGAGCACCATTAAATCTATTACTAAAAAATGGAAAGAAAATGGCACCACAACAAACCTGCCAAGAGAGGGCCGCCCACCAAAACTCACGGACCAGGCAAGGAGGGCATTAATAAGAGAGGCAAGAAAGAGACCAAAGATAACCCTGAAGGAGCTGCAAAGCTCCACAGCGGAGATTGGAGTATCTGTCCATAGGACCACTTTAAGCCGTACACTCCACAGAGCTGGGCTTTACGGAAGAGTGGCCAGAAAAAAGCCTTTGCTTAAAAAAAAAAAATAAGCAAACACATTTGGTGTTCGCCAAAAGACATGTGGGAGACTCCCCAAACTTATGGAAGAAGGTACTCTGGTCAGATGAGACTAAAATGTTGTTTTTTGGCCATCAAGAAAAATGCTATTTCTGGCGCAAACCCAACACCTCTCATTACCCCGAGAACACCATTCCCACAGTGAAGCATGGTGGTGGCAGCATCATGCTGTGGGGATGTTTTTAATCGGCAGAGACTGGGAAACAGGACAGAATTGAAGGAATGATGGATGGCGCTAAATACAGGGAAAATGCTTGAGGGAAACCTGTTTCAGTCTTCCAGAGATTTGAGACTGGGATGGAGGTTCACCTTTATAGCAGGACAATGACCCTAAGCATACTGCTAAAGCAACACTTGAGTGGTTTAAGGGGAAACATTTAAATGTCTTGGAATGGCCTAGTCAAAGCCCAGATCTCAAATCAATTGAGAATCTGTGGTATGACTTAAATATTGCTGTACACCAGCAGAACCCATACAATTTGAAGGAGCTGGAGCAGTTTTGCCTTGAAGAATGGGCAAAAATCCCAGTGGCTAGATGTGCCAAGCTTATAGAGACATACCTCAACAGACTTGCAGCTGTAATTGCTGCAAAAGGTGCCTCTACAAAGTATTGACTTTGGGGGGTGAATAGTTATGCACACTCAAGTTTTCAGTTTTTTTGTCTTATTTCTTGTTTGTTTCACAGCAAAAAATATTTAGCATCCTAAAAGTGGTAGGCATGTTGTGTAAATCAAATGATACAAACCCCTAAAAAGGAAAAATGCCAAGGGGGTGAATACTTTCGCAAGCCACTGTAGATGGATACAGTTGTGCTGCATTTAGCTGAGGAAAAAGGGTGGAAAATAGCAGCGAGCCTAACAGAAGGTGGTGGTAGTGTAAACAAGGGGTTGAATCAGATTGTTGTATTACAGCTGTGATGTGTATGGTCGTTGGGCAGGGATGGGTGCGGCAGGTAGGGATGCTTTCAAAAGGATTGGGACAGCTTCCCTAATATTTCTACGGTCCAAACAATTCACATGGGCACTATGAATCACTAAAAACAAATGAGTTCTGCCCCAGTAAGGCAATTTGTTATAGAGAACAACACAAAGACAGCTCTGGCAAAAACAATATGGTCACATGGATGGCCCTTCTCACTGACTCTCTCCCCAGGATTGGCCCCATGCAGTGCTGTGCTGGGTGTCACACAGAGAGCCTCCTGTGGCTAATTCCAGCGCCAGACATTCACAGCACTGCAGCTATCACACACACACACACACACACACACACACACACACACACACACACACACACACACACACACACACACACACACACACACACACACACACACACACACACACACACACACACACACACACACACACACACACAGTACTAGCTCCTATTGTCTCATTTCATCACTGCCCTGTTGAAAGTGAATTTTTATTGCACACATACTGCATGAGCTTTGGCGTTTCCATAAAACTACAAACAGAAAAATAAAGCGAGTGTTTGCTGTCATACTTTTCAGTCTATTCCCCTCGGTTGTTATATTTCTCTCTTATCTTCCCACTCTGAGCCCCTGTCGGTGCACCACTATTTTCCCTCATCAAGTAATTACATGATTTTCTACTGAAACGATTAAAACTACTCATCAGAAAGAATAGCCTCCATTACAATCCCTCCCACTCTCTCTGGGTTTTAACCCCCCATTAACCCCATATGCAGCCATCCTCTCCACTGGTCTACTACGTGTAGATAAAAAGATGACCAAATTACACTGCAATTCGTGTCTGTTTTGTGACGGGTAGTGTACCAAATGCATGCATATTCAACATCTCTACCTGAAAGTCCCAGGTATACCAGCATCTACACCTGGCTGCTCTCATCCTTCTCACTCTGAACTAAAGGTTGCTGCTGTCTGTCTTCCCCTGGCACCTCTCTCTCCACCTCGCCAGACAGATGAAGAGGATCCATCATAATGAGGTCACTGACCCACTTCTAAAGCACACACACAAAATGGCATCATCATTTCATCAGCATAATCCCTAAGTCATCTGCTGTAACTACGAGTGAAGGGGGGGAAAACACATTCGGGCTACTGTAGGTAGAGTTAGGTAGCGTTAGTTAGCGTTAGTCGGCTGTACCTGCGCCAAAACACTGGTATTTTTCATCTTATAGCTGGTTCTCCATCTTTGTTTTAAATAGTGAGCCAACATTTTTTCAGCTCTTTTATTTCCCTGACTGATCAAAGGCAACACTTCTTTTCTCATGCTCTCTTGTCTCTCTGCAGCAGACATATATTGAGCAATATGTTTGGATCATCAAATCACAATCAAATCACAGTATTGAATAGCAATACAGTTGAAGTCAGAAGTTTACATAGACCTTCGCAAAATACATTTCAACTCTGTTTTTCACAGTTGCTGACATTTAATCAGAGTAAAAATTCCCTGTCTTCCCGGTCAGTTAGGATCAACACTTTATTTTAAGAATGTGAAATGTCAGAATAATAGTAGAGAGAATGATTTATTTCAGCTTTTATTTATTTTGTCACATTCCCAGTGGGTCAGAAGTTTACATACACTCAATTAGTATTTGGAAGCATTGCCTTTAATTTGTTTAACGTTTTGGGTAGCCTTCCACAAGCTTTCCACAATAAGTTGGGTGAATTTTGGCCCATTCCTCCTGACAGAGCTGGTGTAACTGAGTCAGGTTTGTAGGCCTCCTTGCTCGCACACGCGGACAAGGACTTTGTGATGGCCACTCCAATACCTTGACTTTGTTGTCCGTAAGCCATTTTGCCACAACTTTGGAAGTATGCTTGGGGTCATTGTCCATTTGGAAGACCCATTTGAGACCAAGCTTCAACTTCCTGATTGATGTCTTGAGATGTTGCTTCAATATATCAACATAATTTTCTTACTCATGATGCCATCTATTTTGTTAAGTGCACTAGTCCCTCTTTGCAGCAAAGCACCCCAACAACATGATGCTGCCACCCCCGTGCTTCACGGTTGGGATGGTGTTCTTCGGCTTACAAGTCTCCCCCTTTTTCCTCCAAATATAACGATGGTCATTATGGCCAAACGGTTCTTTTTTGTTTCATCAGACCAGAGGACATTTCTCCAAAAAGTATGATCTTTGTTCCCATGTGCAGTTGCAAACCGTAGTCTGGCTTTTTTATGGTGGTTTTGGAGCAGTGGCTTCTTCCTTGCTGAGCGCCCTTTCAGGTTATGTCGATATAGGACTGGTTTTACTGTGGATATAGATACTTTTGTACCTGTTTCCTCCAGCATCTTCACAAGGTCCTTTGCTGTTGTTCTGGGATTGATTTGCACTTTTCGCACCAAAGTACGTTCATCTCTAGGAGACAGAATGCGTCTCCTACCTGATCGGTATGATGGCTGCGTGGTTCCATGTTGTTTATACTTGCGTATTATTGTTTGTACAGATGAACGTGGTACCTTCAGGCGTTTGGAAATTGCTCCCAAGGATGAACCAGACTTGTGGAGGTCTACAATATTTTGATAGGACGGGGGGGGTCTTGGCTGATTTCTTTTGATTTTCCCATGATGTCAAGCAAAGAGACACTGAGTTTGAAGGTAGGCCTTGAAATACATCCACAGGTACACCTCCAATTGACTCAAATTATGTCAATTAGCCTATCAGAAGCTTCTAAAGCCATGACATAATTTTCTGGAATTTCCCAAGCTGTTTAAAGGCCCAGTCAACTTACTGTATGTAAACTTCTGACTCACTGGAATTGTGATACAGTGAATTATAAGTGAAATAATCTGTATGTAAACAATTGTTGGAAAAATTACTTGTGTCATGTAGAAAGTAGATGTCCTAACTGACTTGCCAAAACTATAGTTTGTTAACAAGAAATTTGTGGAGTGGTTGAAAAACGAGTTTTAATGACTCCAACATAAGTGTATGTAAACTTTCGACTTCAACTGTAAATACAGTATATGCTGTAGAATCGTGAGAATCGCAGTACATATTGTATTGTGTTGTCCCTGGCATTTCACAGGCCTAGTAACTACCAACATATTTTATCCTCCATGTCAATTGTGAGGGCATCGATTGGGATGAAATAAATATTTACAAATGACTCAGTATGATTCACTAGATGACCTGTTTCAGTGCACCGCCGCGAGGACCCGGAGTTATTTACAGCTGCTTTAAGTGAGATTCCTGCACGCTGTCAGAAGAGCACTCCCCCTTCTTCCCTCTCTCTCTCCTCTCCTTCACCTGCTGTGCTAATCTGCTTGTGTTCTGCTCACTCAGCCCCTGGTGTTTGTGCCCAAGCTGACACAGAATCAGGGCTATTAGTCACAGGGGACCAGCAGAGGAGCATGTCTGTTTAGCCCAGGGGACGGGGGTGGGGGATCAGGGAAGGCAGAGCAGAGTGAAGCCCCACCTGGAGAGCTGAACCCTTGACCCTGCCACCCGCCACTAGGACCAGCCATCAGCGGTCTTGGCTGTTCTCGTTATACAGAACCAGCACCTGAGAGCCATTCCTGTAACAGTATATTGCCACTAGATCTCATGCTAGGCGGGTTACAGGGTGAGCCAGCATCACTGTAACTATTCTGCTTTCTACACAGTCACCCCACTCCAATGCGTTCATCTGGGCTACAATACCCGGACCCCTTCATCTGCCGGTACGGGGCACGGAACCCCGCCGATCCTTCATGACTGGACTACCGACGTAATCTGCTCGAGGGGGTACTCAACTGGCTCCTACGTCGCGATGTCCCCTGAATGCCCATCTGCTAGCCCGCTAGCTGTCTAGAGCATTTTGGACTGTTAGCTGAATAGGCCCATCGGCCAATTTCTCGGGCCACTATACCTATTTTGCCAATTGGCCTTGGACCCCTCTGCTACTTGGAACCCTACTAATCCATCACAACTGGTCTATTGATGTCACCGCACAACAGAGGAGTAATAATCACAGTAGTTGTCATGGATGCAGCAAGTCAGCAGCTCAGGAGTAAATGTCAGTTGACTTTTCAAAGCCGATCATTAAGAGTATCTCTACCACTCCTGCTGTCTCTAGAGAGTTGAGAGCAGCAGGTCTGGGACAGGTAGCACGTCCGGTGAACAGGTCAGGGTTCCATAGCCGCAGGCAGAACAGTTGAAACTGGAGCAGCAGCATGGCCAAGTGGACTGGGGACAGCAAGGAGTCATCATGCCAGGTAGTCCTGAGGCATGGCCCTAGGGCTCAGGTCCTCCTCCGAGAGAAAGAAAGAGAGAAAGAGAGAATTAGAGAGAGCATACTTAAATTTACACAGGACACCGGATAAGACAGGAGAAGTACTCCAGATATAACAAACTGACCCTAGCCCCCCGACACATAAACTACTGCAGCATAAATACTGGAGGCTGAGACAGGAGGGGTCCTGAGACAGGAGGGGTCCTGTCTCAGCCTTCAGTATTTATGCTGCAGTAGTTTTTGTGTCGGGGGGCTAGGGTCAGTTTGTTATATCTGGAGTACTTCTCCTGTCTTATCCGGTGTCCTGTGTGAATTTAAGTATGCTCTCTCTAATTCTCTCTTTCTCTATAACATTTTCCGACAAGATAGAACTGCCAAAGGGGGCGGTGTTGCAATCTACTGCAGAGATAGCCTGCAGAGTTCTGTCTTACTATCCAGGTCTGTACCCAAACAATTCAAGCTTCTACATTTAAAAATCCACCTTTCCAGAAACAAGTCTCTCACCGTTGCCACTTGCTATTGACCACCCTCTGCCCCCAGCTGTGCCCTGGACACCATATGTGAATTGATTACCCCCCATCTATCTTCAGAGCTCATGCTGCTAGGTGACCTAAACTGGGACATGCTTAACACCCCGGCCATCCTACAATCTAAGCTTGATTCCCTCAATCTCACACAAATTATCAATGACCCCACCAGGTACAACCCCAAATACGTAAACACAGGCACCCTAATAGATATCATCCTAACCAACTTGCCCTCCAAATACAACTCGGCTGTTTTCAACCAAGATCTCAGCGACCACTGCCCCATTGCCTGCATCCGTAATGGGTCTGCGGTCAAACGACCACCCCTCATCAATGTCAAACGCTCCTTGAAACACTTCAGCGAGCAGGCCTTTCCAACCGACCTGGCCCGGGTATCCTGGAAGGATATTGACCTCATCCCGTCAGTAGAGGATGCCTGGTTATTCTTTAAAAGTGCTTTCCTCACTATCTTAAATAAGCATGCCCCATTCAAAAAATGTAGAACCAGGAACAGATATAGTCCTTGGTTCTCTCCAGACCTGACTGCCCTTGACCAGCACAAAAACATGTGGCGTTCTACATTAGCATCGAATAGCCCCCGTGATATGCAACTTTTCAGGGAAGTTAGGAACCAATATACACAGGCAGTTAGGAAAGCTAAGGCTAGCTTTTTCAAACAGAAATTTGCATCCTGTAGCACAAACTCAAAAAATTTCTGGGACACTGTAAAATCCATGGAGAATAAGAGCACCTCCTCCCAGCTGGCCACTGCACTGAGGCTAGGAAACAATGTCACCACCGATAAATCCACTATAATTGAGAATTTCAATAAGCATTTTTTTTGGCTGGCCATGCTTTCCACCAGGCTACCGCCTACCACGGTCAACAGCCCTGCACCCCCCACAGCAACTCGCTCAAGTCTTCCCCATTTCTCCTTCACCCAAATCCAGATAGCTGATGTTCTGAAAGAGCTGAAAAATCTGGACCCCTACAAATTAGCCGGGCTAGACAATCTGGACCCTCTCTTTCTAAAGTTATCTGCCGAAATTGGTGCAACCCCTATTACTAGCCTGTTCAACCTCTCTTTTGTATCGTCTGAGATTTCCATAGATTGGAAGGTCCGAGAGAGAGAAAGAAAGGGAGAAAGAGAGAATTAGAGAGAGCATACTTAAATTCACACAGGACACCGGATAAGACAGGAGAAGTACTCCAGATATAACAAACTGACCCTAGCCCCCCCTCTTCAAAGGGGGAGACACTCTAGACCCAAACTGCTACAGACCTATATCTATCCTACCCTGCCTTTCTAAGGTATTCGAAAGCCAAGTTAACAAACAGATTACCGACCGTTTCGAATCCCACTGTACCTTCTCCGCTATGCAATCTGGTTTCAGAGCTGGTCATGGGTGCACCTCAGCCATGCTCAAGGTCCTAAACGATATCATAACCGCCATCGATAAGAGACATTACTGTGCAGCCGTATTCATCAACCTGTCCGAGGCTTTCGACTCTGTCAATCACCACATTCTTATCGGCAGACTCAACAGTCTTGGTTTCTCAAATGATTGCCTCGCCTGATTCACCAACTACTTCTCTGATAGAGCTCAGTGTGTCAAATCAGAGGGCCTGTTGTCTGGACCTCTGGCAGTCTCTATGGGGGTGCCACAGGGTTCAATTATTGGGCTGACTCTCTTCTCTATATACATCAATGATGTCGCTCTTGCTGCTGGTGATTCTCTGATCCACCTCTACGCAGACGACACCATTCTGTATACATCTGGCCCTTCTTTGGACACTGATTTAACTAACCTCCAGACGAGCTTCAATGCCATACAACTCTCCTTCCGTGGCCTCCAACTGCTCTTAAATGCAAGTAAAACTAAATGCATGCTCTTCAACCGATCGCTGCCCGCACCTGCCCGCACGCCCAGCATCACTACTCTGGACGGTTCTGACTTAGAATATGTGGACAACTACAAATACCTAGGTGTCTGGTTAGACTGTAAACTCTCCTTCCAGACTCACATTAAGCATCTCCAATCCAAAATTAAATCTAGAATTGGCTTCCTATTTCGCAACAAAGCATACTTCACTCATGCTGGCAAACATACCCTCGTAAATCTGACCATCCTACCGATCCTCGACTTCGGCAATGTCATTTACAATATAGCCTCCAACACTCTACTCAACAAATTGGATGTAGTTTATCACAGTGCCATCCGTTTTGTCACCAAAACCCTATATACTACCCACCACTGCGACCTGTACGCACTCGTTGGCTGGCCCTCGCTTCATACTCGTTGCCAAACCCACTGGCTCCAGGTCATCTAGGTCTCTGCTAGGTAAAGCCCCGCCTTATCTCAGCTCACTGGTCACCCTAGCAGAACCCACCCGTAGCACACGCTCCAGCAGGTATATCTTACTGGTCACCCCTAAAGCCAATTCTTCCTTTGGCTGACCTTTCCTTCCAGTTCTCTGCTGCCAATGACTGGAACAAACTGCAGAAATCTCTGAAGCTGGAGACTCATATCTCCCTCACTAGCTTTAATCACCAGCTGTCAGAGCAGCTCACAGATCACTGCACCTGTACATAGCCCATCTGTAAATAGCCCATCCATGTCACGCCCTGACCTTAGAGATCCTTATTATTCTCTATGTTTGGTTAGGTCAGGGTGTGACTCGGGTGGGTAAGTCTATGTTTTCTATTTCTTTGTTTTTGGCCGAGTGTGGTTCCCAATCAGAGGCAGCTGTCTATCGTTGTCTCTGATTGGGGATCATATATGTTGTCATTTTCCTTTTGGGTTTTGTGGAATCTTGTTTTCAGTTTAGTTTCTTAGCCTTACAGAACTGTGCGCTTTCGTTTTTTTGACTTTGTTATTTTGTTTGGTGTTATCAATAAAGTTACAATGTACGCCTACCACGCTGAGCCTTGGTCCACTCTTCATTCTACCACCAACGAGAGCCGCTACAATCCAACTACCTCATCCCCATACTGTATTTATTTATTTATCTTGCTCCTTTGCACCCCAGTGTCTCTACTTGCACATTCACTTTCTGCACATCTACCATTCCAGTATTTAATTGCTATATTGTAATTACTTCGCCACCATGGCCTATTTATTGCCTTACCTCCCTTATCCTACCTCATTTGCACACACTGTATATAGACTTTTTCTACTGTATTATTGACTGTATGTTTGTTTATTCCATGTGTAACTCTGTGTTGTTGTATGTGTCGAATAGCTTTGCTTTATCTTGGCCAGGTCACAGTTGTAAATGAGAACTTGTTCTCAACTAGCCTACCTGGTTAAATAAAGGTGAAATTAAACATTTAAAAAATAAAAAATCTATTTACTTAGTAGCCCCCGAACAGCTGAAAAACGTTCCCTCAACGACGAGGTAACATTGCCTATCATCCGGAGCCCTGGCAGTCCCAACAAACGCTCTTAAACCTAATTTATTTGATTGGCAGGTGTGTTTATCCGGGCAAAACATCCAAGCAGTTCACAGGCAGGACCCATCAAAGGCCATTTCTCATAGCCATGCCTTCACTGAGGAAGATCCAAAGGTTTGTTTTGAGCGACAA
Source organism: Salvelinus fontinalis (assembly GCF_029448725.1). NCBI lineage: Eukaryota > Metazoa > Chordata > Actinopteri > Salmoniformes > Salmonidae > Salvelinus > Salvelinus fontinalis. The sequence continues at coordinate 25,578,584 of NC_074699.1, forward strand.
GGCCATCTATGAGTGTGTGCAGTTGAGTCATCAGAACTCAGGGACAGATGCAGAAGTGAACAGACTGCAGGTGAGAGAGGGGGAGTGGAAGTCAGAGAAGCCACGGTAAGAGACCGAGGGATTCTGAGAGGAGGAGAGGAGGAGAGAAGGAGCAGCTGCATTAAAACATGAGCTTTCTGTGGGGTTACAGGTGTTAGTGGTCAACTGAGGGAGAGGAGTGGAGGGTCAAAGACAAGAAAGGATCATGTGTTGAATTACTTTAAAGAGCAACTGCCCCTAAAAAGCAACTTCTTGTTTTAAAAATGGCCTATGTGGCATCGATGTGGTCATAAAGTCTGTCTTGACCAAAACTGAGATTTGTGAGACGATAGGAAAAAAATGGTCTGTTACAGAAAGAAAGGTACCTTAACAGTTTTCCTGAGTTTATTTCAATCCTGTCCACATACCTACAGCGGGTAGCACCCAAGTAATCATCAATTTGGAGCACAGTGACCGAATCGTAATGACCATGGTCAATTTGGTTTGACATTTGATATCCCTATGAGGCTAGTTAGGGACCATCAGTAAATCACACAATATACATGGGACAATATTTTTAAATGTCAATAGCTCCAAATATCAAAGACTTAAAAACCTCAAACCAACTATAAATTGTGGAAATTCATGTACAAATATTGAAAGCATTTAATGAGACAACTAAAAGATGTGCAACATGAAAATAATGTTCCATTTACATTGGGTCATTTATTGACGGTTCCTAACTTTTGATAGCCTAAAAGTTACTTCAAGATACAAGACCTGGTTAGAGTGTTAAGTTATCCAGAAGGGTGAGTGGCTAACTGTGCACTGTTAGACAGAAAGAATGTACAAACCCTTGCCACATGCGGACACGCACATTAACCCCCCAACCCACCCATGCCAAGACAACTCTCATTTGGCTTCAGTCATGGCCACTGCATTTCTTAATGACCAAGCCAAAAAACAATGCCAAATCAGGAAGTTCAGCCCCCTTTTAAGAGCAAAGAAAATAACACCTAAGTAAGGAGGAATAAAATATTTAGGGGTGGTGAGGAGAGAAAGAGAGAGAGGGGTAGAGGTTGGGTTGAGAAGGGGGAGAGGGGAGGATGAAAGAAATGTAGTATTTTCAGCCCAGTTGGCAGTTCGCCTGCAGCGCTAACACATTCTGAATGTAAAGTTGAGTTTTCCCCCCAATAAAACAAAAACATTTCTAAAAGTCCATTGCTAAAGATCTCAGAGGTGCTGCTGTCTAAAAGAGAAGAGAGAGCCAAGAAAAAGCTGGATTGCAAGTTGCGGAGGAAAAACAAACGCACACCTGTTTAGGCGAGGTGCTGGCGAGAAGAGTAGAACACTTGAAAAATAAAAGGAGAGCCTCACTCTAGGAGCACAGATGCAATAATTTAATAACCAATGTTTTGACAGACAAGCTGTCTTTATCAGGGTATAATGACACACGGATTGCAAGTTACAACAAAGAGAAATGCGCATAAAAATCCACACAGAACATCCACAACACCTCCAGGAGAGTATCCTATTACCAACAGAATGTACAGCTGAGTGAGCTATACAGAGCTACACTACATGGCTAAAATTATATGGACACCTGCTCTTCGAACATCTCATTCCAAAGTCATGGGCATTAATATGGAGTAGGTTCCCCCTTTGCTGCTATAACAGCATCCACTCTTTTGGGTTGGCTTGTTGGAACATTGTTGCAGGGACTTGCTTCCAATCAGCCACAAGAGTATTATTGAAGTCGGGCACTGATGTTGGGTGATTGGTCCTGGCTTGGAGTCGGAGTTCCAATTAATTCCAAAGGTGTTCGATGGGGTTGAGGTCAGGGCTCTGTGCAGGCCAGTCATGTTCTTCCACACCAATCTCGACAAACCATTTCTGTATGGACATCGCTTTGTGCATGGGGGCATTATCATGCTGAAACAGGAAAGGGCCTTCCCCAAACTGTTGCCACAAAGTTGGAAGCACAGAATCGTCATTGTATGCTGTAGCGTTAAGATTTCCCTTCCCTGGAACTAAGGGGCCTAGCCCGAACCATTAAAAACAGCCCCAGACCATTATTCCTCCTCCACCAAACTTTACAATTGTTACTATACATTGGGGCAGGTAGGTTCTCCTGGCATCCGCCAAATCCAGATTCGTCTGTTGGATTGCCAGATGACGAAGCGTGATCACGCCAGTGAATGCGTTTCCACTGCTCCAGAGTCCAATGGCGGCAAGCTTTACACCACTACAGCCGACGCTTGACATTGCGTATGGTGATCTTAGGCTTGTGTACGGTTGCACGGCCATGGGAACCCATTTCATGAAGCTCCCGATGAACGAACTGTTTCGGTTGACGTTGCTTCCTGAGGCACTTTGGAACTCAGTAGTGAGTGGTACAACCGAGGACAGACGATTTTCACGTGCTACGTGCTTCAGCATTCGGTGCTCCCACTCTGTGAGCTTGTGTGGCCTACCACTTCATAGCTGAGCCGTTGTTGCTCCTAGATGTTTCCACTTAACAGCACTTACAGTTGACCGGGGCAGCTCTAGCATGGTAGAAATTTGACGAACTGACTTGTTGGAAAGGTGGCATCCTTTGACGTTGCCATGTTGAAAGCCACTGAGTTCTTCAGTCAGGCCATTCTACAGCCAATGTTTGTCTATGGAGATTGCATGACTGTGTGCTCAATTTTACACACCTGTCAGCAATGGGTGTGGCTGAAATAGCCAAATCCACTAATTTGAAGGGGTGACCACCTACACTATATATACAAAAGTTCCTTCTACACATATATTCACTTAGATCTCGCTCACTATATCTACACAATCAGTAACCATCATGGTAACCGTGGTCTCCTCATAGTCAGTGCCAAAATAAACCAAAGAAATCTTATTTCAATGTTCTGCACGTGACACCCTTACCCGATATCATCATCCTCCCATCAGCTCTTCCCTTCCCTTTCCTTCTGCTGTCTAAGCTAGCGGTGGTCTCTCTCTCTAACACAGATGGGGAGAGTAGGGATGGTGAGGCGGAATTGGAGCGGGAGCGGGAGATGGGGATGAACCTTGATCCCTTAACAAGCTACTGACAACCCTGCTTACACCGGAACAAAACACAGACCTATACATTCACAGACCCATTACATGACACATACATGCTCTGTAAATCCCAACTTCACCCAGACCCATTATTGAGGAGCATGCTCACACATACATTACGCACACCCTCTGAACCAGGAGGAGAAGAGAGGATTGGGAGGGGAAGAGAGGAGAGGAGACGAGAGAGAGGGATTATGGGAATAGAGTCCTGCTACTGCTCAATAGCAGGGTCCCCAGAGGGGGCAGAGGTGTCTGGGTGCATTAGGCAGGACTCTGTGACAGGGCTGTGCTTGGGCGAAGGGTGCCAGCCAGTCTCATGGTGAATCAGTCACACTCGCACACACAGGTCACGTAATCCGTGCACTTGACGAGGTTTACTACGGGGTTTGAGTCTTTCCAGCACCGCAGCACTGTCCAACTATACATAGACACAGGACTCATTTTCTCTTGCAATGACTGTTACGGAGAAACAGACACATGGGGCCCTATAAAATCTATTTTATTTTCCGCCTGATTTCGTTTAGTTTTTTCCCCACATTCCGTTTCTCTGTTTTGTTTTTCCAGGATTCCGTTTCCCGGATTTTTTTCAGGTTTTCGAACTCAAAATCACACTTTTTTTTATATATAGATTTTGGGGTTGTAGTTAATTCCAGTGCACACCTAGGAATTTTGTAGCACACAGAGTTTGCTAAACAAATTGATGCAAATAATCATTATATCATTCTGCTAGGTAAGCATAGGATACTTTGTAGTTAACATTTAATTTAGAAGGTTTTTGGGAAAGCTTTCCATCTACCAGAAGATTTTTCATTAGCATCATCACTAACGGCGACACAAAGTGGTAGCGGGCACGCACTACACATACACAGACAAGGGGAATTCTCATTGTCTCTTCAGACGGTGGCAGGAAATACAAATCACTGATGCATTCTGTTAATGTCTTATGATAAACTTGACTAATTACATAATTTCCAATACATTTAGTTGATTCCCTACTAAGTTGAAAACATTTTATAATATTGTTGGATTCTGTGATTCTGTCCGTGTACTCTGCATCGTAGATTTTATAGGGCCCTACACACGTCTCTCTCTCAGTTTTTCAGTCCCTCAGCCAGACACACACAGACGCCTTGGCCTTTGGAGCCATGTGGAAAGGCCAGTTTTTTGTGGTCAGATGCATACACCTGGGTCTGATAACCTCAGTGCAAAGATAATTAGCCAGTGGCGGTGCCTCCGTCTGGCTCCGTCACTTTAAGGTCCCTGTGTGGAGTGCTTTATGACTTCATTACTGGCAGTTAGACCCGAGAACAGTGTTAACCCTGCCCCACAACACAGTGATGGACTGGAGTGCTGAGTGCTTTTGACAGGGGAGTCCATTAAACATAACCCCAAATGGACACACCTCCTCTGGCCCCTGCTTTTGCGTCCACAGCCTGTCTGGCTGTTGGGCTGGGGGCCTGTATGTGGAGCGATATGTCACTGCGCTCTCTTTGACTCTCTCTCTGTTTTCAGGAGTCTGTCTATTTAGGTGTCTGCTGTCGGGTGTCTGCTCGATGTCTGTCCTTTCACATCTGGTCAGTTCGTCTGTCTGGTCGACTATCTCTCCAACCATCTGTTTGCCTTCCCATCTCATAACCCTTCTGCCAACATCTTGCATATCCATCTCTCTCCCTCTCATCAGCTTGGCAATAGGTTAGTCTCTGTGTCTCTGTGGAGAGAGACAGATGTGAACAAGGGAGATGGAGGGGAGAGAAGAAGGGGGCGAACCGAGACAGAGAGAGAAATGCGGAAAGAGAGAACAGAAACAGCCTGGGGATCATCAGATCATCACTCTGTGTGTCTGTGTGGCAGAGGGAGAGAGAGAGTGGGGTCACAGACAGGGAACGGATGCCATACTGAACAAGCGTTACCACTCATTAACATGCATTAGCACTTTTAAAGGGTCCTTTATTAGAGGCAACACTGCTGGAATGAGCTCGGCCTCCCAAGGTCATGTTCAGAGACCACGAGGAGGAGATGTGAACCTTTTGTTAACGTGGGTATTCTGAACTTCACTGCACCAATCTACAGACCTCAAGACCCCAACCATGCTCGGAAGTCTCATGTCTGGGACAAAAATAGTGCAAGATGAATTTAGGCATTAGAATATTTTTTACTGTTTCAGTACTCGCATGAAAAGAATGTGTGCATTTATCATAACCACTACAGATAACAAATCATAACAGCTAAATTGCCCCATATATATACAGTTGAAGTTGGAAGTTTACATACACTTATGTTGGAGTCATTAAAACTCGTTTTTCAACCACTCCACAAATTTCTTGTTAACAAACTATAGTTTTGGCAAGTCGGTTAGGACATCTACTTTGTGGATGACACAAGTCATTTTTGTTTACAGACAGATTATTTCACATACAATTCATCGTATCACAATTCCAGTGGGTTAGACGTTTACATACACTAAGTTGACTGTGCCTTTCAACAGCTTGGAAAATTTCAGAAAATTATGTCATGGCTTTAGAAGCTTCTGATAGGCTAATTGACATAATTTGAGTCAATTGGAGGTGTACCTGTGGATGTATTTCAAGGCCTACTTTCGAACCCAATGCCTCTTTGCTTGACATCATGGGAAAATCAAAAGAAATCAGCCAAGACCTGAGGAAAAAAATTGTAGACATCTATAAGTCTGGTTCATCCTTGGGAGCAACTTCCAAACGCCTGAAGGTACCACGTTCATCTGTACAAACAATCATACGCAAGTATAAACACCATGGGACCACGCAGCCGTCATACCGCTCAGGAAGGAGACACATTCTGTCTCCTAGAGAAGAACGTACTTTGGTGCAAAAAGTGCAAATACATCCAAGAACAACAGCAAAGGACCCGGTGAAGATGCTGGAGGAAACGGGTACAAAAGTATCTATATCCACAGTAAAACAAGTCCTATATCGACATAACCTGAAAGTCCGCTCAGCAAGAAGAAGCCACTGCTCCAAAACCGCCATAAAAAAGCCAGACTACAGTTTGCAACTGCACATGGGGACAAAGATCATATTTTTTGGAGAAATGTCCTCTGGTCTGATGAAACAAAAATAGAACTGTTTGGCCAAAATGACCATCGTTGTGTTTGGAGGAAAAAGGGGGAGTCTGCAAGTCGAAGAACACCATCCCAACCGTGAAGCACGAGGGTGGCAGCATCATGTTGTGGGGTTGCTTTGCTGCAGGAGGGACTGGTGCACTTAACAAAATTGATGGCATCATGAGGGAGGAAAATTATGAGGATATATTGAAGAAATATCTCAAGACATCTGTCAGGAAGTTAAAGCTTGGTCGCAAATGGGTCTTCCAAATGGACAATGACCCCAAGCATACTTCCAAAGTTGTGGCAAAATGGCTTAAGGACAACAAATTCAAGGTATTGGAGTGGCCATCACAAAGCCCTGACCTTTGTGGGCAGAACTGAAAAAGTGTGTGCGAGCAAGGAGGCCTACAAACCTGACTCAGTTACACCAGCTCTGTCAGGAGGAATGGGCCAAAATTCCCCCAACTTATTGTGGAAAGCTTGTGGAAGGCTACCTGAAACGTTTGACCCAAGTTAAACAATTTAAAGGCAATGCTACCAAATACTAATTGAGTGTACGTAAACTTCTGACCCACTGGGAATGTGATGAAAGAAATAAAAGCTGAAATAAATAATTCTCTCTTCTATAATTCTGACATTTCACATTCTTAAAATAAAGTGGTGATCCTAACTGGCCTAAGACAGGGCATTTTTACTCGGATCAAATGTCAGGAATTGTGAAAAACTGAGTGTAAATGTATTTGGCTAAGGTGTATGATAACTTCCTTCTTCAACTGTACATATTTAGTCAATGGTGCGGCAGGTAGCCTAGTGGTTAGAGCATTGGGCCTGTAACTGAAAGGTTGCTGGATCAAATCCCCAAGCTGACAAAAAAAAAAATCTGTTTAAAAATAGACAGGATGCAATTATTCCAACACTGCAGCTCGTTGTTGGAACACATCTTTTTCCTACTTCAATCAACCAGTCCATTTTGAATTTGTGATTAAACTGTCATCATTTGGCAAGGGATGTAGCTTGTGTATCCCATCAGTTTGATCTGTTTTTACAGGTATTTATTTCTGTAGCCTTAACAGGACCTTGTGTTCACAACTGCGCACTCAGCCCGCATGTGTGGAGGGAATACTCTGCCCGCGTGTGTGGAGGGAGCACTCAGCCCGCGTGTGCGGAGGGAGCACTCAGCCCGCCTGTGCGGAGGGAGCACTCAGCCCGCATGTGCGGAGGGAGCACTCAGCCCGCCTGTGCGGAGGGAGCACTCAGCCCGCGTGTGGAGGGTGCACTCAGCCCGCGTGTGCGGAGGGAGCACTCAGCCCGCGTGTGTGGAGGGAGCACTCAGCCTGCGTGTGTGGAGGGAGCGGTCAGCCCGCGTGTGCGGAGGGAGCACTCAGCCTGCGTGTGTGGAGGGAGCGGTCAGCCCGCGTGTGCGGAGGGAGCGGTCAGCCCGCGTGTGTGGAGGGAGCACTCAGCCCGCGTGTGTGGAGGGAACACTCAGCCTGCGTGTGTGGAGGGAGTGGTCAGCCCGCGTGTGCGGAGGGAGCGGTCAGCCCGCGTGTGCGGAGGGAGCACTCAGCCCGCGTGTGTGGAGGGAACACTCAGCCCGCGTGTGTGGAGGGAACACTCAGCCTGTGTGTGTGGAGGGAGCGGTCAGCCCGCGTGTGCGGAGGGAGCACTCAGCCCGTGTGTGTGGAGGGAGCGGTCAGCCCGCGTGTGCGGAGGGAGTACTCAGCCCGCTTGTGTGGAGGGAGCGGTCACAACGCAATTGGGTGAGACAAGGAGGGGAAAGAGAATTTAGGGAGAAGAACTGTGTGATGCTTGGCTTGGCTTCTTTTTTGTTGTGCCCAGCTAATGCACATGTACAACTGGAACACTAGTCAAAGCAAATTAACGTCTTCATGACAAAATTTCACTTGCCCATTCGGGCAGCCATAAAAGCACATTCCACCAAATAGTTTTACAGTATTTGAAGATTGTTTAAAGATTGAGCTTTGAAGTCCGTTCGAGTACTCAAGTACTCGATTACTCATGCCCATTCCTAGTATATAAATTATAATTATTCCCAGCTTTATCATAAATCTTACAAACCCAAGCCTAAACATATAGCCCTTACCTTCACCCCTTTTCAAAATCCTAATCCTAATACCAGCCTAATGGCAAGACCATTTCAATCCTCTAAGCTTATAGCTCTGGGTTTAAACAATAAGAATAGTCATATCCCACCTTGCCGAGGGACCTCTCTTTGCACTCCCCAGTCCCGACTGTGTGGAGACGCAATAAATAGGTAAAGAAGTAATTAATTTATGTGCATGACTTTAATTACCCAGATGTATCCAATTTGTCCAAGCTAGCGCTCTACAGTCTGGCTGCTCCTGTTGTGTTGGCAATGGTGGCTTTTCCCTCTTCCTGTAACACAGCGAATGTTTCTGAATAACGGAAAATTAGATAACACTTCTTCTATTACCAGAATTATATTACTGTAATTCTTTTCCACCCTCCACTTGCTATTAAAATACCTTGGCATAGTGACCAAGTGATGTAAAACAACTGACAGCACATTAAAGCGGTGTGACTAACAGTGCACACGAGATATATTTATCAAAACAGACGGAGAGTTTAATTCTATGTCCTAACACACTTTCTGTCACAGCGGTGGAGCCTAATGGAGGGAGCCAAATTAGACCATTAGTAGCATGTCGAATATGTTGCATTTTCCATAGTCAGCTGCAACATGTGCAAAAACATTAAATAAACACTAACAGGGCATATGCAAAGCACTATTGGCCACCAGCATAGATAAAACCCAAGTTTAAAAACGATTGGGTCCCTCAATGAACAGCTAAGCAGCTTACAGAATCCCCAGTTCAACACTGGCTTGAGAAAGAGCTCAACAACAGGCCATGCTAATAAAATACCTTGTTCTGCTAACACAACCAGAGTGTCTGACCTTTTTAACTTGTGTTCAGGGCTGTCACACACACACACACGCATGCATGATTCACACACGGACATGTGTGTGTTCAGACAGCAGTCATTTGCTGACATGGCTTTGCTACTTGTTATAGTAAAGACATGTGTGTGTTCAGACAACAGTCATTTGCTGACATCGCTTTGCTACTTGTTATAGTAAAGACAGGTGTGTGTTCAGACAAAGGTGGTTTGAAATGTGGCTTGAAATATCAGATTCCATGTGCTTTTTAGATGTTCAGACTGCAGGAACATTGGCTTTGAGTCACTTCAAACTGCCAATGTGAACAAAGGACTTAGACCTTTCCTCCATACAGATTCTTTCCAGATCCTTGACATCCTTCGTATGCACTTATGGACTGCCTTTTCATTGGGATTCAAGTCCGGAGACTGAGATGGTCATTGCAAAATGTTGATTTAGTGGTCAATTAACAATTTATTTGTGTATTTTGATGTTTGCTTGGGGTTATTGTCTTGCTGGAAAATTCCCTTGCGGCCAAGTTGCAACCTCCTGGCAGAGGCAACCAGGGTTTTGGCTAAAATGTCCTGGTATTTGGTAAAGTTCATGATGCCGTTGACCTTAACAAGGGCCCCAGGACCAGTGGAAGCAAAATAGCCCCATAACATTAAAGATCCTCCAACGTATTATACAGTATGGATGAGGTACACTATATATACAAAAGTATGTGGACACCACTTCAAATTAGAGAATTCAGCTATTTCAGCCACACCTGTTGCTGACAGGTGTATAAAATCGAGCACACAGACATGCAAGACAAACTTTGGCAGTAGAATGGCCTTACTGAAGAGCTCAGTAAGGCACCGTCTGCCCTGCTAGAGCTGTGAAGTGGAAATGTCTAGGAGCAACAAGGGCTCAGCCCCGAAGTGGTAGGCCACACAAGCTCACAGAATGGGACTGCCAACCGTCCTCGGTTGCAACACTAACTACTGAGTTCCAAACTGCCTCTGGAAGCAACATCAGCACAAGAACTGTTCGTCGGGAGATTCATGAAATTGGTTTCCATGGACGAGCAGCCGAACACAAGTCTAAGATCACCATGTGCAATGCCAAGCGTTGGCTGGAGTGTGGTAAAGCTCACCGGTCCTGAGCTACAGGCAGTTAGATTTGGGTATGTCATTTTTGAAGAAAATTGAAAGAAAGGGTCGGATCCTTCGAAATGTCTGTTATTAATAAATCAGGAAATCAGATTATACGTGTCCATTAAAATCCTTTATAAATCCACTTCACAATGGCCGATCAACTTGAACATTTTAGGGTCATCAGTCAGATTCAGTCCAAATTTGGTCTGTGGACTCATCACAATAGTCCCTAAAGAGTTTGAGAAAATAACGTTGATGCATTGAAAGATGGCCACACTATACCAGTAGATGCATATTAGCACATACACAATCTTCTTCTTGTGAACCATAGGACCAAATGACACCAAATTTGGAAGGAAAGCAAAGGGATTTGTTCAAAAGATGTCTGAGTTATTGGCAAATCCAAAATCAGATTTTACGTGTCAATTTAAACCACTGTAAATCCACTCCACAGTGGCGTTTCAACTTAGACTTGTCACCGCTGTCATAGACATCCCTAAGATGAACCTCACTGAGTTTGGTATTGACATATCAGAAATCAAAGTCTTAACAACTAAATCTTTGCATATGTAATGCTACTGTTCAAAATCACGAAGCATAAGTCAGATTCACTCCAGATTTTGAATTTGGACACATGATTGCACATAATGGTCGATAGTTCCTACATGATAGAGTGCTTGCTTTGTTATCCAACTGATCTTTGTCATGCTGTGAACCCCATTCATTGTGCTCTTTTTTACTCATCTTTATCAAGGGTGCCAATAATTATGGACCTGGCTGTATGTCATGTGTGAATTCTAAATTTATGCAGTTGTTTATTTCTGTGTGTGTGTTTGTGTTGGCATCTCTGGGTGTGTATAATTACTCAGAGCATGGAAAGTGACTCACCAGGCTGTTCTGGAAGATTCCAGCATAGGCCAAGAGGCAAAGAGAGGGGGAGAGATGGAGGGGAAAAGCCAAATAATGAGGAGAATGGGTTGATGATTATAGAAGGAATTGATGCTATGGTCAAATAGCTAGGTGACAGAAAATAGTATGGAAAGACAGCAAGGGGATAAACAATACAGATCCATTTTATAAATGTTTTTTATGTCACTTTCACAAAATGTTTAAATCAAATCAAAGTTTATTTGTCACGTGCGCGGAATACAACAGGTGTAGACCTTACAGTGAAATGCTTACTTACAGGCTCTAACCAATAGTGCAAAAAAGGTATTTGGGGAACAATAGGTAAGTAAAGAAATAAAACAACAGTAAAAAGACAGTGAAAAACAGTAGCGAGGCTATAAAAGTAGCGAGACTACATACAGACACCGGTTAGGCTGATTGAGGTAGTATGTACATGTAGATATGGTTAAAGTGACTATGCATATATGATGAACAGAGAGTAGCAGTAGCGTAAAAGAGGGGTTGGCGGGTGGTGGGACACAATGCAGGAGCACTGGTTGGTCGAGCCAATTGAGGCAGTATGTACATGAATGTAAAGTTAAAGTGACTATGCATATAAGATAAACAGAGAGTAGCAGCAGCGTAAATGAGGGGTTTTGGGGGGGGCACACAATGCAGGTAGTCATTTGATTACCTGTTCAGGAGTCTTATGGCTTGGGGGTAAAAACTGTTGAGAAGCCTTCTTGTCCTAGACTTGGCACTCCGGTACCGGTTGCCGTGCGGTAGTAGAGAGAACAGTCTATGACTAGGGTGGCTGGGGTCTTTGACAATTTTTAGGGCCTTCCTCTGACACCGCCTGGTGTAGAGGTCCTGGATGGCAGGCAGCTTAGCCCCAGTGATGTACTGGGCCGTACGCACTACCCTCTGTAGTGCCTTGCGGTCGGAGACCGAGCAATTGTCGTAACAGGCAGTGATGCAACCAGTCAGGATGCTCTCGATGTTGCAGCTGTAGAGCCTTTTGAGGATCTCAGGACCCATGCCAAATATTTTTTGTTTCCTGAGGGGGAATAGGCATTGTCGTGCCCTCTTCACGACTGTCTTGGTATGTTTGGACCATTCTAGTTTGTTGTTGATGTGGACACCAAGGAACTTGAAGCTCTCAACCTGCTCCACTACAGCCCTGTCGATGAGAATGGGGTCATGCTTGGTCCTCCTTTTCCTGTAGTCCACAATCATCTCCTTAGTCTTAGTTACGTTGAGGGATAGGTTGTTATTCTGGCACCACCCAGCCAGGTCTCTGACCTCCTCCCTATAGGCTGTCTCGTCGTTGTCGGTGATCAGGCCTACCACTGTTGTTTCGTCTGCAAATTTAATGATGGTGTTGCAGTTGTTGAATAGTTTCACTCAGCCTGACCACATTACACAGATGTAGGCTTTAGAACATTCATTTGTGTACCTCCATTTAGTATATGTTATGTTATGTTACAAACGTAATAATGGTCTGGTTACTTATGACATAAACTAAAGTGGGTGGGGGCGGCAGCGTAGCCTAGTGGTTAGAGCATTGGACTAGTAACCAAAAGGTTGCAAGATCAAATCCCCGAGCTGACAAGGTACAAATCTGTCATTCTGCCCCTGAACAAGGCAGTTAACCCACTGTTCCTAGGCCGTCATTGAAAATAAGAATTTGTTCTTAACTGACTTGCCTACTTAAATAAAAGTAAAATTTAAAAAGTAGGGAGGTTGGTTGGTAGGAAAGGTGGGTGTATAGCAATGTAAAGGTTTCATTCTTGAGTCATGTCGGCGACAAGTGTAGTCTTTTAGCTAACCCCTCCCCTTTCCCTAACCTTAACCTAATTCTCCTAACCTGCTACGTACATTCTCCTAACCTTTGTTGCTAGTTCTCCAAAACTAGACAGTAAATTATCCGAACCTTTGTTGTCAATTCTCCTAATCTTTGCAACAAGCAGCCTAGTCTCAGAGCAAGACGGATAATACTATACATCATCCAACATGTACAGACGTAAGATCTTAATTTGATCACTCTGTTGTTGCAGTAAATTTCCCGCACAGTTGGAAATGCAAACTTGTAGTGTATTGGAGGTTTAAAAAGTCTTCTAAAGTGTGAAATTTCCACTTTAAAATGTCAGGCTTGATTTGCCCTAACAAAAAATGAATCAACCCCTAAAAAAATGCCATTATTTATAATCCAAACAAATATTCACATTTACTGTTGCTGCAGGATTATTTTCCTACTGTGAGAAACTGGTCAGATTAAGATCCTGCATCTGTATGATACGCTACGTCATCCAATTCGTTGATATTGTACAACCGTGTAAAACGTATGACACTATACATCCTTAAATTTGCACTTTACAACTGCTATTCCATTCGTAACATAACGTAACATAACAGAGTAGCCAGACAGAAGCCACTCCTCAGCAAAAGGCACATGACAGCCCGCTTGGAGTTTGCCAAAAGGCACCTAAAGGACTCTAAGTCCACGAGAAACAAGATTCTCTGGTCTGATGAGACCAAGATTGAACTCTTTGGTTTGAATGCCAAGCTTCACGTCTGGAGGAAACCTGGCACCATCCCTATGATGAAGCATGGTGGTGGCAGCATCATGGTGTGGGGATGTTTTTCAGCGGCAGGGACTGGGAGTCTAGTCAGGATCGAGGCAAAGATGAACGGAGCAAAGTATAGAGAGATCCTTGATGAAAACCTGCTGGGGCGAAGGTTCACCTTCCAACAGAACAATGACACTAAGCACACAGCCAAGACAATGCAGGAGTTGCTTCGGGACAAGTCTCTGAATGTCCTTGAGTGGCCTAGCCCGAGCCCGGATTTGAAGCCGATCAAACATCTCTGGAGAGACCTGAAAATAGCTGTGCAGCGACGCTCCCAATCCAACTTGACAGAGCTTGAGAGGATCTGCAAAGAAGAATGGGAGGAACTCCCCAAATACAGTTGTGCCAAGCTTGTAAATCATGACGAAAACAAAGTGATTAACCAGTCATAACTAGACAATGGCAATGCAGATTACACAGTAAGCAACCAATCGATTAAACACAGGATAAGACATCATGGAACACCCTGCTTCTTCGCTTTTAAAACTCAATATCATTGAAAATTATCTTCAATTTTCCAATAGCAATAGCAATAGCCTTATTGCTATTATAAACTGGTTACCAACATAATTAGAACAGTAAACACGTAATTTAGCTTAATTTTAAAAAATGTTTTATGTATACCCTTTTTTATTGTTGTAGTTTTGCTTCATACCTGTGTCATACCCAAGACTCGAGGCTCTAATCGCTGCCAAAGGTGCTTCAACAAAGTTGAAGTTGAGTAAAAGGTCTGAATACTTATGTAAATGTGATGTTCCATTTTTTGTTTTATACAGTACCAGTCAAAAGTTTGGACAAGTTTATTTTTCATATTTTCTACATTGTAGAATAATAGTGAAGACATCAAAACTATGTAATAACACATATGGAATCATGTAGCAACAAAAAAAGTGTTTACCAAATCAAAACATATTTTAGATTTTAGATTCTTCAAAGTAGCCAGCTTTGCCTTGATGACAGCTTTGCACACTCTGGGCATTCTATCAACCAGCTTCACCTGGAAGGTTTTTCCAACAGTCTTGAAGGAGTTTCCACATATGCTGATCACTTGTTAACTGCTTTTCCTTCATTCTGCGGTCCAATTCATCCCAAACCATCTCAATTGGGATGAGGTCGAGCGATTGAGGAGGCCAGGTCATCTGATGCAGCACTCCATCACTCTCCTTCTTGGTTAAATAGCCTTTACAAGAACTAGAGGTGTGTTGGGTCATTGTCCTGTTGAAAAACAAATGACAGTCCCACTAAGTGCAAACCAGATGGGATGGCGGGTTGTGGGACACAATGCAGAATGCTCGGTAGCCATGCTGGTTAAGTGTGCCTTGAATTCTAAATAAATCACTGACAGTGTCACCAGCAAAGCACCCCCATACCATCACACCTCCCCCCCCATGCTTCACAATGGGAACAACAAATGCAGAGATCATCCTTTCACCTACTCTGCGTCTCACAAAGACACGGCAGTTGCAGCCTAAAATCTGAAATTTGGACTCATCAGACCAAAGGACAGATTTCCACCGTTCTAATGTCCATTGTCCGTGTTTCTTGGCCCAAGCAAGTCTCTTTTTCTTATTGGTGTCCTTTAGTAGTGGTTTCTTTGCAGCAATTTGACCTTGAAGGCCTGATTCATGCATTCTCCTCTGAAAAGTTGATGTTGAGATGTGTCTGTTACTTTGATTTGGGCTGCAATTTCTGAGGCTGGTAAGACTAATGAACTTATCCTCTGCAGCAGAGGTAACTCTGGTTCTTCCTTTCCTGTGGCGTTCCTCATGACAGCTAGTTTCATCACAGCGCTTGATGTTTTTTCGACTGCACTTAGAGTAATGATGGACTGTCGTTTCTCTTTGCTTATTTGAGCTGTTTTTGCCATAATATAGATTTGGTGTCACGCCCTGACCTTAGAGAGACTTTTTATTTCTCTATTTGGTTAGGTCAGGGTGTGGTTTGGGTGGGCATTCTAGTTTATTTCTTTGTTAGCCGGGTATGGTTCCCAATCAGAGGCAGCTGTCTATCGTTGTCTCTGTTTGGGGATCATACTTAGGCAGCCTTTTTCCCCCACCTTAGTTTGTGGGATCTTGTTTTTGTACTGTTACTGTGTAGCCTGCAGAACGTTACGTTCGTTTATCGTTTTTTTTTTTTTTGGTGTTCATCAAAATAAAGTAAGATGTACGCTTACCACGCTGCGCCTTGGTCTCATTCCAACAATGGACGTGACATTTGGTCTTTTACCAAATAGGGCTATCTTCTGTAAATAAATTCCACAAATTAACTTTTTACAAGGCACACCTGTTAATTGAAATGCATCCCAGGTGAAGCTGGTTGAGAGAATGCCAAGAGTGTGCAAAGCTGGCATCAAGGCAAAGCGTGGCTACTTTGAAGAATCTGAAATATAAAATATTTTGATTTGTTTAACCCTTTTTTGGTTACTACATGATTCCATACGTGTTATTTCAATGTCTGCGTCCAGCTCCCACATGACCGGCGTTACCAGGCAGGAGGCCGGGAGAATGGGAGTCTGATCCATGGGCCGCTCCTCTGTGTCATACAGCCGGGACAGTGCGTCTGCTTTCACATTCTGGGAACCTGGTCTGTAGGACAGAGTAAACACAAAACGGCTAAAGAAGATGGCCCACCTTGCCTGACGAGGATTCAGTCTCCTAGCTGCCCGAATGTATTCCAGGTTGCGGTGGTCAGTCCAGCTGAGGAAAGGGTGTTTAGCCCCCTCAAGCCAATGTCTCCACGCCTTCAAAGCCTTAACCACAGCCAACAGCTCCTGGTCCCCCACATCATAGTTCCACTCCGCCGGGCTGAGCTTCTTCGAGAAGAAAGCACAGGGGCAGAGCTTCGGTGGCGTGCCCGAGCCTCGGACGCGTTCACCTCCACTATGAATGCCAAAGAGGGATCAGGATGGGCCAACACTGGAGCCGAGGTAAACAGAACTCTTAGGTGCCAAAAAGCCCTGTCCGCCTCAACCGATCACTGCAGACGTACAGGACCCCCCTTCAGCAGTGAGGTAATGGGAGCAGCCACCTGGCCAAAACCCCGGATAAATCTCCGGTAGTAATTGGCAAACCCTAAATCCGCTGCATCTCCTTTACCGTGGTGGCAGTCGGCCAATTACGCACGGCTGAAATGCGGTCACTCTCCATCTCCACCCCTGATGTGGAAGTGCGATACTCTAGGAAGGAGACGGTCTGCTGAAAGAACAAGCATTTCTCAGCCTTGACGTACAGGTCATGCTCCAACAGTCGTCCAAGTACCCTGCGCACCAAGGACACATGCTCGGCGCGTGTAGCGGAGTACATCAGAATGTCATCGATATACACCACTAAACCCTGCCCGTG
The DNA here is from genome assembly GCF_029448725.1 of Salvelinus fontinalis. Classification (NCBI taxonomy): domain Eukaryota; kingdom Metazoa; phylum Chordata; class Actinopteri; order Salmoniformes; family Salmonidae; genus Salvelinus; species Salvelinus fontinalis. Next base: position 25,595,701 of record NC_074699.1, read on the forward strand.
CAGGTCCCTGAAAATCTTGTCTACAAAGGATTGGAAGACTGATGGAGCATTCATCAACCCATACGGCATGACGAGGTACTCATAATGCCCCGAAGTGGTACTAAACGCCGTCTTCCACTCGTCTCCCTCCCGGATATGCACCAGATTGTACGCACTCCTGAGATCCAGTTTAGTGAAGAAGCGTGCCCCGTGCATTGACTCAATCGCTGTGGCGATAAGAGGTAGCGGGTAACTGTACCTCACCGTGATCTGATTTAGACCTTTATAGTCAATGCACGGGGGCAGACCTCCATCCTTCTTCTTCACAAAAAAGAAACTCGAGGAGGCGGGTGAAGTGGAGGACCGAATGTACCCCATATGTCTCCATAGCCACTGTCTCCGCTTGCGACAGGGGATACACATGACTCCTGGGAAGTGCAGCGTCTACCAGGAGATTTATCGCACAATCACCCCTTCGATGGGGTGGTAATTGAGTGGCCTTCATTTTACAGAAGGCGAGAGCCAAATCGGCATATTCTGGGGGAATGCGCACGGTGGAGACCTGGTCTGGACTTTCTACCGTGGTAGCACCAACGGAAACCCCTACACACCCCCCCTGCACTCTCGCGACCACCCTGTGAGAGCCCTCTGTTGCCAGGAAATGATGGGGTTGTGACTAGCCAACCAGGGAAGGCCTAGTACCACGGGAAACGCAGGAGAGTCAATGATAAAGAGACTGATTCTCTCCTCGTGTCTCCAAGGCCAGGGAGATGGTGGCTTCCCTGATTAGCCCGGACCCTAATGGTCGTCTATCCACAGGAAGAATGGGGATCCCTAAACTAAGAGCTAACGCTCTGTCGATAAAATTCCCAGCTGCGCCTGAATCGATGAGCGCCTTATACTGGGAATGTGGGGAGAACTCAGGGAAACAAACCGGTACAAACAGGTGGACAAACAGAGGACTCTGGATGAGAGTGGTACAGACTCACCTGAGGTGACGCCAGAGTGCCCTGCCTGCTGCCTCGACTCCCAGAGGAACCAACCCGGCACTGACCGGCAGTGTGCCCTCTGCAGCCACAGATGGTGCACGTGAAGGCCCCTCCTCCAGCCTCCCTATGCGCAGCCTCTCCCAACTCCATGGGCACCGGAGCGGGAGTGCTGGGAGATGGAACCGACAGAGCCCCCTCAAGATGTCCACGGATGACCAGCAGGTTATCCAACCGGATGGACAGATCCACCAGTTGGTCAAAGGTGATGGTGGCATCCCTGCAGGCCAACTCCCGTCGGACGTCCTCACGCAGGCTGCATCGATAGTGTCGATGAGGGCTCTGTCTTTCCATCCTGCTCCGGCGGCCAAGGTCCGGAACTCCAGCGCAAACTCCTGTGCGCTCCTCATCCCCTGCCTCAAATGGAAGAGTCGTTCCCCCGCCGCTCTACCTTCGGGCGGATGGTCAAAGACGATGAACTCCTCGAAGTGATCCATGCCGCGTCTTCCTCTCTCCACGCGGTGTTTGCCCAGTCCAGAGCTCTCCCCGAGAGGCATGAGACGAGGGCGGATACTCTCTCCCTTCCTGAGGGAGCTGGGTGAACGGTGGCCAGGTATAGGTCCAGTTGTAAAAGGAACCCCTGGCACTGCGCGGCCGTCCCATCATACTCCGTGGGAAGGGAGAGACGCATCCCACTGGAGCTGGATCCGGAAGGGACGGGTGGAGGTAACCCTGGTTGCGCTGGTCGAGGCGCTGGAGAGACTTCCTGTCTCTCCCAGCGGTCCATGTTCTGGACAACGCGATCCATCATGGCATCGAGATGATGTAGCATTGCCGCGTGTTCCTGGACGCGCTTCTCGACTCCTCTGACCGGGGTACCTGCTCCTGCTGACTCCATGGTAGGTGTAAGATTCTGTCAGATGTGTGCGTACTAGTAGCGAAGTCAGGTGCAGGAGAGCAGAGATTTGTGAACAGGCGCACACTTTATTTAGGCAAAAGTGCAAAACGCACAAAACAGTCTGAAGAATTATGTTTAACAATAAACATCTTCGTGAAAAATAACACGGAAAAAACAAGCCAGTCTGGTGCGTCAACAATACACACGTAACACAAACAATCAAGACATGATGGGGAACAGAGGAATAAATACATGTAGATTGATTGGGGAATGAAAACCAGGTGTGCAGGGAACAAGACAAAACAAATGGATACATGAAAAATGGAGCAGCAATGGCTAGAAAGGCGGTCAAGTCGACCGTCGAACGCCGCCCGAACAAGGAGAGGAGCCGACTTCGGTGGAAGTCGTGACAATTAAGGAGTATTGTGTGTAGATTGACGAGGGGAAAAAATGATTAAATCCATTATAGAATAAGCTGTAACATAACAAAATGTGGAAAATGTCAAGGGACCTGAATACTTTCTGAATGCACTGTAGTTTCAGCCCCCATTATTTGCTCAACAAGCGTCCCAAACATTGATGGTATACATGCTACATGTGCAGGGCGGATGTGAGTAAGGAATCACATTTAATTTGAGATCTGATTTGAGATCTGATATTTCTGACTGGCTGTCCAAAAACAACTTCTTACATGCCAGGTTCCATTCTGTTTGTCCAGACAGTGATTATATTTGTGTCTGCCAACGACCATTTCGAAATGAATGAGAAATGAGAGATGTCAGCGGATATGTAAACAAAATGGATACTACGGAGACATCGTAATATGGAGACACCGTGGGTACTTCGGAGACATAATAGCCCCCCGCCTCTCCTAGACAGTTCGCTGTTACTCAAAAGCTAGAATTATACCACTTCTTCAGTTCACACAGTTTGTAGTCCTCAATCATCTTGTACTGTTCACTAGTCAGACGCAACAAGACAACACACTTGGCTGAACAAGTTTGTAGTGAATTATTTTAATGAGACTGGATGACGAAACCAGCAGAAACTTGGTTATGTACAAACTGGACAGTGAAAATGCAGACTATCACTGATCTGATGTAAGTAGGTCTGATCTGATCTGAACGTGGTGAATTTAACCCCAGTATAAACAGGTTTTACACTTTGCTTGAATGTAGGACACTCTCTGTCAGTGTAGGACACTCCCTGTTGGGTGCTTCTAAAATATCTATTTTTAATGCATCTGACATGTTTGTTATTTTGAAGAAATTCACAAAGTAGTATGTCTTGGTAAAGTGATTTAGTATACATTTTATCTTGACTTTCATTTAGTATCCATCCATTTTGGGACAGCTTTGATGCATTTTGGATAAAATGTCTTCTAAACATATAAATAACATGGAAAGCCAATAATAGTTAAAGAAAGCTAGCCTGAAAGCAGAGCAGTTGAGTTGGCAGAGGCCTCAATAGTATAGTCCTGGCAGAAGACCCCACACCACTCTCAGTGGGTAATGAGCATGTATGGCACTGAAACAACTAGACAGACAACAAATACAGCACACCCTCACTCACCCTTTCAACTTTTACTCACTTTCAGTCTGTCTGTCCTTCAGTCTCCATCTGTCTCTTTTTTATTTCTCTCTCTCATTCTCTTTCTTTCTTTTTTACTTTGTTTCATCTCTCTCCCTCCCATCTTTCTGACTGGTGCTCCTCTGATCCATGCAGTGTTTTATGGTCGTGGGCCTTGGTGCCAAAGAGATCGGAGAGGCCATTATGAGGAACGCCTGTGTGAGCAGGAGAGATTTAGGAAGAGAGAGACATACAGAGACCCAGTGAACAGCTGACAGAATGAAGGACTAGGGTTTCTTAACGTGATATGTGGTCTCTTCACACTTCAATAGAAAACACCTGGGGTGGATTAATGGGCCACAGAGAGGTGAGGACAGCATGGAGGAGACTGATAGGGGCTTGGGGATTCTACTACTGTGTTCTGCTGTTGTGTCAGTGTGAATTTCCTCACAGTGTTTGTCAGTTTGTGTTTGCTGAGCATATGAGTTGTGCTGTCTGTGTTTCCTTTGAAGCACCTGCTGAGCTATGGTATTTGGGTCCGTCTCTCTGACAGTGTGTCAGTGTGTGGTTCCCTGAAAAGTGTGTGTCTGAGTCCATCCCCTGCCTGTCCATTAAACTTGGGCAGAGCGCGCATGGCCACTTAAAAGCTCTACTAAATGATTCAAAGCATTTACTTATAAATAAACACAGGCTGCTCCCTTCTTCTCTCTCAACTGCTGCACCCTCATAGCTCTCAGTACCTCCTCTATCAGCCTCTGTTTCCGACTCACCCTCCCCACTAACTCCTCCTCCTAGTCACCGGTCCTCTCTCCCTCTTACCTCTCCCTGGCTTTTCCCTCTCTCCTCTCCCTTCTGAACCTCAAACACTCAAGTGAGATCCCTCATTGCTCTTTGTCCTCTTCCTCCCCCTTTCTCTGGTTCTCTGTAATTAAGTTGACTGTTTGTGTGTGCATTGGGCTGACACAGTCCCTTAAGAACAGAGGGAGATAAATAGAATGACAGAGAGAGAAAAAAGATAGGGTGTTATGACAGCTGGCAAACCAGTTATTAAGTCATTGATACATGCTACCCCTCTGACAGGCATCGAGGAGTATTACCTCACTCACACACACAGATAATAACAACACACAACCAAATATGTGACTTTTTTTATCCATTAGGCTAGTGTGCACAAACACCAAGAAAACACAGCCACGTCTCCTCATATCCGTACATATCCCATGGGACCATAGAGTGGATATGGTTAGCTGATAATGATGGAATAGCAATTATGACCATAATATACCAAATCTGTGCCACTGAAAGGTCACATGTGGTGTAGGATGGAGTGTGGAGAGTAGCTAGCTCTGGGCCTCAGGTAACTGCTGGGCCCGTCCACCAGATTACAGATTTGGCAGATGACATGACCATAAACATGCATAAAACAATAAACATACCATTAGTGATACACATAAAAAAACATACATAAACACACACACACGCACACACACACACACACACACACACACACACACACACACACACACACACACACACACACACACACACACACACACACACACACACACACACACACACACACACACACACACACACACACACACACACGGCTGTCTGATTCCCAGCTCACCAGACCACACTAATTTACAGTACTGGCAAAACAAACAACAGACGATAAGCGTTGTCATCCAAGAGTGAGCAGACTACTGATGAAGGAGGGGAGCAGAGAATATAAATGTGTTTGTTTACTCGAAACCTAGGGAGAACACAGCCAGATAACAGAGGAAGTAGGACGGGAGATCAAAGGGAAGAGTGAGCTACAGGAAGGAAGGGGAAGAGAAGGAAGAGATAGACAGGCAGGGGGGAAGAGGACAGGAAGAGAGGGAATGAGGAAGGTAGAGAAAAGATCTAGAAGTAGAGGAGGGTGGAGAGTCTTGATGGGGAGGAAAGAGATGGGGGAAGTAGTTGATGAAGGGGATGGAAAATAAAATAAAAGAGAAGGAGAGAGAGAGGGTGGAAAAGAGGGTGTTGGAGGGTGGACATAGTCCCAGATTCTCTTTCATCTCCAAGTGTTTGAAGGCATAGCACTTACTGAGACACTCTTGGGGTTGACTGACAGTCTGTGTGTGTGTGTGTTTTACTATACTTGTGAGTACCATAAGTCCTCACAAGAATAGTAAACCAACTAAAATTCACAGAAATTAGGACATTTTGTCAGGTTTTGGCCAGGACTGTTCAGGTTTTTGGTCACTAGATGTCCCCATTGCACCTTTTTTGTACCTTTTGTTTTTCCTTGCTCTAATTATTGTTTGCACCTGTGTGTCGTTCCCTTGTTAGTATTTAAACCCTGTGTGTTCCTCAGTTCCTTGCTCAGTGTTTGTATGTTAGCACCCAGCCCCAGCCCAAGCCTTGTTCTGAACATATGATTCTCTTATTGGATTTTCCAGAGGTTCTCTGGTTTAGTTCTTGTGTATTTTTGAGTAGTCTTTTGAGGTTTGTTTTTCCCTGCTGTTTTTACCACTTTGTGGAGTTTCTTTGTATTTTGGAGGATATCCATTTTGTGCTTCTTGGCTTTATGTTTGGACATTGTGGATTTAGATTCTTTGCCTGAAGATTTTGTTCTTTAATTAAACCACCATCTCTAGTACTGCTGTGTCTGCCTCATCTTCTGGGTTCTGACGATTATTAGTGACTGTTTCTCGCACCGGGTCCTGACACATTTTGCCAGTCCTCACTTGTAAACGGGCTATTTTAGGCTTAGGGGTTAGGTTAAGGGTTAGGGTTCGAATTGAGGTTAGTGGCTAGGTTTAGGGTTAGGGTTAGGGGTTAAGGTTAGGGTTAGGGAAAATAAGATTTTGAATGGGAATCAATTGTTTGTCCCCAAAAAGTCCTCACAAGTATAGTAAGACATAGTGGTATGTGAGTGCATGCGCGCGCGTGTGTGTGTGTGAGAAGGGGTGGGGGGCACAGTGTGTGAGTTTGTTCTGTCAGACTGGTATTGGCAGGCTGAGTCTGTCTGTGGGAAGATCTGTCCCACCATCTGTTCCTGGCAATATGAATGTCTGTGGCTGTTTTTAAAATGCTTCCTCTATCATTCCAAGTCTTAAAATATGCCCCCATCTTTTCCTCTTTTGTTAAAAACTATTTTCCCTCTTCTTTCCATTTACTGTCCATAAATATATCCTCCATTAATCTATCCATCCTCCATTAATCTATCTATCCATCCATCCATTCATCTATCTATCCATCCATCCAGTATTTCCATTACTCAAAAGGTGACAAAGGTATTGTATAGAGGAGAGTGTGATAATGCTGTGTGCAGTGTATGCACACAGTATGTTAGGTGATATAGAAATTAGGCTTGGGCGGTATACTGTATACTACCCGGTATACTACCGAGATATTTGGAAAAAAGCCACAGGATGGTATTTAAATACTGTCAAAACTTTCAATAAATCGGAACATGTGTAGCTGCTTTTTAAGTTCTAATACTGTTTAAGTTATAATACCGTAAATCCCGGTATGACAGAAGCACGGTATGACAATATGAAGATCTGGACAAGCCTAATAGAACTGGTGAAGTTTGAAATGTCAGAAGGTGCATGTGTCTGTGGTGACCTCACTCCCCCACTGCCTCATCTCTCTCTGATGTCCATTCTGCTCCCCTGAGACACACACAGTCCTCCGCTTCCTCGTCCTCTATCCTGAGTGCCACCATGACTCACTGTTACACCTGTACTCTGTGGATTGACAGAAAGTTCACACCAAAAACCACAAATCCTTGTGTTATTCCGTCTTATAAACCCCCCCCCCCCCCCCCCCCCCCCCCTCGATCTCGCTTTCTCTCGTGATGAACTTATAGTAAATGCTATTCGGTCTCATGTTTTCTACAAATGAGAATGAGCTCGTCAGGAACTCTAGTCCTCCTGCTAGTAGGATGCTTTAGGGAGGATGACTTCCTCTATCTTCTCATCTCCACTCAATACTGGATTAACCTGTGTCAAACACACTTCAAAGTCTTAACAGCTAGAGTCACTGTTGTCATGCATGTTACATGCCAATCTGAATTACCGAGCATGCATGCTATAGTCCTATGCTCAATGCCTGTGTATTTGAGGGAGGATGTTTATCTTCAACAAAGTGATCTGCTACTGGATAGTCAGTGTTCTTACACCTGATTGAGCTGCGGTGTTCAGCTATGTGTTATTTTAATTGTCTTTTTGTTTGTCCTACGTAGGCTTTCCCACATGAACAGGTGATGAGATAGATGACTTCCTTTGTCATGCATGAGATGATACCCATAACAGTATGTGGGTGTCTGAAGAAGGATGTTTGTGTAGTGTTATGGTCTGGTCTATAAGCGTGGTTGCAATATTGGGGATAGCTTAGTGAGATCTGACCTGCCCCCTGAGCCCACTCAGACACTCTTGACACCTATTCCAAATGGGAACTACAAAAGTGGCTCATGCGCACAGTGCAATACACAGACATTGAGCATGTTGCTCTACCAAGGAGAGGAGGTAACGTGGAGATCCTACTACTACAGAGGGAGGCCTACTGGATTTCCTATCTACAAACATTGACCCCTAGTGGTCTGAATATTGACTCTGATCTCAGGCCCTTCTAATGAACAAATCTTCTTTATTCACTCTTCTTTATGAACACGTCTTATAAATGAATATATTCTTTCTACAGCTTATCAGCGTACACCCAATATGCTCCTCTGTTGATGATGTTAATTATTCATTATGGTTGAACCAAAAGAATACACGTAACAAAAATGTAATGAAATTGGAAACAATTAAATATACATGTGAAATTAAATTAAACAATAATGTATGTTGATGCTAATATTATGTATAATATCTAATTATGTTTCCATATGATAACAATAGCCTAATATATTATATATGCTGTAAACTATTGTCTTTTAACAGTTTCACCTAATAATGACACACCTCTCACTATTGTCATTCGTTGCACTAATTGCACTGTTTGTCTACATAACCTGGTTTAAGCATTCATTAAACTACCCTGAAGAAGGCACATGGATGCCGAAAAGTTGGTGTTTATCCCAATAAATTACTGGGAGTTTATATACAGTACAGTACCAGTCAAAAGTTTGGACACACCTATTCATTCAAGGGTTTTTCTATATTTTTTATATTTTCTACATTGTAGTATAATAGTGAAGACATCAAAACTAAGAAATAACACATATGTCATCATGTAGTAACCAAAAATGTGTTAAACAAATGTTTAAACATAAACTTGCTAGATTATGTGTTTATTATTGTATTGCTAGATACAACTTCAAATCTGTGTACTGCATTTACAGCACCAGTCAAAAGTTTGGACACACCTACTCATTCAAGGGTTTTTCTATATTTTTTCTATTTTCTACATTGTAGTATGTTGTAAATTGTAAATGCAGTCCATTACCATTATCAACATCCAAAACAAACGGAGCTAAGAACTTTTATAAATAGAAACAAAACAATGCATCACCCCTCTAGTTTCCCTCCCTCATTCCCTTCTTCCTCCCTCTCTATTTTACTGTCCATGTAGAGTCTCTGGGAACCAACACGCCTTCAATGAGCTCACTGATTAAAAGGCATACATTCTATCTCTCGCTCTCTCTCTTTCTCTTTCTCAATTTTCTGCCTCTTTAAAAGCACTCTCTTCTGGGAGGCATAGCCTAGATGTTCTCTCAAAGTGCAAACCCCCTCTCTGTCTCTATCTTCAATTCTCATTTTCCATCTTTCTCCATAAACCTTTTTGTCCACTTATATCATTCTCAACAAACACTTGCTGCTAAGAGAGTTTCTCGCCTGCGCCTCACCAGATTCCATCAATATCTCTTCTCTTCCTGGTGTCTGCCTGAATGTATGCATCTACTTGTGAATAATCATGAGACAAAAAGACAGGGAGGCAGTGGTGGCAAGAGGAAGAGACTTGAGTCGTGCATATGAGACACCACCGTCTCTAGTGAACCAGAGACTGTAATGTAACAGTAGAGACACCACCGTCTCTAGTGAACCAGAGAGTGTTATGTAACAGTAGAGACACCACCGTCTCTAGTGAACCAGAGAGTGTTATGTAACAGTAGAGACACCACCGTCTCTAGTGAACCAGAGAGTGTTATGTAACAGTAGAGACACCACCGTCTCTAGTGAACCAGAGAGTGTTATGTAACAGTAGAGACACCACCGTCTCTAGTGAACCAGAGAGTGTTATGTAACAGTAGAGACACCACCGTCTCTAGTGAACCAGAGAGTGTTATGTAACAGTAGAGACACCACCGTCTCTAGTGAACCAGAGAGTGTTATGTAACAGTAGAGACACCACCGTCTCTAGCGAACCAGAGACTGTTATGTAACAGTAGAGACACCACCGTCTCTAGCGAACCAGAGACTGTTATGTAACAGTAGAGACACCACCGTCTCTAGTGAACCAGAGAGTGTTATGTAACAGTAGAGACACCACCGTCTCTAGTGAACCAGAGAGTGTTATGTAACAGTAGAGACACCACCGTCTCTAGTGAACCAGAGAGTGTTATGTAACAGTAGAGACACCACCGTCTCTAGTGAACCAGAGAGTGTTATGTAACAGTAGAGACACCACCGTCTCTAGTGAACCAGAGAGTGTTATGTAACAGTAGAGACACCACCGTCTCTAGTGAACCAGAGAGTGTTATGTAACAGTAGAGACACCACCGTCTCTAGTGAACCAGAGAGTGTTATGTAACAGTAGAGACACCACCGTCTCTAGTGAACCAGAGAGTGTTATGTAACAGTAGAGACACCACCGTCTCTAGTGAACCAGAGAGTGTTATGTAACAGTAGAGACACCACCGTCTCTAGTGAACCAGAGAGTGTTATGTAACAGTAGAGACACCACCGTCTCTAGTGAACCAGAGAGTGTTATGTAACAGTAGAGACACCACCGTCTCTAGTGAACCAGAGACTGTTATGTAACAGTAGAGACACCACCGTCTCTAGTGAACCAGAGAGTGTTATGTAACAGTAGAGACACCACCGTCTCTAGTGAACCAGAGAGTGTTATGTAACAGTAGAGACACCACCGTCTCTAGTGAACCAGAGAGTGTTATGTAACAGTAGAGACACCACCGTCTCTAGTGAACCAGAGACTGTTATGTAACAGTAGAGACACCACCGTCTCTAGTGAACCAGAGAGTGTTATGTAACAGTAGAGACACCACCGTCTCTAGTGAACCAGAGACTGTTATGTAACAGTAGAGACACCACCGTCTCTAGTGAACCAGAGAGTGTTATGTAACAGTAGAGACACCACCGTCTCTAGTGAACCAGAGAGTGTTATGTAACAGTAGAGACACCACCGTCTCTAGTGAACCAGAGAGTGTTATGTAACAGTAGAGACACCACCGTCTCTAGTGAACCAGAGAGTGTTATGTAACAGTAGAGAGAAACAGGTGTGTAAGCATATGCCCATCCTAATGCACCCACTTACACGCACGCACGCACGCACAAACACACACACACCTCTCTCCTTCCCTCCTGCATCTAAATTCCCTTCAATCCAAGTCAGGCTCCGTCTTGGTTAATCAATGTCACGGTTTACTGAGGCTGTGTGGACAATGTCTGACCCAGGCAAAACACCATTCCATGCCCTGCTTCCCATCCATACTTTTCTCACTTTCTGTCTCTCTCAAATCATTTGCCCTAGTATCACAAGTCTCACTTTCTTTATCTATGTACCAGTCTGATTTCCCCTCTTTGCCTTTTGTGTAAAAACAAACAGAACCACATCTTCTCCAATACTGCCTTCCAGTCTCTGTACTTCCTGAGTCTGTATGATAGTGAGAGGAACTGATCTCTGTACCTTCCCCCCATTACACACCAGAGTTATACCACCACTGGATAAAAATACATTCATTTCAGATGGCTATTATTGCCAGCACCTGACTAATAGCTGCTTTTTCCTCCCTCCATCTCTCTCTCTCTCCTCTCCCTCTTTTCAGCTCCTCCTCCCTCTCCTTATATAAAACACTGATAAGCCAGATGATTGGAGCTCCTTATTTCTCCTTTTAAGGAATGTAATATTAACAAGACATTTGACAATGGATCTGGATACTGGTATTAATAGGCAATTACCTCAGACGGTTACAAACTGCCGGGATGGAAAAAGCTCCTCAGCATGACTGACCAATGTGAGCATCCATCTCCCCATTTGTCCCCTCCCTCCCTCCCTCCCTCCCTCCCTCCCTCCCTCCCTCCCTCCCTACGGTCTCCCTCCCTTCATGCCTACTGTCTCCCTCCCTCCATGCCTACTGTCTCCCTCCCTCCATACTTACTGTCTCCCTCCCTCCATACCTACTGTCTCCCTCCCTCCCTCCATGCCTACTGTCTCCCTCCCTCCCTCCATGCCTACTGTCTCCCTCCCTCCCTCCATGCCTACTGTCTCCCTCCCTCCATGCCTACTGTCTCCCTCCCTCCATACCTACTGTCTCCCTCCCTCCCTCCATGCCTACTGTCTCCCTCCCTCCCTCCATGCCTACTGTCTCCCTCCCTCCCTCCATGCCTACTGTCTCTCTCCCTCGCTCCCTCCATGCCTACTGTCTCCCTCCCTCCTTCCCTACTGTCTCCCTCCCTCCATACCTACTGTCTCCCTCCCTCCATACCTACTGTCTCCCTCCCTCCTTCCCTACTGTCTCCCTCCCTCCCTCCATGCCTACTGTCTCTCTCCCTCCCTCCCTCCATGCCTACTGTCTCCCTCCCTCCTTCCCTACTGTCTCCCTCCCTCCATACCTACTGTCTCCCTCCCTCCATACCTACTGTCTCCCTCCCTCCCTCCATGCCTACTGTCTCCCTCCCTCCATACCTACTGTCTCCCTCCCTCCATACCTACTGTCTCCCTCCCTCCATACCTACTGTCTCCCTCCCTCCCTCCCTCCATGCCTACTGTCTCCCTCCCTCCCTCCATGCCTACTGTCTCCCTCCCTCCCTCCATGCCTACTGTCTCTCTCCCTCCCTCCCTCCATGCCTACTGTCTCCCTCCCTCCTTCCCTACTGTCTCCCTCCCTCCATGCCTACTGTCTCCCTCCATGCCTACTGTCTCCCTCCCTCCTTCCCTACTGTCTCCCTCCCTCCATACCTACTGTCTCCCTCCCTCACCGTCTCTTCTCTGCGTTTGGCCTTGACAGAGTCATGGTGCTACAATCCTCCAGCACATATCTTATCCACAGAAGGGATGATAGAACTAGAGCGATGCCATGGCAAACTCCCAGATCACTAAAGACACAGTAGAGTGAAACCATTTCACTGTCCTCCACTATCAACGATCCAGCCCACATGAGACAAGGCGCACTAGACAGACATTACAGCCACCCTGCAGCAAAGCTATCACAGATTCCATTCACACTAGAACACATCAGGTAAAGGTCATAAAAAGGGCATGGAGTGTATCTGCAGTACAGGCGGTTATGTGAGTAGTCCATGTCCAAAAACACAGACTTTGTGAACGTAGCTAGATCTAAGCTGATAATTCATGTATTGTATATGCATAATGACCACAATGCTTTGAGAGGAGTGGCAGTTTGTTTTCCAGTGAAGAAGTATTACCCCTGATCTAACTTATCTAACATGGGAGACCTGAACACGTTAGATAAACGTCCTGACATCTAACACAATACCTCTGACCTTCTTCCAGTGTTTGGATTATTGCTCTGCTATGACAGAGCCACCCTGCAGGAATACTAATAAACAGGATGGATAAAGGTGATAAACCCTCCATCAATTACATAACATTTGACATATACCATTAATATGACATTTAGCATAGCATCATTAATGGTATGTTTGGATTTTGGCCGCCAGCAGGCTCAAGATTCTGAAATCACTGAGAACCTTTTACAGATAAAATCTATACTTTTTTCCCTTGGCTTTGTGACCTCTATAAATAGTGCTGGGAATTTCATCAGAAAATATTTATCACCATGTTGAGCTTCCACCTAACCTCACTGATCAAAACCTACAACCCCCTAAAACTGCTTTTCCATGGAAAGGCCATTGGTTGTGGAGGTTGAAGAATTCCCTACTAAATGTAGTTATTGCTGTTGTCTGATAAGCGAGTTAGGGCTCAGATGTGGTCTAATCTTTACCTAGGGCTGAGATTAACCAGAGTCAATAGCTCCAGTGTGTGCCGATGTCAGATCACCTGCCACTGCAGGGATCCCCCCACAGCACAGCACAGCACAGCACAGCACAGCACAGCACAGCACAGCACAGCACAGCACAGCACAGCACAGGCTGCCTGTCAGGGAACCATTCCTGATGGGAAATAGATTCCCTGGTGGGACATGGATTGATAGAAACCATTCCAGAGTGGAATTAAGACTTGCTGGACATTCTGGATTCCATAGCCTTGTAGTCTTCTGTGAAGGGCAACATTTTGGATGTATGTGATTTACTAATAATGGAGGGACACACATCTGTATTGGAAAGGATTGCTGTGATATAAACACACCATCATCTGACTGTCATATTGGCCACTCGTGTGGGATGCAATTTGGCAGAATTGTGCTAATATTAATCAACGTTAAAAATATATATATATTTGACTGTTCATGATAATCAGGTCTACCGGTGGAATGTTGTTCTTTCCCCCACTTGTTATAGAAAGAATCATACGATTAGAAAATATATTATGATACATTTATAGGCAAACATGAATTATGCCAATAACCATTAATGAAACCTGCCAGTAAAACACTTGTCTAATATAGACTTTTCGCTCCACCCGAGACAGGGAAAGGGAGACAGAGCATTCCCTGACTATGTGTATTTTAACACATCCACTGCAGTGCCAGTGGCCTTGTGAGGAGAGGAAAATCTGCCTACACTTATCACTGTAATAAAATAGTGAGATTCTGCCCAAAGCTGCCAGGGGCACAAAGTATTTTACACACCCAAAAAAGCTTTTTCCTGCAATCTAGAGTCTTGATCATTATGCCTAATTCTATATTAAAAATATATATATTTTTCTGCACAGATTATCTAGCATACCTCTTTACCTGTTCACTTGCCATTTTAATGAGGGTGTCATTTTGACTGTTGTAAATCACACATCTCAATATACTGCACTAACATGCCTAGGACATAAAAATGACAACACAGTACATGGGATACAGGCACATATCATGGCAACATAATTCATACACTAATATCATGAATACATTTAAACCAAGTATTTTTTTTTCATATCTAAGCATACCTCCTGACAGGTGGTTCTTTAAAAAAAATGTAATATGTGACTTGTTTCAGGAAACTAGGCAAATGTTGGAAGTCACGACTTCACAGGAGAGTCATTTGAACGTTATTTTTTATCAAAATGTGTGTCACGACTTCGACCGAGGCAGGCTCTCTTTCCCGTTCGGGTGGCGTTCGGCGGTCGTCGTCACCGGCCTATTAGCTGCCACTGATCCTTTTCTCCCCCTCCCTATGTGTTTATTGGGCGCACCTGTTTTGTATGAGGGTTAATTAGTTGGGTTTATTTAATCAGCCGGCATTCACGTTTCTTTGTGCGGGATTGTTTGTATGTAAGTTGGTGTCGGTTTTGTGCTTCATGTTTCTGGACATTATTCATTCCCCACGTGTCTGGGGTAGTTTATTAGTGTACACCCAGTGTGTTAGTAGGGTGGCCTAATTTGTCCGTGTTCTATTAAAGAGCATTTGTTTTGCAATTGCTGCTCCTGCGCTTTTTTCTTCACACTCCGACACCCAGGCCTTACAATGTGTTTTTTGGCAGAAATGACTTCTGGAACATTTGAACTTTCATGTGCCTTAATAACAAACTTGTATGCCATCTGTAAATGTGAATAAAGTTGTTAAATTACGAGCCAAGTTGGTTTAGCCACAGAAAAAGACAGGAACCTTCCCGCTAGCCATGATTGGCTGAGATAATGAGTGGGTTGAACATGCCGAGAGATGAGTTTCAGATTGGTCTGCGGTGTAGCGTCTCATGTCTATAAAATGAGCTGCTCGTTATGCTTAGATAATGCTTTCTACTGCAGTTTTTTCGAAAGATATAACATTAGCCATGCAAATATGTTGCTACTGCTCCCAATAACATTGCTCCCATGAATTTAAAGGTCAGTGGGAAAAAGTTGTGATGGACTACTTTCTGGAGGACGATCGTGCCATGCTGACTCTCTCTGACTCTGAAAATGAATCAGATGATTAGGAAGTCCCTGATTTAGGTAAAAATATTTTCTTTGAAGAAGACATTGTAGAGTCTTCCGATGACAGTGATGAGGAATAAACAGAGATCAACTGTTGTTGTCACGGAAGAAGTTGACCGAGTTTTGAAATCAGTAGAATGTCTGGTAGAGATTAATAGAATTTTGCCGTTTGATTGCAAATGCAGAGGGAGTCGAAAAGAGAACACCTGTCTCCGGATTATATCTTCAAACTAAGGGCAACCATTGCATTCGTGACAGAGAGGGAGAAAGATCTGATGATTCTTATGGCATTGCACACAGTCAGTGTGAACCAGAGTGATTTGACACAAAGGAGAGCTCTCCAGTAGGTTCCAAAACATTCAAAGCTAATTTTCTCAAAAGTGAGGTTATAAGTTTATCAACCTCCAAAGCAGAATTACTTTCCCATTGTTCCTCAAATGTAGTGTATGATCTACCATTTTGTAGCTCTGTGTCTCTGCTCTTATCCAATGTAAAAAACACAATTTCAAATCTTGCTAAATAAGACCGAATCAAGGCGGTCGGTCACATATGCTTCTCTACATCTCTGCTAAAATCTGGGTAAAAGATTGAAAGGAATGTGAGTTTTATTCAGTACATTTAGTAATTGCTTGCTTTTCTAAAGTCTAGAAACCTTGCCAGCAGGCTTTCCAGCTAAGATAGTCAGACAAGCTACTTTAACTTAATTGATAGCCTGAAATGGCTTGGTAGATAGGTTCCAAATCTCCCAACATCAGAACTATCTAGCTGGCTAGTTAAAGCCAACGTCATAAAATGGCTAGGTGGCTAGTATTACAGAGAAATAACAAAACATTTTCGTTTTATTTTATCATTAAGAAGAAATCAAAAGGCTACATGCTTGATTAAATTCCTTTACCAACATACCTCCTGTGAGTCCTGCCCATCACCCGCAGGTAAAATAATGTTTACATTTCATGCATTACTCATCTCATATGTATATACTGTATTCTATAATATGTACTGCATCTTAGCCTATGCCGCTCTGACATTGCTCATCCATATATTCTTATTCCATTCCTTACTTCGATTTGTGTGTATTAGGTATTTTTTGTGGCATTGTTAGATATTACTTGAGAGATATTGCTGCACTGTCGGAACTAGAAGTACAAGCATTTCGCTACACTTGCAATAACATCTGTGACCAATAACATTTGATTTGATTTTAAATCAACAGTTTTGTCAACAATTTATCAGTGAGAATCGCTATTGGCTCATTGACTCATTGCTAGAAGTGGCTAGATTATGTTTTGCCATTGCCGCGACGATGTCTCGGCACCAATTTGCCTTGCTGGAGCATAACTGAGGTCCCTGACGTAGCATTTTTGTCCACTCTCCTGCCGCACACCCCCTCTCCTTGTGCTTCTCCGTCTGTAAGTGCGCTGTTGCGGTGACTTCTGTTGCACAGACAACTTCTCCCACTTTAGTTTCCAGCAGACTTTTAGTGGGAAAAGTTGGTAAATGCTACAAAACCATAGAAATCTTTAATGTCAAAACTCCCCAAAGGCAGCCTGAAAAGTAGCTGAATTTCACACTAGCCTCTTTTACCAATAAAAGTCACTGGAGAGGTCTGAAAACTCGCTACATATAGCGTCAAAGTCAGGTGGGTGGGTGGGTGGGGGGGGGGGGGGTCAAGTCAGTGTGCCCCCTCTGCAAAATCCCACTGACATAGGGCCTTCCGAGTGGCGCAGTGGTCTAAGGCACTGCCTTGCGGTGTTAGCTGTGCCACTAGAGATCCTGGTTCGAGTCCAGGCTCTGTCGCAGCCGGCCGCGACCGGAAGACCCATGCGGCGGCGCACAATTGACCCAGCATCGTCTGGGTTAGGGGAGGGTTTGGCCGGCAGGGATGTCCTTGTCCCATTGTGCTCTAGCGACTCCTGTTGCGGGCCAGGCGCAATGCACGCTGACACGGTCGCCAGGTGTATGGTGTTTCCTCCAACACCTTGGTGAGGCTGGCTTCCGGGTTAATCGGGCGTTGTGTCAAGAAGCAGTGCGGCTTGGCTGGTCTGTGTTGGAGGACGCTGCCCCAGGACACTGCCCCGGTCAACTGTAAGTGCTGTTATTGTGAAAGTCTAGGAGCAACAACGGCTCAGCCCCGAAGGGGTAGGCCACTCAAGCTCACAGAACAGGACCGCTGAGGCGCGTAGCGCATACAAATCGTCAGTCCTTGGTTACAACACTCACTACCGAGTTCCAAACTGCCTCTGAAAGCAACGTCAGCACAAGGCTGTTCATCGGGAGCTTCATGAAATGGGTTTCCATGGCCGAGATCACTATGCGCAATGCCAAGCTTCGGCATAAAGCTCTCCGACATTGGACTCTGGAGCTGTGGAAATGTGTTCTCTGAAGTGATGAATCACGCTTCACCATCTAGCACTCTGAAAGACAAATCTGGGTTTGGTGGATGCCAGCAGAATACTACCTGCCCCAATGCATAGTGACAACTGTAAAGTTAGGTGGAGGAGGAATAATGGTCTGGGGATGTTTTTCATGTTTCGGGCTATGAAGGGAATTCTTAATGCATATGCATATGACATACTAGACGATTCTGTGCTTCCAACTTTGTGGCAACAGTTTGGGGAAGGACCTTTCCTGTTTCAGAATGAAAATGCCCCCATGCACAAAGCAAGGTCCATACAGAAATGGTTTGTCAAGATCAGTGTGGAAGAACTTGACTGGCCTGCACAGAGCCCTGACCTCAAGACCATCGAACACCTTTGGGATGAATTGGAACGCAGACTGCGAGCCAGGCCTAATCGCCCAACATCAGTGCCGACCTCACTAATGCTTTTGTGGCTGAATGGAAGCAAGTCCCTGCAGCAATGTTCCAACATCTAGTGGAAAGCCTTCCCAGAAGAATGGAGGCTGTCATGGTAGCAAATCCAGATTAATGCCCATGACTTTGGAATGAGATGTTCAATGAGCAGGTGTCCACATACTTTTGGCCTACAGAACATGGCTGTAGGAACTACAGTAAATAAGCCAGTAATTCTAGAGTGGATGATGGAAAATGAACAAATCTCAAATTTTCTGTGTTCATGAAAGTTTGCAATTTGCTTTATTATGTGGATAGATTTAGGTCATTTTATAGAGTACAGTGTTCAGAAACCCACTTGTTCCAGACACCATCCTCTCTGCAAATGACCCTCAATATATAGGCCTATTTTGCAAGTGATCTGTCACAAAAGAGATGTTCAAAGGGACACAGTGTTTATAGAACTAGGCCTTCTTATATATTCAGACTA
This sequence comes from Salvelinus fontinalis, assembly GCF_029448725.1. Taxonomy (NCBI): domain Eukaryota; kingdom Metazoa; phylum Chordata; class Actinopteri; order Salmoniformes; family Salmonidae; genus Salvelinus; species Salvelinus fontinalis. The sequence goes on from NC_074699.1 coordinate 25,614,634, forward strand.
CAGCTAATAATATTTATTGGAAATGGGTGATTTATTGGAAGTGCATTTTTCACTGCCATAATGAGGCCATGAGTGAATAAAGCTGTTTTCAGCCATTTCACGTTCATTCAGTTCACACATTTCTCTCCCTGAGCAGCAGGTGTTTGCTGTCAATGTGTGCAGCCTACTGCTTGCCACCAGGGGCGACACTTAGGGGCGGGAAGAGGGCCACTACTTCTCCATGTAACCTGTAACGCCCCCGATGCACGTGGGATACATTTCTTAAATAGGTGCCCCCCCACCCACACGCACACACATACAATATGCTCCTCTCTCGCTCAGACAGGGACACAAACACCCGTGGACATGATAGGAGATGAGATGACCTTGTGTGCTTTGCCGCTCAATTTACCTGACGTAAAAACCCGTGACACTCGGGCATGTAGCCTAACGTTAAAAATACTGAGAAAACAACAAGTGCACAAGCATCTTTATCTTACACCCGAGTCTCCATGCTGCCAGACTAATTGTAGTCATTCCATCTACACAATTGCCTTTGGTGTGGTCTCTGAACGATGAGGTAGGCTTTGAATGTCATCCAGGCACATGACAAGGAATGTTACGAGTAAACAACATCATGGGCTATGCATTCTGATAGATGACACTAGTAAAATCAGCAATAACATGCTGCTTGTGCTGTGGCGATGACTCCCAGCATCATTCCTTGAGACCAACAAATCGTACTCAAGGGCGTTTTTGAACGATCACAGGAGCCTCAAACAAACTAGCCTAAAAGGGAGACAGACAGTCTGGCATGGAAAATATAAATTGAGGTCTTTCTCTCACCTTTGCTGTTCCCTTCTTCTCTGTTTAGATGCATGGCTGTTGCTTTTTTTCCAGTAAAGCTGTATTCTTATATTTTTATTTTTAAGGAATAGCCTTCGCGTTGAAAACTCAAATTCCAATTTTGCTTTTTATTTATTGCCTTATATTGTCTTGCTACTCAGCGAGTGCGCGTGGACGCGCGCGTACTTGAGCGTCCTCCCCGTATTTCGCTCGAGCAGGTAGGTAATGTTGGTGGCTGAATCTATTTAGTATCTCTCTCTACAGTTCAGAGGCGCTCAAAAGAGATGGTCGCAATAAGATTGCAGGGAGGAGACGGGCAGACGGGCGGGGTGACGTGAAAGCAGTCCGTGCAAAGTACTCGCAGCTGGAGTCAAAATCTGTGTTTGGGCTGGAACCATACACTTTAATGTTGCCTATTTTTTTAAGGGACTCAATCGTCGCCAAATTGTACGCTCCTCGTTCGACCTAGTTAGATATTAGTCTACAGTCACCATTATATCACCATCCTTATCCTCACCTCAATCTCTATTATTATAATCCCTTCATTTCATAAGCATGTCCTTTGAGAATTCCAGAATCCGTCTCAGATGGCTACTACATATAGAGGGGGCGAGAGATGGATTGATTCACCACAAAAGAGACCTGGAAATGTGTGTGCCTTTGTGGCCTCATAATTAACCAAACTGGAAATGTGCGAATAGTTGTCTGTAGATGTGTAGTCTCAGCCTGGTCTGGTTGGTAGTCTATGGGCGACAGGTTGTCAGTGACTCCCAACTGCAGGTGGCAAATTAATTGGGGTTCGTGCGTGAGAAACGGTTGCCTTTTCTCGCGCGCACATGCTGTAGCCTACCACCCTTCACATTTTTGTGTGATAAACGTTGCTTCATCATCGATTCCTTGAACCTGTTATTTTTAACACTCAATCTGTGTTCGCTATAGGACTGTTAAAGCCAATACGAAAAGTTGATTTACTCACCGCTCACGTCCACCCGTAGCAACATGACTGACATGGCTCACCAGCGGTCCCTAGTGTTGTAGAACATCGAATGGCAAACAGTACATTCAATAATTGTTATTTTATGAAGGCCTATTAAAGTTTGGTGTAGCCTAATCTTATTTACCCATCTTCATTTGACCACATGCCAAGTACTTAATGACGTGGGCTATCAATTACGCATTTAATTGATATTGATAAGTAGCCTAGCCCATATAAAATTGAGAAACATTCTTACTCTAATTTTACATTTAAAATGTTTCAAACAAAATGTTCTAAAGCTACTGGGTTGTAGGCCTACAAGATGGTCTATAGATAAGCATCTACTTTTGTCTCACCCATCTTCCATTCCTTAACCTTGAGTGCTCTATAATAATGGAAGCCAATGACAACTCCATGAGATTGGAGTTGATATGCTGATCCTTGGAGCGATGCTGTCCATGTGCCTCTTCCTGTCTCATTGTAAGCCTTTTGGCTGCAAGATAATGCTTTCTCTGTCCCAGAACTCAGTTGCCTGTCTGGCATCTCTCTCTCTCACTGACACTGAGTGTACAAAACATTAGGAACACCTTTCTATTATTGAGTTGCACACTTTTGCCCTCAGAACAGCCTCAATTCGTCGGTGCATTGACTTTACAAGGTGTTGAAATTGTTCCACAGTGATGCTGGCCCATGTTGACTCCAACGCTTATCACAGTAGTGTCAAGTTGACTGGGTGTCTTTTGGGTGGTGGACCATTCTTGAGACACACAAGAAACTGCTTTGCTCAAGGGCAAAACACCACATTTTTCCACTTCTCCAACTCTGGGATTCCTACCAGCAACCTTTTGGTTATTGGCCCACCTGCTGTCATTATAATGTTATTACCTTTAGATTAAAATATGTAATTTGCCACAATATTCAAGAAACATTTTATTTTGTAATATACAAACTTAAAATGATTAACCAGAATGACATTTACTCTCATGGGTGGCCAAAAATAACTATATTAAAGCCACACCCATAATAGGCCAAGTCTCCTTAAAATAACGTAGAATTACATTAAAAAAGACCCAGCATGAAAGTGAATAAAAAAACAATTGATGGTTGAATTAACCCATGTTTGGTAATTCAAACAACCTAACATGTTGGGTTATTAACGCAACCCAACTGGCTGGGTCAAAAGACCAGCATGTGGTCTGTCCAATATTTACCCAGCGCAGGGTTACCAAATAACCCAAACTGAGTTGTTTTTAACCCAGCATTTTTTAGAGTGTAGGTTACAGCCCACTCAGAGCTACACGCTGGATCTCAAACAAATATTCCAAAACCCCTCTCTGCATCTCTCGTAGGACTTGCTCCTTCCCTCTCTCTCGCTCTCTCTCTCGCTCTCTCTCTCCCATCATCTCTAGCATGAATATTAATTAGCCTGTCACACTGTCGCCTCCGAACTCAAGGCAACTCTTTCATCAACGCAACTTCAGCAATGCTTTGATCCTCCCTAATGTAGACCTATAAAGTGCAGTTTTCTAAAATGTTATGTCAATTTTACAGTAAATTAATTGTTGATGAACCAGTGCCATTTACTGTACTGTAGATTGCAAATAATGACAACAGAACCGTAACAGATTTAGATCGCTTAGCTACATACAGTAGATATTCCTATACATTTCAGCCATACTTGCTGGTACAATTTCTTCCACTTTCATAGCCCTGAGACACAATTCCTGCCTGTTATACACCATCAAAGGAGGTAGAGGTCATTTCACGAGCCATTTACACACCATACTCTCCCATTCCCCTGGAACAGGGTGAAAAATATAGCTATTGCAATGCCCCTTGAGAATGTAATTTCTCAACATATGAAATGTCATAGTAAATAAGCTAATTGATCACTAGGAAGGCAATTTAAGTCTTATGAAAGTGAAATGTATGGCACTGCCTGTGACAGTAGCCCTACGATAAATTAGATCTAGATTGATATGATGAAATTGATCTAAATGATGGTGGGGCATCTACATCCCCTCTGGTCTGTGTGTGTTTGACAGTCCTTGACAGTAGACTCTCACCCTCCAGGCATTCACTTCTTTTGTAATCTATGCCCTGATTTGGTTGAGTGCCTCGATCTCCCCATCTTTCATCTCTCCCTCTTCCCCTCCCTTCCCTTCTTCCCATTTCTTATCAGTTTACCCTGTTCCTTGACTCCACCCTGTATTAGCCATATTCACCTGTGCAGCATACAAAGTACATAATAATAATATATTAGAATGATTATTAATAATTAATAATATCAATAATAATCATAGTACAAACATAACATCTCCTTCTTGTAATTGTATTAAATTCTATGAAATGTAGTATACATTAAATGCATGCCGGCTTGTAGCTGCTCCATCTACTGGACAGATGCTAACACTGTAATAACCACATAACAACGGAAGGTGTAAATAATGTGTCCTCTATACACAGTGTCTCTGCTTGTTTTCAAATGGGATCTGAGTGGTATCCATGGGAGTGGAGAAAGACAAACACTGCAGGTGGGAAATGGATCTCCTCCAAAGGAGACAATGCCAAGAAAGCAACAGGACACAAGGATAGCCATGCCCATGTGAACTAGAGAATCTGGCTATTGGATGGACACATGGTTCCGTAGGAATGAGACAGGCCGACAGAGACAGCGAGATACTGGTGAAGCCCTCCCTCCATTGTTTCCTTGGTTACCACAGTCCAGGGGGCCTCTTCGGATTTCCTTAAGACTTGTTACGGTAGAATGAGGACAAACCACACACCAAAGACTGTCACACAAATAGAGAGAAAGAATCACAAGGCAACACGGGTAGCACAATCCCATTCATTATTTTCAGACAGCAATATATACGAGAGGAAAACATTTTTTCTGTTCTTATTTGACCTCAAATGAATAATAAAATAGCTGTCAGTCTGTTTTACACCTTCAGTGGACCGTTATTATATGGATGTCCATATTCACAACTCCAAACTGATAACCCAACACCCACCATATCTACAGGGGAGGGAAGAGGGGTGGCGACATAAAAGTGCTTGGACGTGCATGTGTCCTCCTGAGAAGAGGGAATAACGGTCCAGGGAAGAACCAGCACAATTGTAACGGCTTTCATATTCGTCCTCCTCCTCGGACGAGGAGAGGCGAGACGGATCGGACCAATACGCAGAGTGGTTAGTGTTCATCATGATTTATTATAATGAAAAACTGAACACTGAATTACAAAACAAATAAACGAAGTGCAGAAACCTATACAGTACTGTGTGGTGAAAACACAAACACGGAAACAAACACCCACAAAATACGTGAAACCCAGGCTGCCTAAGTATGATTCTCAATCAGGGACAACGATTGACAGCTGCCTCTGATTGAGAATCATATCAGGCCGAACACAAAATCCCAACATAGAAAATCAACCATAGACAAACCCACCCAACTCACGCCCTGACCAACTAAAATAAATACAAGACAAAGGAAAACAGGTCAGGAACGTGACAACAATATAAAATCTAGGTTACTATGATACAGGGTCATACAGGATCTACAAATGTACCTTTCGGTAATGATAAGGCGATGGGCTTGCATAAATGTCAAGGGTGGGTTTTTATCTTTTTGATTTAAAGACTTGACTCTGGCTGAGTGAAGGGCCACTCTCAGAACCCTGGGTTGTATTCATTTTGCAGATTCTGTTGCAAAACGTTTTGTCTGTTGGAAAATGTTTTCTAACAGAAACCGTTGACTCCAAATGGAAAACATTTTGCCCACGAAAGGAGAGTTTCTATCAGCCAAATTCAGGCAGGTACCTGAACTGACATCTAGTCACAAAATGGTGCCAACATGGTGGCTGGGCAGCAAATTGTGTTTGGTGTGTAATCACCAATGTCACCAACCTGCTACGTTTGCTGCAGGCAAAGTTGACTCCTTCTAGGCACACAGCTTGATTACATTGTTTCCAACATCTGCCAACATCTTATGTTATCTTTGGTAATCCTGAATACACCCCAGATCAGCTCTTAGTATCACTGTGATGAAATACTAAATACTAAATTCTAAAGCTTCTTCATGGATGAAGAGGGAAACACAATTTGGAAAGAGGTACAGAAGCTGTGCAAGACAGCCACAAAACCACAATAAAACATAGCATCAATACAGACAGAAGATATTACAGTACAGTCATGTTGAGACAGATATACACAGAGTTAACATGATTTGACAGATTTATATATCATGATAGCAACATCTTAGTAAAAACAATCGATAATTCCATGACTTAACTTTGATAAGGCACAACTAAAAGTACACTTGAAACGATATTGAATGATTATCATGTAGTTATAAATCAGACCTATATTTAAATATTTACAGTAATTCATGTCAGGTAGGGGATATAAAAAAGAATGACCTATCAGAATACCCTCAACAGGTGCAGAGGGCAAACTCTGGTCTAGAACACACACACCGTTCTGTCTGACTAACTAACTCCTTAGGGCTTTGGCCAGTGTGGGCTGTGTCTGAGAGGAAAGAGCCAGATTATCTGGCTCCAGTGTGGGCTGTGTCTGAGAGGAAAGAGCCAGATTATCTGGCTCCAGTGTGGGCTGTGTCTGAGAGGAAAGTGACAGATTACCTGGCTCCAGTGTGGGCTGTGTCTGAGAGGAAAGTGACAGATTACCTGGCTCCAGTGTGGGCTGTGTCTGAGAGGAAAGAGCCAGACTATCTGGCTCCAGTGTGGGCTGTGTCTGAGAGGAAAGTGACAGATTACCTGGCTCCAGTGTGGGCTGTGTCTGAGAGGAAAGTGACAGATTACCTGGCTCCAGCGTGGGCTGTGTCTGAGAGGAAAATGACAGATTACCTGGCTCCAGCGTGGGCTGTGTCTGAGAGGAAAGTGACAGATTACTTGGCTCCAGTGTGGGCTGTGTCTGAGAGGAAAGAGCCAGATTATCTGGCTCCAGTGTGGGCTGTGTCTGAGAGGAAAGAGCCAGACTATCTGGCTCCAGTGTGGGCTGTGTCTGAGAGGAAAGTGACAGATTACCTGGCTCCAGTGTGGGCTGTGTCTGAGAGGAAAGAGCCAGACTATCTGGCTCCAGTGTGGGCTGTGTCGGAGAGGAAAATGACAGATTACCTGGCTCCAGCGTGGGCTGTGTCTGAGAGGAAAGTGACAGATTACCTGGCTCCAGTGTGGGCTGTGTCTGAGAGGAAAGAGCCAGACTATCTGGCTCCAGTGTGGGCTGTGTCTGAGAGGAAAGTGACAGATTACCTGGCTCCAGCGTGGGCTGTGTCTGAGAGGAAAGTGACAGATTACCTGGCTCCAGCGTGGGCTGTGTCTGAGAGGAAAGTGACAGATTACCTGGCTCCAGTGTGGGCTGTGTCTGAGAGGAAAGAGACAGATTACCTAGCTCCAGTGTCAATTGTGTCTGAGAGGAAAGAGCCAGACTATCTGGCTCCAGTGTGGGCTGTGTCTGAGAGGAAGGTACCAGATTACCTAGCTCCAATGTCAGCTGTGTGTGATAGGAAAGAGCCAGATTATCTGGCTCCATTGTGGGCTGTGTCTGAGAGTGCAAGACTAGTTGTTCCGTTGAGGCAGGAAGCTGAGAAGGAACTCCCACTCCCAGGAAGTAGACCACATGTGCGATGCCAAAGAGGGGAGCAATGACCAGAGCACGGCAGTACGCCCCCTCTGGAAAGCAGAGGGACCCTCTTGTTGCAGAATCTTCCTGTTAGACAAGAGGGTCGTGATATAGTGGTGTATCTACAGTACCAGTCAAAAGTTTGGATACATCTACTCATTCAAGGGTTTTTCTTTATTTTTTTACTATTTTCTTAATTGTAGAATAATAGTGAAGACATCAAAACTATGAAATAACATTCATGTAATCATGTAGTATCCAGAAAAGTGTTAAACAAATCAATTTGAGATTCTTCAAAGTAGCCACCCTTTGCCTTGATGACAGCTTTGCATACTCTTGGCATTCTCTCACCCAGCTTCACCTGGAATGCTTTTTTGAAGGAGTTCCCACATATGCTGTGCACTTGTTGGCTGCTTTTCCTTCACTCTGCTGTCCAACTCATCCCAAACCATCTCAATTGGGTTGAGGTTGGGCAAAGGGTGGCTACTTTGAAGAATCTAAGAATCTATTTGTTTAACACTTTTTTGTTTACTACATGATTCCATATGTATCACGTTTGAGGTAAGACCCAGATGCAGACAAGGTCGAAGTAACAGTTTATTAATTCGAACAGGGGCAGGCAAAAGGCAGGACAAGGGCAGGCAGAGGTCAGTAATCCAGATAGGTGGGGCAAAGGTACAGGACAGTAGGCAGGCTCAGGGCAGGCAAAAGTCAGTAATCCAGAAAGGTGGGGCAAAGGTACAGGACAGCAGGCAGGCTCCGGGTCAGGGCAGGCAGAATGGTAAACATCGGGAAAACTAGGAAACAGGAACAATCGAGAGACAGGTAGGCTTGACAAAACAAAACTAACTGGCAACAGACAAATGGAGAACAAAGGTATAAATACACAGGGGACAATGCGGAAGATGGGAGACGCCTGGAGGGGGGTTGAGACAATCACAAAGACAGGTGAAACAGATCAGGGTGTGACAATATGTGTTATTTCATAGTTTTGATGTCTTCACTAATATTCTATAATGTAGAAAATAGTAAAAATAAAGAAAAACCCTTGAATGAGTAGGTGTGTCCAAACGTTTTCAGAGCCCTGTTCCTCCTCCACGCACTCTCTCTATGGTGCGTGTCTCCAGCCCAGTGCCTCCAGTTTCGGCACCACGCACTAAGCCACCTGTGCGTCTCCAGAGCCCTGTACATACTGTTCCTTCTCCCCGTACTCGTCCTGATGTGCGTGCACTCAGCCCGGTGCCACCAGTGCCGGTACCACGCACTAGGCCTATAGTGCGTTTTGAGAAGTCAGTGTGCCCTGTCCCTGCTCCCCGCACTAGGCTTGAAGTGCGTGTCTCCAGTCCGGTGCCTCCAGTTCCGGCACCACGCACCAGGCCTACAGTGCGTCTCAGCCGGCCAGAGTCTGCCGTCTGCTCAACGGCGCCTGAACTGTCCGTCTGCCTAGCGCCGAATGAACTGCTCGTCTGTATTGAGCCTTCAAAGCCGCCCGTCTGCCATGAGCCTGCAAAGCCGCCCGTCTGCCATGAGCCTGCAAAGCCGCCCGTCTGCCATGAGCCTACAGAGCCTTCCGCCAGACTGGAGCCGCTAGAGCCTTCCGCCAGACAGGAGCCGCTAGAGCCTTCCACCAGACAGGAGCAGCCAAAGCCTTCCGCTAGACAGGATCAGTCTGAGCCATCCGTCTCCGCAGCGCCATCTGAGCCATCCGTCTCCTCAGCGCCATCTGAGCCATCCGTCTCCTCAGCGCCATCTGAGCCATCCGTCTCTCCAGCGCCATCTGAGCCATCCGTCTCCCCAGCGCCATCTGAGCCATCCGTCTCCCCAGCGCCGTCTGAGCCATCCGTCTCCCCAGCGCCGTCTGAGCCATCCGTCTCCCCAGCGCCGTCTGAGCCATCCGTCTCCCCAGCGCCGTCTGAGCCATCTGTCTGTCCCGAGCCATTAGAGCCGCCCGTCTGTCCCGAGCCGTCAGAGCCGTTAGTCAGTCAGGAGCCGCTAGAGCCATTCGTCAGTCAGGATCTGCCAGAGCCGCCAACCAGAAAGGATCTGCCAGAGCCGCCAACCAGACAGGATCTGCCAGGGCCGCCAACCAGACAGGATCTGCCAGAGCCGTCAACCAGACAGGATCTGCCAGAGCCGCCAACCAGACAGGATCTGCCAGAGCCGTCAGTGAGCCATGAGCGTCCAGAGCCGTCAGCCAGCCATGAGCGTCCAGAGCCGTCAGCCAGCCATGAGCGTCCAGAGCCGTCAGCCAGCCATGAGCGTCCAGAGCCGTCAGCCAGCCATGAGCGTCCAGAGCCGTCAGCCAGCCATGAGCGTCCAGAGCCGTCAGCCAGCCATGAGCGTCCAGAGCCGTCAGCCAGCCATGAGCGTCCAGAGCCGTCAGCCAGTCATGAGCTGTCCCTCAGCCCAGAGCGGCTATTTATCCAGAACTGCCCCTCAGTCCAGAGCTGTCTCTCTGTCCGGAGTTGCCTTTCAGTCCGGAGTTGCCCCTCTATCCTGAGCTACCTCTCTATCCTGAGCTACCTCTCTATCCTGAGCTACCTCTCTGTCCTGAGCTATCCCTCTGTCCTGAGCTATCCCTCGGTCCTGAGCTATCCCTCTGTCCTGAGCTATCCCTCTGTCCTGAGCTATCCCTCTATCCCGGTGCTGCCCCTTGTCTCGATGTTACCCAAAAGATTAAGGGGGTGTAATACGAGGGTGGTCATTTGTAGGGGGAGATGTAAGCTGGGATTGACTATGGTGGGGTGGGGACCTCGCCCTGAGCCTGAGCCACCACCGTGGTCAGATGCCCACCCAGACCCTCCCCTAGACTTTGTGCTGGTGCGCCCGGGGTTCACACCTTAAGGGGGGGGGGTTATGTCACGTTCCTGACCTATTTCTGTTAGTTTGTTGTATGTGTTAGTTGGTCAGGACGTGAGTTTGGGTGGGCATTCTATGTTGTCTGTTTCTATGTTGGTTTAAGGGTTGCCTGGTATGGCTCTCAATTAGAGGCAGGTGTTTGGCGTTCCTCTAATTGAGAGTCATATTTAGGTAGGTTGTTTCACAGTGTTCGTTGTGGGTGGTTGTCTCCTGTGTCAGTGTTTGTCGCACCATACGGGACTGTTCGGTTTGTTTTGTACATCGTCATTTTGTGTAGTCTATTTTCCCTGTTCGTGCGTTCTTCGTGTTTAATGTAAGTTCGTCGTCCAGGTCTGTCTACTCCGTTTGTTGTTTTGTTAGTTATAGTGAAGTTCGTGTTTTTTCGTCTTGTCTTTAAATAAATTATGTGTTCACAACCCGCTGCGCCTTGGTTCCATCACTACTCCTCCTTTTCAGTTGAAGAGGAGGAGGACTACCGTTACACACAGTATCAAATCCTTTCAGAGCTACTCAGGTGTTGAGATTTCTTAACAAGAGCATTGAATCACTGGAGCTCTGCACACACATTAATATTATTGCAGTGTGATCAGCTGAATTTTCAGTAGTTTGTTTAATTATTCCATCTTATAAAAATCAGTGTGCTATTTGAATCAATTTACAGTCTTCATTAAAAATAAAGAAAAACCCTTGAATGAGTAGGTGTGTCCAAACTTTTGACGGGCACTGTATATTCTAGCCTAAAATGCCTTTTCCGTTTATGTCATAGTACCAGTAGATGTTGTAATGTTCTACCATCAGATAATATGGATATAATTGATCAGAAAAGGCCTGTCAAAACCAGGAGGGAAGCAGTGGAAGAGTTAGAGTGAGAAGGAGAGGTTACCTGATGCAGTCTGTCACTCTGCTGTAGGTGTTCTCCTGACTTCTCTGTGACATGGTCTGAATTCTGGTCTTAATCACTGAAACACACAAACTGTATCAATTGGCTTACAGGGGACACGGCAGGCATAATCAAATCAAATCAAATCCCATATTATTTGTCACATGCGTCGAATACAACAGGTGTAGCAAACCTTACCGTGAAATGGTTACTTACAAGCCCTTAATTAACCAACAACACAGTTTTAATAAAAATAATAGTTAAGAACCAGTGTATCTTTCATTTGCCATACAACAAGTATTTTTATGTAAAGTTTATGATGAGTTCTTTGGTCAGATTAGGTGAGTGTCCAAAATATCTCTGGAGATTCTGGTGAATCGATGCTACGTATTCACAATGTTTAATCAGGATTTGTAGCTCTAAATATGCACATTTTTGAACAAAACATAATTGTATTGTGTAACATGATGTTATAAGACTGTCATCTGATGAATTTGTTCAAGGTTAGGGATTAATTTTATATATTTTGCTGGTTTTTCCGAAAGCTACCTTTTGCCGTGAATAAATGCGTTTGTGTGTTTGGCTATTGTGGTAAGCTAATATAATTCTATATTGTGTTTTCGCTGTAAAACACTTAAATATTCGGAAATATTGGCTGGATTCACAAGATGTTTATCTTTCATTTGCTGTACACCATGTATTTTTCATAAATGTTTTATGATGAGTATTTAGGTATTTCACGTTGCTCTCTGTAATTATTCTGGCTGCTTTGGTGATATTTTTGATGGTAGCTGCAATGTAAAACTATGATTTATACCTCAAATATGCACATTTTCGAACAAAACATAAATGTATTGTATAACATGTTATAAGACTGTCATCTGATGAAGTTGTTTCTTGGTTAGTGACTAATTTTATCTCTATTTGGTCGGTTTTGTGATAGCTACCTATGCGGTAGAAACATGGTGAAAATATGTGGTTGAGTCTTTGGCTATTGTGGTTAGCTAATATAAATACATATTGTGTTTTCGCTGTAAAACATTTTAAAAATCGGAAATGATGGCTGGATTCACAAGATGTTTATCTTTCATTTGCTGTATCGGACTTGTGATTTCATGAAAATTATATTATATGATATCCCTGTCCCGTTAGGCTAGGCTATGCTAGTCAGCTTTTTTGATGAGGAGGATCCCGGATCCGGGATGGGTATCACTGAAAGGTTTTAAGAAACAAAATGTGAGCCTTTCTCTGGCACCGACTGGTATATAGGTCCTGGTTGGCAGGAAGCTTGGCCCCAGTGATGTACTGGGCCATACACACTACCCTCTGTAGCCCCTTGCGGTCGGAGGCCGAGCAGTTGCCATACCAGGCGGTGATGCAACCAGTCCGGATGCTCTCGATGGTGCAGCTGTAGAACCTTTTGAGGATTGACTGGGAACAGGGGAACATACAATCTCCTCTCTCCTTCTTCTACCCATCTCTCACCTATCCACCCTGCATCCTGTAACTGGATCTTTAGTATCTCCATGGGAGTGGTGATGATGGCCTGCACCAAGAGATGGAGAGATGGAGAGACAAAGAGATAGAGAGATGGAGAGACAAAGAGATGGAAAGACAGAGAGATGGAGAGACAGAGAGATGTAGAGACAGAAAGATGGAAAGACAGAGAGATGGAGAGACAAAGAGATGGAGAGAAAGTGTGACTGTGTTTCAGAGGAGTTCAATTACCCAGGGAGACACACAACTAGTATCATAATTACTGTTGAGCCACAAGATGGTAGTAGAAAGCTGTCTGAGGCTGATACCCCGGCTGAGTTTACCTGACATGTTTTTTTATATTTTATATTTTTATTTCACCTTCATTTAACCAGGTAGGCCAGTTGAGAACAAGTTCTCATTTACAATTGTGATCTGGCCAAGATAAAGCAAAGCAGTGCGACAAAAACAACAACAACACAGAGTTACACATGGGATAAACAAACGTAAAGACAATAACACAATGGAAAAATCTGTATATAGTGTGCAAATTAATTAAGGAGGTAAGGCAATAAATAGGCCAATAGTAGCGAAGTAATTACAATTTAGCAATTACACTGGAGTGCAGATTAAGATGTGCAAGTAGAAATACTTTTGTGCAAAAGAGGAGAAAAACAAAAACAGATATGGGATGAGGTAGGGATGGGATGAGGTAGATAGTTGGTTGGATGGGCTTTTTACAGATGGGCTGTGTACAGCTGCAGCGATCCGTAAGCTGCTCCGACAGCTGACGCTTAAAGTTTGCGAGGGAGATTTAAGTCTCCAACTTCAGTAATTTTTGTAATTTGTTCCAGTCATTCACAGCAGAGAACTGGAAGGAAAGGCGGCCACAGAGGGTGTTGGCTTTGGGGATGACCAGTGAAATATACCTGCTGGAGCGCGTGCTACGGGTGGGTGTTGCTATGGTGACCAGTGAGCTGAGATAAGGCGGAGCTTTACCTAGCAAAGACTTATAGATGACCTGGAGCCAATGGGTCTGGTGACGAATATGTAGCGAGCGCCAGCCAACGAGAACATACAGGTCGCAGTTGTGGTAGTATATGGGGCTTTGGTGACAAAATGGATGGCACTGTGATAGACTGCATCCAATTTGCTGAGTAAAGTGTTGGAGGCTATTTTGTAAATGACATCTCCGAAGTCAAGGATCGGTAGGACGGTCAGTTTTACGAGGGTATGTTTGGCAGCATGAGTGAAAGAGGCTTTGTTGCGAAATAGGAAGCCGATTTTAGATTTAACTTTGGATTGGAGATGCTTAATGTGAGTCTGGAGGGAGAGTTTACGGTCTAGCCAGACACCTAGGTATTTATAGTTGTCCACATATTCTAAGTCAGAACCGTCCAGAGTGGTGATGCTAGTCGGGCGGGAGGGTGCGGGCAGCGATCGGTTGAATAGCATGCATTTAGTTTTATTAGCATTTAAGAGCAGTTGGGGGTCACGGAAGAAGTGTTGTATGGCGTTGAAGCTCGTTTGGAGGTTTGTTAACACAGTTTTCAAAGAAGGGCCAGATGTATACAGAATGGTGTCGTCTGCGTAGAGGTGGATCAAAGAATCACCAGCAGCAAGAGCGACATCATTGATATATACAGAGAAAAGAGTCGGCCCTAGAATTGAACCCTGTGGCACTCCCATAGAGACTGCCAGAGGTACAGACAACAGTCCCTCCGATTTGACACACTGAGCTCTATCTGAGAAGTAGTTAGTGAACCAGGCGAGGCAGTCATTAGAGAAACCAAGGCTGTTGAGTCTGCCGATAAGAATACGGTGATTGACACAGTCAAAAGCCTTGGCCAGGTCGATAAAGACGGCTGCACAGTAGTCTTTTATCGATGGCAGTTATGATATCGTTTTGGACCTTGAGCGTGGCTGAGGTGCAACCGTGACCAGCTCGGAAACCAGATTGCATAGCGGAGAAGGTACGATGGGATTCGAAATGGTCGGTGATCTGTTTGTTCGCTTGGCTTTCGAAGACTTTAGAAAGGCAGGGCAGGATGGATATAGGTCTGTAACAGAGAGTCTAGAGTGTCTCCCCCTTTGAAGAGGGGGATGACCACGGCAGCTTTCCAATCTTTAGAAATCTCAGACGACACGAAAGAGAGGTTGAACAGACTAGGAATAGGGGTTGCAACAATGAAGCGGATAATTTTAGGAATAGAGGGTCCAGATTGTCTAGCCCAGCTGATTTGTAGGGGTCCAGATTTTGCAGCTCTTTTAGAACATCAGCTGTCTGGATCAGCACCACAACCCGCCAGCATCTCCCTCAGCAGGGTGAGCTTCTGACTGAGAGAGAAAACAAATGTCATAATTATTTTAGTTCAATGACTTTGCTAATTTCTCTGGATGGTCTGGTGCTATCTCAAGTGTTTTACATACATTAAACAAAATGCATACAATTTAAAACTCCCTGTTTCAATCCACAAAGGACATGACCATAAACATGCATAAAACAATAAACATACCATTAGTGATACACATAAAGAAACATACATAAACACACACACACGCACACACACACACACACACGCACGCACGCACGCACACACACACACACACACACACACACACACACAGTCACTCACACAGTCTTGGAAACATGTTAATAATTCACTAGCGCTGGTCACTCAATAATTTATTACCACTAGATCCCAGCACATAGTGAAGATATTATTAAAATCCTATTTGTGATCTGTATATCAAATCCAAACAAGACGTTAGTTAAAACTGATATAGTATACACTACATCTTTCAAGTACATCTATTCAAAGAGATCAGAGTGGGCAAGAGGTTGGTGTACCAGTCAGTTACGACTGGTGTATGATTGTATTTGACAAACAGGTGTTTGAAAGAGGCCTCTGAGCACTACTCACCCATCCTTGGACAGGTGTTGTCTAAAGAAGTCATTGGCAGCTAGTTTGATGGCCTTCTCTGGAGTGACCAGAGTCAGGTTCACAGCAGCACCCAATGGCCAAATAAATAGAGAGACACAGAGTCATAAACAAAGAACATGCTCAAACACACACACACACACACACACACACACACACACACACACACACACACACACACACACACACACACACACACACACACACACACACACACACACACACACACACACACACACACACACACACTGTATATATACACACACACACACATATATACACACACACACACACAATTTTGTCCTACCTCTGTACATGCCAAAGTATCCCTCTAATCAGATGGTCTTGATAAGGCAATCTGTCTGACCTGTGTAGTGAACATTAAGGATTACTGTGCAAAGACCTCAGAGAATCAACCAGAGGTAAGCAGATACTACAAGCAAACTAAATGTTTGTTTAGAATAAATTCACACCGCTGGAGGTAAGGCAGGTGGAGCTGGAACAGCAGGTGATTACACTCCAGTCAGCACAGACCCAGACAACAGTCCAGCACAACAACACCCCCTTATCCAGACCCGGAGGGCTAGAGGTGGAGAGAGATATATCGGCACTCTGGACTGTGGTGAGACAACATCAACAAGAGAAAAAGCAGGAGCAGGAGAAGAGCAGAGCACTAGAGGAGAGGATCAGACTGCTGGAGGAGAGGGTGAGGGGGATGTCGTGTGACAGAGAACAACCCACTAGAAAGGTGAGCACCCCCACTGTCAACCACCCTGATAGCCCTTCTGACAACCACCCCACACCCACTGAGGACATACACAAGACATAGATTGTACTCCTAATGGACTCAAACTGGAAATTTACACAAGAAAAAAATGTTTTTCCAAACACAGTGTGTCTAAACCCTGGTGTCCAAACACCCAACGTGCAGTAGACCTTCTGTCTGAGGACCAACTAGGTTCATCTAGCCACATAATAATACACACAGGCACAAACGACCTGAGAGCACAGCAGGAAAGGGTGGCCACAGCACTCAAGGGAGGGATTGAAAAAGCTTATTCTACTTTCCCTAATTCACAAGTGGTTATATCCACCTTGCCACCACAAAAATACTTCCACCCTGCTACCATACAGCAGGTAAAAGCAAGTTTTTCTCGTGACTGTGACTCAAAACCACATTTTTACCTGGCCCACCCTGGACTTGACATATGTTTCCCATGCCAATAAAGCCAATTGAATTGAATTGAAAGAGAGAAGGGTGAGAAGGTATCAAAAAGGTGACAATGACCAATCAATAACAAAAGAGAAAAACAACAATGAGAGAGAGGGATAATGGTGGAGCAATTAGTTCAAGATTCGACCTAGAACATCAATTCAAACATTTTGATAAATAATCTCAAAATCCTTTCAGTTTCCATCAATATCCTTATCCACGCTTACCTGATCTGCTTGTCAGCCATCTATCTGAGACACAGTTACTCTGACAGTTTCTCTGTCTGTGTATCTGTAAACGTGATCTGCACCTCCGTGTTTAAGGAAACAATGGATTAGTGGAAGATAGATGGAGAATACCTCAGTCAACCAGCCAATGTTCAACCATCAGTTTCAGTCAGTCAGTCAGTCAAGTAATTGGCCAGCTGTGGAGGAGAACTGGAAAAGAACAGAGTACAAATCCATATCAGAACAGTAATCTGACACTCAGTTAAAGCTTTGAGAAACATCTGTGCATGGAAAGTACTTGGCTTATCCCTGGGCATAGTAGTATTTACCTCAATGTTGTGTTGGCAGGCTACCTGAAATGAAGAGTGTTCATACATTGAGCCATGCTTTCAGAAGAAGCTGATTGTACAGCCACCCTCCTTCTGAACCAATCACATCAATCCTTCCCCTCCACTCCTCCCTCAACGCTAATTCTAACCCCCATTCTTTCTATTTCCTCTTCTCCTACTCCTCCCAAATCTATCCTGATTTCTGTGTGTGCATTGTATTTGAATGGAGCAAGAGAAAGCAGAGAAAGAGAGAGGGAGATGGGACATCCAATACTGTGATTAGAAATATGGGTGTATATCTGTTTGAGGTCTAGTCTGTCTGCTCACAGCACTCCTCTCTTTGCAGGTTTGTAACAATATACCTTTGACCAAATATTTCACTTTGTTGTCTTTATAAAAGGATCTTCTGTGCTGTGCTGTGCAAAAACCTTGGTCATAGAATAGTACCTAAGAAAAGCCACAGGAGTGGTCTGACTATAATATAAATAAATCTAAATAAAAATGCTTCATTTATATGTACAGTATGAGCTCATGTATTTTTCATTGCCAGGAATGGATTACATGTGGTAATGTAGAGACTTACCACATCTAGTTTGTTAATACATCATGAATAAATACATCCACATAACACTATGCCGATTCCACCACATATCTGCCTTGCACATTCAGATTTGAGTGTTATGATTGTCAGGTAAACCTGACTTAACAAAGTTCACCCATTAACTACACATCATTGCTCACCATGTGAACCTTCCACATAAATGTATACACAGATTGGGGGATCAAGACATGATGCTTATGTTTTCCTCGCTGCATTTCAGGGCTCATCACAAAGATGCTGAGTGCAACTGCTAAGGCTACTTATTTCTACTTGGTGAAGCTGAACCCTGTTGCTACCCATTACACATCTCAGGTGAAGTTTATCATGATATAGCGAAATCTATGATATTGATATTGACATCACTTTGAGCCCTAAAGTTCATATTTTCAAATTAAGAGTGACATAAACTGAAAACCTAGGAAAGTCATATACCTGGGTTACAATTCCTCTGTGTTACAATTCCTCTGTGTTGCAATTCCTCTGTGTTACAATTTCTTAGCTCATCTCTTTCTCTCTCTCTCTCTCTCTCTCTCTCACTCAGTCTGTTCAAAGTCTGTTCCAAATAAGGTGGTACAGTACTTTGGACCATACTCTCATTGGTTGCTTGTGTGGAGGTGTGGTCAGGCTGATCAATACATTGTATGTCTGTGCATATTTTACACTATGCCTGTAATTCTGCATTCTGTAATAATGAGTGGTTATGTTCAAAAGCCTAACTGTATACTAATTTTATGCATATTATCTATCTACGTTAAATTATACATAGCCTACTCATCTAACCTCCGGTCTCAATAGAGTTGCATAGTATGTTGAATTGAATCCTCATTCAAACTGTCATGTTCCATTAACAGCAGGGAAATGGACGTGGCAGATACCAATATTATAATTGCAATTTGTGATGAACTGACCTACCATCCTCCTGGACCAGCTGTTCAAGCCTATACGGTACCTGCAGGCCTCCTTACATCCCCTGCCCCGCTAATAACAGGATTCCCTGCTAAATCGTTACACTCAACAAATTGGCCTGGTGGATCAGTGGTCAATTAAACCAGCATCTATTGGTTGTACGTGAGAAGGGGAAGACACGGTGTGTGTTGTGTTGGCGAGAGGGAGGTAGCTTAGGGATGAGCAGAGGCAAATAAATGCACAACCTCTATTGGCTTAGAATTGTTGTTGCACCCTCAAAGTTCACATCACTGCATCACCTGCAATACTCTCAGCTTCTTCTATGTATCCTATGTTTTTCTCAGCTTCTTCTATGTCTATCCTATGAAAAACATGTACTATGTACGGCTGACCCACTGTCCAAATGTCCCAGTTACTAGTTGTAAATTGCTGACCCGTTGCCAGTTGAAAGCTGAGAAAATGTCAACCCCAGATCATTTGAGTGTACATTTCAGGATTTGAACATTTCTTTCCAACCTTCCCAGTCGTATCATACTGAATACAGAAAGACATTCGGTCTCTAGTTGCGTAATCACTTTATTTTTGCAACACTTTTGAAATACATTGTATACTAAGTTTCAGTACCATGTACCTGTCTATTAGCAGAACATTTGGGCAAAATCATTTTTGAGAATAGGATTTTTTTCTCCAAAAGCAGTAATTAAGTGCAATATATTTGTTTGGATTGTGGTCCTTTCAGTTTGGCTAGTAACCTCCTTTATTTTAGGTTCAGTATTTCTTGGGGAGTCCTTGGGGTCTGAATCGGTTGGGGTCCCCTCCATTACGTCCCCAGCGGTTAGCCTGCTGGTCAGCTGCTGAGTCCTCGTGTCCTCGACCACTGGAACCCTGAACCATCTCCCGGCCATTACTGAGAGAGGAGAAATATTACATAAGTAACTCGCCAACCACAGTGAACCAATAATGGTAAAATTGTCTTTCTGACCAGACATTTTTTTTTAACAAAAAGTGCCATAAAGAACTAAATGGAGAAAGTT
This sequence comes from Salvelinus fontinalis, assembly GCF_029448725.1. Lineage (NCBI taxonomy): Eukaryota > Metazoa > Chordata > Actinopteri > Salmoniformes > Salmonidae > Salvelinus > Salvelinus fontinalis. The sequence goes on from NC_074699.1 coordinate 25,634,545, forward strand.
TTGATCAGATAATTTGATGAGCAACTGAACCACATTATAAGCATCTCACAGATATTTGAGAATCACCCACCTGATGACTGTTGCTGCCCACCTGCCCCCTGGTCCTCTCCTGGCAGCATCATAGTTGCCCCGAGCGTGGAAGTACTTGTCTGAGTTTTTCCAGTTGGCGTCCTTCATGTCGCCATATGCACGCCACATGTCTTTAGCACCTGCAGGGTCAGGAGAACACGGATGTTTAGTTTGACACTTACAAGGAACTTTACAACATTTCAAACCACTAGCCTCAAGAAATAACAAGAACTTTAAAGGAGTCCTCAAATACAGTAGATTGTTGCTCTTGAATGATTTGTTACTCTTGAATGATTTGTTACTCTTGAATGATTTGTTACTCTTGAATGATTTGTTACTCTTGATTTATGTATCTATTTCTGTCAACAATGAAGAAACAATGATTAAAGTGTATAAACGGACCTCGAGCAGCTTCACCAGGGAAGCGGTACCACTGAGCTTGAGCCCCTACAATAAGGGTCAGAACAAGTCCAGCTAGAAGCAGCTTCATACTTGCAGATGTGAGAGACTGAAAGAAACATGGAGAGAGAGAACGTAGTCTACTATATGAATTGCTAACATATTTACAGATAATTTATTCAATTTAAACTGTGACTGCCTCATATAACAGAGTTATTATCTCTTACCTTTCAGCTCCTTAGTTAGTTAGTCAGTCAGGCAGTTTGAACTCCCTTGTGTTTCGTGTTGGTTTGTGGTCTGCAGCTTGTTCTTATATTCCACTCAGACCAGGGAGGAGTTTAGTTTTCCAAAAGCTGGAATTCCCTAACTTCGTCCTCCCAAGTTATTACACTCAGAAGTGTCTGTCCGCTACACAAGATGAGGAATTTCCAGGTCATTACAAGATTATAGTACCTGCTGTGAAGTCTTGGGCAATAAGGAGGATACTCCTCAATTGTGTAACTCGGCCTACTGCTTAAAAAAACAAGGCATCAAAATGTGATGTGTCTGCATTAATAAGACTAATGGGGGCAATGCAGTTTGTTTTTCTGCTTTTAATGTCGTAATTGTCATGATGGATGAGGTTCCAAAAGTTTGCCTCTCACCTAATATGAGAGAATGATTCCTTATGATATGATTCATTATAGACTACTATAGTAGGGTAGACTACAGGTATTTAATAGACATAGACATGAAAGGCACTTTACGTGTCCACATCGTACAGATTGCCCCTTTATCTTACGGGTTACACAATTACTGCTCCCCCTCACACCTATGTTGCTGTTCATTGATTATTGATTTCCATTACCATTAGTGTCTATTTATCCTGCTACTGGTCACTATTACTCTTGTTTACAAATCAAATCAAATTTTATTGGTCGCATACACATATTTAGCAGATGCTATTGCGGGTGTAGCAACATGCTTGTGTTCTTAGCTCCAGCAGTGCAGTAATATATAACAATTTACAGCAATACACACAGATCTAAATGTAAAAGAATGGAATTAAGAAACATATAAATATTACGACAAGCAATGTCGGAGTACGAAGTATAAAATATATATATATATGTGATGGGATGTATAGACATTATGGATGGTATGTGGATAGAATATTTAGTATATTTGTAGAATACGTAGGATAGAATAGTATATATACAGCAATAGTTGAATGGGATGGCATTGACTAGAATACAGTATTATACTGTACATATGAAATGAGTAAAACAGTATGTAAACGTTATTAAAGTGACCAGTGATTCCATGTCTATGTACATAGGTTAGCATCCTCTAAGGTGTAGGGTTGAGTAACCAGGTGGTAGCTAGTGACTAAGTTCAGGGCAGAGTACTGGGTGGAGGCCGGCAAAGGATGGCTATTTAACAGTCTGATGGCCTTGAGATAGAAGCTGTTTTTCAGACTCTCGGTCCCAGCTTTGATGTACCTGTACTGACCTCGCCTTCTGGATGATAGCAAGGTGAACAGGCTGGTTGACTTGGGTGGTTGTTGTCTTTAATGATCTTTTTGGCCTTCTTTTGACATCGGGTGCTCTAGGTGTCCTGGAGGGCAGGCATTGTGCCCCCGGTGATGCGTTGCGCAGACCGCACCACCCTCTGGAGAGCCCTGCGGTTGCGGGTGGTGCAGTTGCCGAACCAGGCAGTGATACAGCCCAACAGGATGCTCTCAATGGTGCATCTGTAAAATTTTGTGAGGATCTTAGGGGCCAAGCTGGATTTCTTTAGCCTCCTGAGATTGAAGAGGCGCTGTTGCGCAGGGGAACTTGAAGCTTTTCACCTTGTCCACTGCAGCTCCATCGTTGTGGATGGGGCGTGCTCCCTCTGCTGTCGAAATGTGCAGTACCTTCAGAAAGTATTCACATCCTTTTATTTTTTCCAAATGTTTTTGTGTTACAACCTGAATGTAAAATGTTTCAATTAAGATGTTATGTCACTGGACTACACACAATACCCCATAATGTCAACATGGAATTTGGGTTTTAGAAACTTCTACAAATTAATTAAAAATAAAAATCTGAATTGTCTTGAGTCAATAAGTATTGAATTCCTTTGTTATGGCAAGCCTAAATGTGTTCAGGAGTAAAAATGTGCTTAACAAGTCACATAATAAGTTCCATCGAACTTATTTGTTTAACATGATTTTTGAATGACTACTTAATCTCTGTACCATACACATACAATTATCTGTAAGGTCTCTTAGTCAAGCAGTGAATTTCAAACAAAGATTCAATAACAAAGACCAGGGAGCTTTTATGGGGCATACTGCAACAACAACAAAAATGTATATGGATAGTTTAAAGTACATACTCCTCTTAGCATCTCGTGAGGCCTACCAGTTTCTGGATATAACCCCTGTCTGGCCTCTTGAGAATGGCTAACTAACACTGCCTCTTCTAGTCAGTAACAACACAACATCAGAAAAAAATATACAGATTTTAATGCTTTACTGTACCTCCCTATTTAGTTTTAGTCCTCAATTGGAAATCATTGTTTTTTGGTGGAAAACACTGTCTCAGGTGCTGCTCCAGAATCTCCCATAAGTGTTCAATTGGGTTGAGATCTGGTCACTTAAACAGCCATGGTATATGGTTTACATAATTTTCATGCTCAGCCAATCAGATCAGTGACCACTCCTTCCCTGTGGATGGAGGCAATGTCATCCTACGGGGCATAGCCATGGTAACAAAAATAATGGCCTGCCCAGCATTTTTATACATGACCCTAAGCGCATGATGGGACGTTAATTGCTTAATTAACCACACCTGTGTGGAAGAACCTGCTTTCAATACACTTTGTATCCCTCATTTATTCAAGAGTTTCCTTTATTTTGTCAGTTACCTGTACTTAAAACACACTTAAAATAGTACCTTAATGTAAAGTGTTACCAAATATTACAATTTTGAAAGGTAACAAAAAAAAGAAAAAACTAGTTTTAAACTTTTATGGCCATGATGACGTCATGTTGGTAGCATAATAACATGTCAGTATGGAGACAGCACAGCAAGGTTATGTGCTTTTATATTTGTTTTTATTTCTGTTAGTTTTTACATAACTTTATTTAGTTTAAGTTGTATAAAAATATTTCATTGTTATATTATTTTGTTTCAGTTTAAGTGTTAAGAGCATTAAGCATTTGTGGGAGGCTAGAAGAAATATGGGTTTTAGAGTTTTTTGTGTGTTATTTGGGATGTCACAACTGGAGGGCAGTAATATATAAGGTGATGGGTCAGGTCATAGGTTAACCCTTCTCATGACTCCAATTTTACATTGGAATCATTCCACATTCCCTTTTTTTTAACTAGGCAAGTCAGTTAAGAACAAATTCTTATTTACAATGACAGCCTAGAAACAAATCAATTAAAATGTTGTTTGTCACATGTGCCGAAATCAACAAGTGTAGACCTTACAGTGAAATGCTTACTTACGAGCCCCTAACCGATAGTGCAAGTTTTAAAAAATACGGATAAGAATAAGAGATAAAAGTAACAAGTAATTAAAGAGGAACAGTAAAAAATAACTATATATACAGGGGGTGCCGGTACAGAGTCAATGTGCGGGGGCACCGGTTAGTTAAGGTAGTATGTACATGTAGGTAGAGTTAATTAAAGTGACTATGCATAGATGACAACAGAGAGTGGAAGTGGTGTGGAGAGTGGAGGGGCAATGTGAATAGTCTGGGTAGCCATTTGACTAGATGTTCAGGAGTCTTATGGCTTGGGAGTAGAAGCTGTTTAGAAGCCTCTTGAACCTAGACTTGGCGCTCTGGTATCGCTTTCCGTGTGGTAGCAGAGAGAACAGTCTATGACTAAGGTGACTGGAGTCTTTGACAATTTTCAGGACCTTCCTCTGAAAAAAATACAAAAATGTAATATAATTCATGTGGACATATCATGACCAAAATCATCAAGGACATCAACCACCTGAGTCATGGCCTGTTCAACCCACTATCATCCAGAAGGCGAGGTCAGTACAGGTGCATCAAAGCTGGGACCGAGAGAGTGAAAAACAGCTTATGGCCATCAGACTGTTAAATAGCCATCACTAGCTGGCTACCACCCGAATACTCAACCCTGCACCTTAGGAGCTGCTGCCCTATATACATAGACATGGAATCACTAGTCACTTTAATAATGTTTACATAATGCTTTATTCACTTCATATGTATATACTCTATTCTATTGTACTGTATTTTAGTCAATGCCACTCTGACATTGCTCGTCCTAATGTTAATATATTTCTTTATCCATTCTTTTATTTTTAGATGTGTGTGTATTGTTGTGAATTGTTAGATATTACTGCACTGTTGGAGCTAGGAACACAAGCATTTCACTACGCCCGCAATAACATCTGCTAAATATATGTATGTGACCAATAACATTTGATTTGATGATGTTTTTTATTCAATTTTAGTCAAAGATAATAGTTTCAGTATACTTTAAGTTTTTCAAATAGGTCTGTTAATTACTTTATTTCAAGTTTCAAGTCACATGCACAAGTACAGTTTGGGCTCCCGAATGGAGCAGTGGTCAAAGGCACTGCATCTCAATGCTAGAGGCGTCATTGCAGTCCCTGGTTTGAATCCAGGCTGCATCACATCCGGCTGTGATTGGGAGTCCCATAGGGCGGTGCACCATAGGCCCAGCGTTATCCGGGTTTGGCTGGGGTAGGCTGTCATTGTAAATAAGAATTTGATCTTAACTGTGAAATACCTTTCTTGTGAGCTCTAACCCTAACAAGGCATTAATCAAGGGAGAACAAAAGCCCATGAGATATGGAAATAAAAAGAACATGACAAAGTAAGTAAGCATGCTATGTACAGGGTCAGTTCCAGTACCATATTTCCAATGTGCAGGGATACTGGATCAATTGAGGTAGATATGTATAAGGGTAAAGTGACTAGGCATCAGGATATATGATGAATAGAGTAGCAGCAGTGTTTCATGATGAGTGTGTGTAGAGTCAGTATAACTGTATGAGCATACATTTTTTTCATGATTAATATTTGTTTTAGTTTCAGTTTAACATTATAAACTTGCAGCACAGCAATGTTTTGTTGGCAGAGAAAGCCAGCTGAGATGCCAGTTCTCCTTTCCTGACTAACAGTTCTGACTGGAAATGAAACTTCGGAATTTCCTCAGCATCACATCCTGTTTTTGACAGTGTTACTACTGTCCTGCCCAAAACAAACCGTAGCCCCAAATAGACAGTTGACATGATGAAATAAAGACAGAGATGTGTGTTTTTCCCCATCAGGGCATGGTTATTAAATGACAGACATGTATTTCTTTGAAATCTATCATTAGATGGTTTCATTTCAAAGAGATTCTGTTGCAAAATGCCATATATCCACCTCACTCACAGAGAAAGCAGTAGCACTGCAATGTTTTATAGTCAAATGTGACAAACATATCCATATACTTATATATTTAAGAACTGTACAAATGACACACTGGTGATCATAGATATAGAACCCTAGATAGGATGATGTCATAGACCCCCTTGTACACGAAGGGCAGGGTTGGGGAGTAACGGATTAATCTAATCCTTTCCTTTCTGAATTTAAAAGTAATCATCTAGTTTTTCAAAAGAATCTGTAATCTGATTACAATATTTTTGCTGCTAACGAAATCCTATCTAGGGTTCTATACCTATGATCACCAATGTGTCATTTGTACAGTTCTTAAATATATAGGTATATGGATATGTTTGTCACATTTGACTATAAAACATTGCAGTGCTACTGCTTTAATCTAATCCGTTACATGTAAAGGATTACAAAAAAAACGATAACTGTAATCCATTTCGTTAGCAGCAAAAATATTGTAATCAGATTACAGATTCTTTTGAAAAACTAGATGATTACTTTTAAATTCAGAAAGGATGTTTGAGAAAGAAAATGGACACTTCTGTTTTCTCAATGACATTCAAATTAGCGTTGAAAAAAGGCGCAAGCATACAGTAGGTGGTTCCGCACGAGCGAGTCTGACCACAAGTCAGAGATTAAATGTTAAATTGGTTTCCATCACATTTTTACTGATGGTTTAATTACATAAAATATTGAGTTAATATAGGGAAGGTGCCCACTCTGGTATTGGCACATGCACTCTAGCCAACAGCTCGTAGATACAGTGCGGGTATAGCCTAACTTAAATTATTGTGGGGGCCACAAAAGAAAATCTGAATTTATCATGGGGAGCAGCAGTGGCTCGCGGTTCTGAGTACCCACATCAGCCCTAGCTTTTTTGGGGGCCCTAAGTAACATTTCTACACATGTTGACATAGGGTGGAGAGAAATGTTAGCTGTTTTTAGTAAGATATCTGAGTGAGTGTGACTAACAAAATCAATGGGGGTCCCCCAGTCGGTAATTCGACCATGAATACTACAAGTTTAGACAGCTGGCCGCTAGACTAAATTACCAATAGAAAAAATAAGACCCTCAATATTTTTGGAAAGGAGCATCAAGCTCATCACTTTGCACTTTCACCATGCTGTGGAGTTCATTATCTGTAGCCTAATAAACTGTACGCTTTCCAAAGTCGGAGTGGGAGGACCACACATGTCATTTCGTGACTGCAGGATTGCTTCGATATGGTTATTAAATCAATATTTGCACTTAAAAGCCTTTCCACCACCATATCTCGCATAATACATTTTACAGACCAAAGGATCCCACCTTGTCTATTGTATTTAGTTATGTCAACATTTGGAAAGTTTACGACAAATCTGGTGTTTCCATCAGGACGGTCGTGACACATTTTCTATCCGACATGTTCTTCACGTGCATAAAAAGGTTGGATGGAAACCTGAGAACAGTAACATTTTACTCAAAGGTATCCATAAGCACTCATTTTTTATGAAAAAACTTGAAAAGTTGGTGTATAAAGCATTTTGGAATGAAACTCTTCAATATATTGGAATTTACACAGAGTAACTCAATATTAGGAAGGTGTTCCTAATGTTTGGTGTACTCAGTGATACACACAGTGTCACGTTCCTGACCTATTTCTGTTAGTTTGTTGTATGTGTTAGTTGGTCAGGACGTGAGTTTGGGTGGGCATTCTATGTTGTCTGTTTCTATGTTGGTTTAAGGGTTGCCTGGTATGGCTCTCAATTAGAGGCAGGTGTTTGGTGTTCCTCTAATTGAGAGTCATATTTAGGTATGTTGTTTCACAGTGTTCGTTGTAGGTGGTTGTCTCCTGTGTCAGTGTTTGTAGCACCATACGGGACTGTTCGGTTTGTTTTGTACATTGTCATTTTGTGTAGTCTATTTTCCCTGTTCGTGTGTTCTTCGTGTTTAATGTAAGTTCGTTGTCCAGGTCTGTCTACTCCGTTTGTTGTTTTGTTAGTTATAGTGAAGTTCGTGTTTTTTCGTCTTGTCTTTAAATAAATTATGTGTTCACAACCCGCTGCGCCTTGGTTCCATCACTACTCCTCCTTTTCGGTTGAAGAGGAGGAGGACTACCGTTACAGAACCACCCACCAAACCCAGATCAAGCAGAGGGTTAATGGACAGCAACGACAGCGCACGGAGCAGGATTTATGGTCTTGGGGGGGAGATCATGGAAGGAAAGGGACCATGGGCTAAAGTGGAGGTGAATCGCCGCCCATGGGAACAGCTGGAGGCAGCTCTGAGAGCGGAGGAGACCGGAGAGAGGAACCAGCGTTATGAGGGGACGTGTCTAGCACGGAAGCCCGAAAAGCCCGTGAGTACTACCCAAAAAATTTCTTGGGAGGGGGCTAAGAGGTAGTGGGTCTAGGGCAGGTAGGAGACCTGCGCCCACTTCCCAGGCTAACCGTGGAGAGCGGGAGTACGGGCAGACACCGTGTTACGCAGCAGAGCGCACGGTGTCTCTTGTACGTGTGCATAGCCCAGTGCGGGTTATTCCACCTCCCCGCACCGGTAGGGCTAGATTGGGCATTGAGCCAAATGTCATGAAGCCGGCCCTACATATCTGGCCACCAGTACGTCTCCTCGGGCCGGCTTACATGGCACCAGCCTTACGCATGGTGTCCCCGGTTCGCCTACATAGCCCGGTGAGGGTTATTCCACCTCCCCGCACTGGTCGGGCGACGGGGAGCATTCAGCCAGGTAAGGTTGGGCAGGCTCAGTGTTCAAGGGAGCCAATACGCCTGCACGGTCCGGTATTTCCGGCGCTACCTCCCCGCCCCAGCCCAGTACCACCAGTGCCTACACCACGCACCAGGCTTCCAGTGCATTTTCAGAGCCCTGTTCCTCCTCCACGCACTCTCTCTATGGTGCGTGTCTCCAGCCCAGTGCCTCCAGTTTCGGCACCACGCACTAAGCCACCTGTGCGTCTCCAGAGCCCTGTACATACTGCTCCTTCTCCCCGTACTCGTCCTGATGTGCGTGCACTCAGCCCGGTGCCACCAGTGCCGGTACCACGCACTAGGCCTATAGTGCGTTTTGAGAAGTCAGTGTGCCCTGTTCCTGCTCCCCGCACTAGGCTTGAAGTGCGTGTCTCCAGTCCGGTGCCTCCAGTTCCGGCACCACGCACCAGGCCTACAGTGCGTCTCAGCCGGCCAGAGTCTGCCGTCTGCTCAACGGCGCCTGAACTGTCCGTCTGCCTAGCGCCGAATGAACTGCTCGTCTGTATTGAGCCTTCAAAGCCGCCCGTCTGCCATGAGCCTGCAAAGCCGCCCGTCTGCCATGAGCCTGCAAAGCCGCCCGTCTGCCATGAGCCTGCAAAGCCGCCCGTCTGCCATGAGCCTACAGAGCCTTCCGCCAGACTGGAGCCGCTAGAGCCTTCCGCCAGACAGGAGCCGCTAGAGCCTTCCACCAGACAGGAGCAGCCAAAGCCTTCCGCTAGACAGGATCAGTCTGAGCCATTCGTCTCCGCAGCGCCATCTGAGCCATCCGTCTCCTCAGCGCCATCTGAGCCATCCGTCTCCTCAGCGCCATCTGAGCCATCCGTCTCTCCAGCGCCATCTGAGCCATCCGTCTCCCCAGCGCCGTCTGAGCCATCCGTCTCCCCAGCGCCGTCTGAGCCATCCGTCTCCCCAGCGCCGTCTGAGCCATCCGTCTCCCCAGCGCCGTCTGAGCCATCCGTCTCCCCAGCGCCGTCTGAGCCATCCGTCTGTCCCGAGCCGTCAGAGCCGTTAGTCAGTCAGGAGCCGCTAGAGCCATTCGTCAGTCAGGATCTGCCAGAGCCGCCAACCAGACAGGATCTGCCAGAGCCGCCAACCAGACAGGATCTGCCAGGGCCGCTAACCAGACAGGATCTTCCAGAGCCGCCAACCAGACAGGATCTGCCAGAGCCGCCAACCAGACAGTATCTGCCAGAGCCGTCAGTGAGCCATGAGCGTCCAGAGCCGTCAGCCAGCCATGAGCATCCAGAGCCGTCAGCCATCCATGAGCGTCCAGAGCCGTCAGCCAGCCATGAGCGTCCAGTGCCGTCAGCCAGCCATGAGCGTCCAGAGCCGTCAGCCAGCCATGAGCGTCCAGAGCCGTCAGCCAGCCATGAGCGTCCAGAGCCGTCAGCCAGCCATGAGCGTCCAGAGCCGTCAGCCAGCCATGAGCGTCCAGAGCCGTCAGCCAGCCATGAGCGTCCAGAGCCGTCAGCCAGTCATGAGCTGTCCCTCAGCCCAGAGCGGCTATTTATCCAGAACTGCCCCTCAGTCCAGAGCTGTCTCTCTGTCCGGAGTTGCCTTTCAGTCCGGAGTTGCCCCTCTATCCTGAGCTACCTCTCTATCCTGAGCTACCTCTCTATCCTGAGCTACCTCTCTATCCTGAGCTATCCCTCTGTCCTGAGCTATCCCTCTGTCCTGAGCTATCCCTCGGTCCTGAGCTATCCCTCGGTCCTGAGCTATCCCTCTGTCCTGAGCTATCCCTCTATCCCCGTGCTGCCCCTTGTCTCGATGTTACCCAAAAGATTAAGGGGGTGTAATATGAGGGTGGTCATTTGTAGGGGGAGATGTAAGCTGGGATTGACTATGGTGGGGTGGGGACCTCGCCCTGAGCCTGAGCCACCACCGTGGTCAGATGCCCACCCAGACCCTCCCCTAGACTTTGTGCTGGTGCGCCCGGAGTTCGCACCTTAAGAGGGGGGTTATGTCACGTTCCTGACCTATTTCTGTTAGTTTGTTGTATGTGTTAGTTGGTCAGGACGTGAGTTTGGGTGGGCATTCTATGTTGTCTGTTTCTATGTTGGTTTAAGGGTTGCCTGGTATGGCTCTCAATTAGAGGCAGGTGTTTGGCGTTCCTCTAATTGAGAGTCATATTTAGGTAGGTTGTTTCACAGTGTTCGTTGTGGGTGGTTGTCTCCTGTGTCAGTGTTTGTCGCACCATACGGGACTGTTGGGTTTGTTTTGTACATTGTCATTTTGTGTAGTCTATTTTCCCTGTTCGTGCGTTCTTCGTGTTTAATGTAAGTTCGTCGTCCAGGTCTGTCTACTCCGTTTGTTGTTTTGTTAGTTATAGTGAAGTTCGTGTTTTTTCGTCTTGTCTTTAAATAAATTATGTGTTCACAACCCGCTGCGCCTTGGTTCCATCACTAGTCCTCCTTTTCGGTTGAAGAGGAGGAGGACTACCGTTACACACAGTATCAAATCCTTTCAGAGCTACTCAGGTGTTGAGATTTCTTAACAAGAGCATTGAATCACTGGAGCTCTGCACACACATTAATATTATTGCAGTGTGATCAGCTGAATTTTCAGTAGTTTGTTTAATTATTCCATCTTATAAAAATCAGTGTGCTATTTGAATCAATTTACAGTCTTCATTAAAAATAAAGAAAAACCCTTGAATGAGTAGGTGTGTCCAAACTTTTGACGGGCACTGTATATTCTAGCCTAAAATGCCTTTTCCGTTTATGTCATAGTACCAGTAGATGTTGTAATGTTCTACCATCAGATAATATGGATATAATTGATCAGAAAAGGCCTGTCAAAACCAGGAGGGAAGCAGTGGAAGAGTTAGAGTGAGAAGGAGAGGTTACCTGATGCAGTCTGTCACTCTGCTGTAGGTGTTCTCCTGACTTCTCTGTGACATGGTCTGAATTCTGGTCTTAATCACTGAAACACACAAACTGTATCAATTGGCTTACAGGGGACACGGCAGGCATAATCAAATCAAATCAAATCCCATATTATTTGTCACATGCGTCGAATACAACAGGTGTAGCAAACCTTACCGTGAAATGGTTACTTACAAGCCCTTAATTAACCAACAACACAGTTTTAATAAAAATAATAGTTAAGAACCAGTGTATCTTTCATTTGCCATACAACAAGTATTTTTATGTAAAGTTTATGATGAGTTCTTTGGTCAGATTAGGTGAGTGTCCAAAATATCTCTGGAGATTCTGGTGAATCGATGCTACGTATTCACAATGTTTAATCAGGATTTGTAGCTCTAAATATGCACATTTTCGAACAAAACATAATTGTATTGTGTAACATGATGTTATAAGACTGTCATCTGATGAATTTGTTCAAGGTTAGGGATTAATTTTATATATTTTGCTGGTTTTTCCGAAAGCTACCTTTTGCCGTGAATAAATGCGTTTGTGTGTTTGGCTATTGTGGTAAGCTAATATAATTCTATATTGTGTTTTCGCTGTAAAACACTTAAATATTCGGAAATATTGGCTGGATTCACAAGATGTTTATCTTTCATTTGCTGTACACCATGTATTTTTCATAAATGTTTTATGATGAGTATTTAGGTATTTCACGTTGCTCTCTGTAATTATTCTGGCTGCTTTGGTGATATTTTTGATGGTAGCTGCAATGTAAAACTATGATTTATACCTCAAATATGCACATTTTCGAACAAAACATAAATGTATTGTATAACATGTTATAAGACTGTCATCTGATGAAGTTGTTTCTTGGTTAGTGACTAATTTTATCTCTATTTGGTCGGTTTTGTGATAGCTACCTATGCGGTAGAAACATGGTGAAAATATGTGGTTGAGTCTTTGGCTATTGTGGTTAGCTAATATAAATACATATTGTGTTTTCGCTGTAAAACATTTTAAAAATCGGAAATGATGGCTGGATTCACAAGATGTTTATCTTTCATTTGCTGTATCGGACTTGTGATTTCATGAAAATTATATTATATGATATCCCTGTCCCGTTAGGCTAGGCTATGCTAGTCAGCTTTTTTGATGAGGAGGATCCCGGATCCGGGATGGGTATCACTGAAAGGTTTTAAGAAACAAAATGTGAGCCTTTCTCTGGCACCGACTGGTATATAGGTCCTGGTTGGCAGGAAGCTTGGCCCCAGTGATGTACTGGGCCATACACACTACCCTCTGTAGCCCCTTGCGGTCGGAGGCCGAGCAGTTGCCATACCAGGCGGTGATGCAACCAGTCCGGATGCTCTCGATGGTGCAGCTGTAGAACCTTTTGAGGATTGACTGGGAACAGGGGAACATACAATCTCCTCTCTCCTTCTTCTACCCATCTCTCACCTATCCACCCTGCATCCTGTAACTGGATCTTTAGTATCTCCATGGGAGTGGTGATGATGGCCTGCACCAAGAGATGGAGAGATGGAGAGACAAAGAGATAGAGAGATGGAGAGACAAAGAGATGGAAAGACAGAGAGATGGAGAGACAGAGAGATGTAGAGACAGAAAGATGGAAAGACAGAGAGATGGAGAGACAAAGAGATGGAGAGAAAGTGTGACTGTGTTTCAGAGGAGTTCAATTACCCAGGGAGACACACAACTAGTATCATAATTACTGTTGAGCCACAAGATGGTAGTAGAAAGCTGTCTGAGGCTGATACCCCGGCTGAGTTTACCTGACATGTTTTTTTATATTTTATATTTTTATTTCACCTTCATTTAACCAGGTAGGCCAGTTGAGAACAAGTTCTCATTTACAATTGTGATCTGGCCAAGATAAAGCAAAGCAGTGCGACAAAAACAACAACACAGAGTTACACAAAAGTAAAGACAATAACACAATGGAAAAATCTGTATATAGTGTGTGTAAATTAATTAAGGAGGTAAGGCAATAAATAGGCCAATAGTAGCGAAGTAATTACAATTTAGCAATTACACTGGAGTGCAGATTAAGATGTGCAAGTAGAAATACTTTTGTGCAAAAGAGGAGAAAAACAAAAACAGATATGGGATGAGGTAGGGATGGGATGAGGTAGATAGTTGGTTGGATGGGCTTTTTACAGATGGGCTGTGTACAGCTGCAGCGATCCGTAAGCTGCTCCGACAGCTGACGATTAAAGTTTGCGAGGGAGATTTAAGCCTCCAACTTCAGTAATTTTTGTAATTTGTTCCAGTCATTCACAGCAGAGAACTGGAAGGAAAGGCGGCCACAGAGGGTGTTGGCTTTGGGGATGACCAGTGAAATATGCCTGCTGGAGCGCGTGCTACGGGTGGGTGTTGCTATGGTGACCAGTGAGCTGAGATAAGGCGGAGCTTTACCTAGCAAAGACTTATAGATGACCTGGAGCCAATGGGTCTGGTGACGAATATGTAGCGAGCGCCAGCCAACGAGAACATACAGGTCGCAGTTGTGGTAGTATATGGGGCTTTGGTGACAAAACGGATGGCACTGTGATAGACTGCATCCAATTTTCTGAGTAAAGTGTTGGAGGCTATTTTGTAAATGACATCTCCGAAGTCAAGGATCGGTAGGACGGTCAGTTTTACGAGGGTATGTTTGGCAGCATGAGTGAAAGAGGCTTTGTTGCGAAATAGGAAGCCGATTTTAGATTTAACTTTGGATTGGAGATGCTTAATGTGAGTCTGGAGGGAGAGTTTACGGTCTAGCCAGACACCTAGGTATTTATAGTTGTCCACATATTCTAAGTCAGAACCGTCCAGAGTGGTGATGCTAGTCGGGCGGGAGGGTGCGGGCAGCGATCGGTTGAATAGCATGCATTTAGTTTTATTAGCATTTAAGAGCAGTTGGGGGTCACGGAAGAAGTGTTGTATGGCGTTGAAGCTCGTTTGGAGGTTTGTTAATTAACACAGTTTTCAAAGAAGGGCCAGATGTATACAGAATGGTGTCGTCTGCGTAGAGGTGGATCAAAGAATCACCAGCAGCAAGAGCGACATCATTGATATATACAGAGAAAAGAGTCGGCCCTAGAATTGAACCCTGTGGCACTCCCATAGAGACTGCCAGAGGTACAGACAACAGTCCCTCCGATTTGACACACTGAGCTCTATCTGAGAAGTAATTAGTGAACCAGGCGAGGCAGTCATTAGAGAAACCAAGGCTGTTGAGTCTGCCAATAAGAATACGGTGATTGACACAGTCAAAAGCCTTGGCCAGGTCGATAAAGACGGCTGCACAGTAGTCTTTTATCGATGGCAGTTATGATATCGTTTTGGACCTTGAGCGTGGCTGAGGTGCAACCGTGACCAGCTCGGAAACCAGATTGCATAGCGGAGAAGGTACGGTGGGATTCGAAATGGTCGGTGATCTGTTTGTTCGCTTGGCGTTCGAAGACTTTAGAAAGGCAGGGCAGGATGGATATAGGTCTGTAACAGTTTGGGTCTAGAGTGTCTCCCCCTTTGAAGAGAGGGATGACCACGGCAGCTTTCCAATCTTTAGAAATCTCAGACGACACGAAAGAGAGGTTGAACAGACTAGGAATAGGGGTTGCAACAATGAAGCGGATAATTTTAGGAATAGAGGGTCCAGACTGTCTAGCCCAGCTGATTTGTAGGGGTCCAGATTTTGCAGCTCTTTTAGAACATCAGCTGTCTGGATCAGCACCACAACCCGCCAGCATCTCCCTCAGCAGGGTGAGCTTCTGACTGAGAGAGAAAACAAATGTCATAATTATTTTAGTTCAATGACTTTGCTAATTTCTCTGGATGGTCTGGTGCTATCTCAAGTGTTTTACATACATTAAACAAAATGCATACAATTTAAAACTCCCTGTTTCTATCCACAAAGGACATGACCATAAAACAATAAACATACCATTAGTGATACACATAAAGAAACATACATAAACACACACACACACACACACACACACAGTCACTCACACAGTCTTGGTGTCACGATCGTGTGGTGGATTGACGGACCAAGGCGCAACATGATTTGAATACATCTTCTTTTTTAATAGCAACGACGAAGATGAACACTACACACTTATACAACACTAACGAAAACAACAAACGATCGTGAAAACTTCAAACGTAAGTGCACACACAAACTACTTACGTCGAACTATACAGATACACAAACAATGACCCACAAACAGCTAAAGCCTATGGCAGCCTTAAATATGGCTCCCAATTAGAGACAACCGAAATCAGCTGTCTCTAATTGAGAACCCATTCCGGCCACCATAGACTTTCCTAGAACTACACCCAACATAGACACAGCTAGACACATACACTCAACACCAAACCATAAACTACACCAAACACCCCCTCTACCATATAATACCCCAAAATACACACATACCCCATGTCACACCCTGACCTAACTAAAATAATAAATAAAACAAATAATACTAAGGCCAGGGCGTGACATAACCCCCCCCTTAAGGCGCGAACTCCGGACGCACCAACACATAGTCTAGGGGAGGGTCTGGGTGGGCTTCCTTCCACGGCGGCGGCTCCGGCACTGGTCGTGGTCCCCACCCCACCATAGTCATAAGAGGCAGCACCGGGATAAAGGGCAGCACCGGGATAAGGGCCAGCACCGGGATAAGGGGCAGCACCGGGATAAGGGGCAGCACCGGGATAAGGGGCAGCACCGGGATAAGGGGCAGCACCGGGATAAGGGGCAGATCCTGGCTGGACGGCTCATGGCTGGCTGACAGATCTGGCTGCTCATGGCTGGCTGACGGATCTGGCTGCTCATGGCTGGCTGACGGATCTGGCTGCTCATGGCTGGCTGACGGATCTGGCTGCTCATGGCTGGCTGACGGACCTGGCTGCTCATGGCTGGCTGACGGACCTGGCTGCTCATGGCTGGCTGACGGACCTGGCTGCTCATGGCTGGCTGACGGATCTGGCTGCTCATGGCTGGCTGACGGATCTGGCTGCTCATGGCTGGCTGACGGATCTGGCTGCTCATGGCTGGCTGACGGATCTGGCTGCTCATGGCTGGCTGACGGATCTGGCTGCTCATGGCTGGCTGACTGATCTGGCAGATCCTGTCTGGTTGGCGGCTCTGGCAGATCCTGTCTGGTTGGCGGCTCTGGCAGATCCTGTCTGGTTGGCGGCTCTGGCAGATCCTGTCTGGTTGGCGGCTCTGGCAGATCCTGTCTGGTTGGCGGCTCTGGCAGATCCTGTCTGGTTGGCGGCTCTGGCAGATCCTGTCTGGTTGGCGGCTCTGGCAGATCCTGTCTGGTTGGCGGCTCTGGCAGATCCTGTCTGGTTGGCGGCTCTGGCAGATCCTGTCTGACGTACGGCTCTAGCGGCTCCTGTCTGGCTGGCGGCTCTAGCGGCTCCTGTCTGGCGGACGGCTCAGTAGGCTCATGGCAGACGGGCGGCTTTGCAGGCTCATGGCAGACGGGCGGCTTTGCAGGCTCATTGCAGACGGATGGCTCAGATGGCGCTGGGGAGACGGATGGCTCAGATGGCGCTGGGGAGACGGATGGCTCAGATGGCGCTTGGCAGACGGGCAGTTCAGGCATCGCTGTGCAGACGGCAGACTCCTGCCGGCTGAGGCGCACTGTAGGCCTGGTGCGTGGTGCCGGGACTGGTGGCACCGGGCTAAAGGCACGCACTTTCAGGCTAGTGCGGGGAGAAGGAACAGGGCATACTGGACCCTGGGGACGCACATTAGGCCTAGTGCGTGGTGCCGGAACTGGTGGTACCGGACTGGGGACACGCATCTCAGGGCTAGTGCGGGGAGCAGCAACAGGATGCACAGGACTCTGGAGACGCACAGGAGGCTTAGTGCGTGGTGCCGGAATTGGTGGTACCGGGCTGGAGACACGCACCAGAGGAGGAGTGCGTGGAGGAGGAACAGGGCTCTGGAGACACACTGGAAGCCTGTTACGTGGTGTAGGCACTGGTGGAACTGAACTGGGGCGGGGAGGTGGCGCCGGAAATACCGGACCGTGCAGGCGTATTGGCTCCCTTGAGCACTGAGCCTGACCAACCTTACCTGGTTGAATGCTCCCCGTTGCCCGACCAGTGCAGGGAGGTGGAATAACCCGCACCGGGCTATGTAGGCGAACCGGGGACACCATGCGTAAGGCTGGTGCCATGTAAACCGGCCCGAGGAGACGCACTGGTGGCCAGATATGTAGGGCCGGCTTCATGACATCCGGCTCAATACTCAATCTATCCCTGCCAGTGCGGGGAGGTGGAATAACCCGCACCGGGCTATGCACACGTACAGGAGACACAGTGCGCTCTACTGCGTAACACGGTGTCTGCCCGTACTCTCGCTCTCCACGGTAATTACAGGGAGTAGGCGCAGGTTTCCTACCTGACTTCGCCACTCTCCCTTTAAGCCCCTTCCCAAGAAATTTTTGGGGTTTTCCCACAGGCTTCCTACCGCTTCGTCGTGCTGCCTCCGTTCGCCGGTATCCCTCCTCGCACTGCGCCAGAGAATCCCAGGCGGGCTCCGGCACTCTCCCTGGGTTGAGCGCCCACCTGTCGATCTCCTCCCACGTAGTGTAGCCCAGATCCTTTGTAGGTTCCTTTTCCTGCCTCCGAGCTAGCTCCTCATATCGCCGCCTCTCTGCTTTCGCTGCCTCCAGCTCAGCTTTGGGGCGGTTATATTCTCCTGGTACCTCCCGGTCTAAAATTTCCTCCCATGTCCATGAATCCTTGCATTGCTCCTGTTGCCGCTGGTCATGTTGCTTGGTCGTATATAGGTGGGTCATTCTGTCACGATCGTGTGGTGGATTGACGGACCAAGGCGCAACATGATTTGAATACATCTTCTTTTTTAATAGCAACGACGAAGATGAACACTACACACTTATACAACACTAACGAAAACAACAAACGATCGTGAAAACTTCAAACGTAAGTGCACACACAAACTACTTACGTCGAACTATACAGATACACAAACAATGACCCACAAACAGCTAAAGCCTATGGCAGCCTTAAATATGGCTCCCAATTAGAGACAACCGAAATCAGCTGTCTCTAATTGAGAACCCATTCCGGCCACCATAGACTTTCCTAGAACTACACCCAACATAGACACAGCTAGACACATACACTCAACACCAAACCATAAACTACACCAAACACCCCCTCTACCATATAATACCCCAAAATACACACATACCCCATGTCACACCCTGACCTAACTAAAATAATAAATAAAACAAATAATACTAAGGCCAGGGCGTGACACTTGGAAACATGTTAATAATTCACTAGCGCTGGTCACTCAATAATTTATTACCACTAGATCCCAGCACATAGTGAAGATATTATTAAAATCCTATTTGTGATCTGTATATCAAATCCAAACAAGACGTTAGTTAAAACTGATATAGTATACACTACATCTTTCAAGTACATCTATTCAAAGAGATCAGAGTGGGCAAGAGGTTGGTGTACCAGTCAGTTACGACTGGTGTATGATTGTATTTGACAAACAGGTGTTTGAAAGAGGCCTCTGAGCACTACTCACCCATCCTTGGACAGGTGTTGTCTAAAGAAGTCATTGGCAGCTAGTTTGATGGCCTTCTCTGGAGTGACCAGAGTCAGGTTCACAGCAGCACCCAATGGCCAAATAAATAGAGAGACACAGAGTCATAAACAAAGAACATGCTCAAACACACACACACACACACACACACACACACACACACACACACACACACACACACACACACACACACACACACACACACACACACACACACACACACACACACACACACACACACACACACACACACACACACACACACACACACACACACACATATACACACACACACACACAATTTTGTCCTACCTCTGTACATGCCAAAGTATCCCTCTAATCAGATGGTCTTGATAAGGCAATCTGTCTGACCTGTGTAGTGAACATTAAGGATTACTGTGCAAAGACCTCAGAGAATCAACCAGAGGTAAGCAGATACTACAAGCAAACTAAATGTTTGTTTAGAATAAATTCACACCGCTGGAGGTAAGGCAGGTGGAGCTGGAACAGCAGGTGATTACACTCCAGTCAGCACAGACCCAGACAACAGTCCAGCACAACAACACCCCCTTATCCAGACCCGGAGGGCTAGAGGTGGAGAGAGATATATCGGCACTCTGGACTGTGGTGAGACAACATCAACAAGAGAAAAAGCAGGAGCAGGAGAAGAGCAGAGCACTAGAGGAGAGGATCAGACTGCTGGAGGAGAGGGTGAGGGGGATGTCGTGTGACAGAGAACAACCCACTAGAAAGGTGAGCACCCCCACTGTCAACCACCCTGATAGCCCTTCTGACAACCACCCCACACCCACTGAGGACATACACAAGACATAGATTGTACTCCTTATGGACTCAAACTGGAAATTTATACAAGAAAAAAATGTTTTTCCAAACACAGTGTGTCTAAACCCTGGTGTCTAAACACCCAACGTGCAGTAGACCTTCTGTCTGAGGACCAACTAGGTTCATCTAGCCACATAATAATACACACAGGCACAAACGACCTGAGAGCACAGCAGGAAAGGGTGGCCACAGCACTCAAGGGAGTGATTGAAAAAGCATATTCTACTTTCCCTAATTCACAAGTGGTTATATCCACCTTGCCACCACAAAAATACTTCCACCCTGCTACCATACAGCAGGTAAAAGCAAGTTTTTCTCGTGACTGTGACTCAAAACCACATTTTTACCTGGCCCACCCTGGACTTGACATATGTTTCCCATGCCAATAAAGCCAATTGAATTGAATTGAAAGAGAGAAGGGTGAGAAGGTATCAAAAAGGTGACAATGACCAATCAATAACAAAAGAGAAAAACAACAATGAGAGAGAGGGATAATGGTGGAGCAATTAGTTCAAGATTCAACCTAGAACATCAATTCAAACATTTTGATAAATAATCTCAAAATCCTTTCAGTTTCCATCAATATCCTTATCCACACTTACCTGATCTGCTTGCCAGCCATCTATCTGAGACACAGTTACTCTGACAGTTTCTCTGTCTGTGTATCTGTAAACGTGATCTGCACCTCCGTGTTTAAGGAAACAATGGATTAGTGGAAGATAGATGGAGAATACCTCAGTCAACCAGCCAATGTTCAACCATCAGTTTCAGTCAGTCAGTCAGTCAGTCAAGTAATTGGCCAGCTGTGGAGGAGAACTGGAAAAGAACAGAGTACAAATCCATATCAGAACAGTAATCTGACACTCAGTTAAAGCTTTGAGAAACATCTGTGCATGGAAAGTACTTGGCTTATCCCTGGGCATAGTAGTATTTACCTCAATGTTGTGTTGGCAGGCTACCTGAAATGAAGAGTGTTCATACATTGAGCCATGCTTTCAGAAGAAGCTGATTGTACAGCCACCCTCCTTCTGAACCAATCACATCAATCCTTCCCCTCCACTCCTCCCTCAACGCTAATTCTAACCCACATTCTTTCTATTTCCTCTACTCCTACTCCTCCCAAATCTATCCTGATTTCTGTGTGTGCATTGTATTTGAATGGAGCAAGAGAAAGCAGAGAAAGAGAGAGGGAGATGGGACATCCAATACTGTGATTAGAAATATGGGTGTATATCTGTTTGAGGTCTAGTCTGTCTGCTCACAGCACTCCTCTCTTTGCAGGTTTGTAACAATATACCTTTGACCAAATATTTCACTTTGTTGTCTTTATGAAAGGATCTTCTGTGCTGTGCTGTGCAAAAACCTTGGTCATAGAATAGTACCTAAGAAAAGCCACAGGAGTGGTCTGACTATAATATAAATAAATCTAAATAAAAATGCTTAATTTATATGTACAGTATGAGCTCATGTATTTTTCATTGCCAGGAATGGATTACATGTGGTAATGTAGAGACTTACCACATCTAGTTTGTTAATACATCATGAATAAATACATCCACATAACACTATACCGATTCCACCACATATCTGCCTTGCACATTCAGATTTGAGTGTTATGATTGTCAGGTAAACCTGACTTAACATAGTTCACCCATTAACTACACATCATTGCTCACCATGTGAACCTTCCACATAAATGTATACACAGATTGGGGGATCAAGACATGATGCTTATGTTTTCCTCGCTGCCTTTCAGGGCTCATCACAAAGATGCTGAGTGCAACTGCTAAGGCTACTTATTTCTACTTGGTGAAGCTGAACCCTGTTGCTACCCATTACACATCTCAGGTGAAGTTTATCATGATATAGCGAAATCTATGATATTGATATTGACATCACTTTGAGCCCTAAAGTTCATATTTTCAAATTAAGAGTGACAAAAACTGAAAACCTAGGAAAGTCATATACCTGGGTTACAATTCCTCTGTGTTACAATTCCTCTGTGTTACAATTCCTCTGTGTTACAATTTCTTAGCTCATCTCTCTCTCTCTCTCTCTCTCTCTCTCTCTCTCTCTCTCTCTCTCACTCAGTCTGTTCAAAGTCTGTTCCAAATAAGGTGGTACAGTACTTTGGACCATACTCTCATTGGTTGCTTTTTACATTTTTTTTTTTTTTTTTTTTTTTTTTTTTTTAAACCCTGGTGTGTGGAGGTGTGGTCAGGCTGATCAATACATTGTATGTCTGTGCATATTTTACACTATGCCTGTAATTCTGCATTCTGTAATAATGAGTGGTTATGTTCAAAAGCCTAACTGTATACTAATTTTATGCATATTATCTATCTACGTTAAATTATACATAGCCTACTCATCTAACCTCCGGTCTCAATAGAGTTGCATAGTATGTTGAATTGAATCCTCATTCAAACTGTCATGTTCCATTAACAGCAGGGAAATGGACGTGGCAGATACCAATATTATAATTGCAATTTGTGATGAACTGACCTACCATCCTCCTGGACCAGCTGTTCAAGCCTATACGGTACCTGCAGGCCTCCTTACATCCCCTGCCCCGCTAATAACAGGATTCCCTGCTAAATCGTTACACTCAACAAATTGGCCTGGTGGATCAGTGGTCAATTAAACCAGCATCTATTGGTTGTACGTGAGAAGGGGAAGACACGGTGTGTGTTGTGTTGGCGAGAGGGAGGTAGCTTAGGGATGAGCAGAGGCAAATAAATGCACAACCTCTATTGGCTTAGAATTGTTGTTGCACCCTCAAAGTTCACATCACTGCATCACCTGCAATACTCTCAGCTTCTTCTATGTATCCTATGTTTTTCTCAGCTTCTTCTATGTCTATCCTATGAAAAACATGTACTATGTACGGCTGACCCACTGTCCAAATGTCCCAGTTACTAGTTGTAAATTGCTGACCCGTTGCCAGTTGAAAGCTGAGAAAATGTCAACCCCAGATCATTTGAGTGTACATTTCAGGATTTGAACATTTCTTTCCAACCTTCCCAGTCGTATCATACTGAATACAGAAAGACATTCGGTCTCTAGTTGCGTAATCACTTTATTTTTGCAACACTTTTGAAATACATTGTATACTAAGTTTCAGTACCATGTACCTGTCTATTAGCAGAACATTTGGGCAAAATCATTTTTGAGAATAGGATTTTTTTCTCCAAAAGCAGTAATTAAGTGCAATATATTTGTTTGGATTGTGGTCCTTTCAGTTTGGCTAGTAACCTCCTTTATTTTAGGTTCAGTATTGCTTGGGGAGTCCTTGGGGTCTGAATCGGTTGGGGTCCCCTCCATTACGTCCCCAGCGGTTAGCCTGCTGGTCAGCTGCTGAGTCCTCGTGTCCTCGACCACTGGAACCCTGAACCATCTCCCGGCCATTACTGAGAGAGGAGAAATATTACATAAGTAACTCGCCAACCACAGTGAACCAATAATGGTAAAATTGTCTTTCTGACCAAACATTTTTTTTTAACAAAAAGTGCCATAAAGAACTAAATGGAGAAAGTTTTTATGAGATAATTTGATGACCAACTGAACCACATTATAAGCATCTCACAGATATTTGAGAATCACCCACCTGATGACTGTTGCTGCCCACCTGCCCCCTGGTCCTCTCCTGGCAGCATCATAGTTGCCCCGAGCGTGGAAGTACTTGTCTGAGTTTTTCCAGTTGGCGTCCTTCATGTCGCCATATGCACGCCACATGTCTTTAGCACCTGCAGGGTCAGGAGAACACGGATGTTTAGTTTGACACTTACAAGGAACTTTACAACATTTCAAACCACTAGCCTCAAGAAATAACAAGAACTTTAAAGGAGTCCTCAAATACAGTAGATTGTTGCTCTTGAATGATTTGTTACTCTTGAATGATTTGTTACTCTTGAATGATTTGTTACTCTTGAATGATTTGTTACTCTTGATTTATGTATCTATTTCTGTCAACAATGAAGAAACAATGATTAAAGTGTATAAACGGACCTCGAGCAGCTTCACCAGGGAAGCGGTACCACTGAGCTTGAGCCCCTACAATAAGGGTCAGAACAAGTCCAGCTAGAAGCAGCTTCATACTTGCAGATGTGAGAGACTGAAAGAAACATGGAGAGAGAGAACGTAGTCTACTATATGAATTGCTAACATATTTACAGATAATTTATTCAATTTAAACTGTGACTGCCTCATATAACAGAGTTATTATCTCTTACCTTTCAGCTCCTTAGTTAGTTAGTCAGTCAGGCAGTTTGAACTCCCTTGTGTTTCGTGTTGGTTTGTGGTCTGCAGCTTGTTCTTATATTCCACTCAGACCAGGGAGGAGTTTAGTTTTCCAAAAGCTGGAATTCCCTAACTTCGTCCTCCCAAGTTATTACACTCAGAAGTGTCTGTCCGCTACACAAGATGAGGAATTTCCAGGTCATTACAAGATTATAGTACCTGCTGTGAAGTCTTGGGCAATAAGGAGGATACTCCTCAATTGTGTAACTCGGCCTACTGCTTAAAAAAACAAGGCATCAAAATGTGATGTGTCTGCATTAATAAGACTAATGGGGGCAATGCAGTTTGTTTTTCTGCTTTTAATGTCGTAATTGTCATGATGGATGAGGTTCCAAAAGTTTGCCTCTCACCTAATATGAGAGAATGATTCCTTATGATATGATTCATTATAGACTACTATAGTAGGGTAGACTACAGGTATTTAATAGACATAGACATGAAAGGCACTTTACGTGTCCACATCGTACAGATTGCCCCTTTATCTTACGGGTTACACAATTACTGCTCCCCCTCACACCTATGTTGCTGTTCATTGATTATTGATTTCCATTACCATTAGTGTCTATTTATCCTGCTACTGGTCACTATTACTCTTGTTTACAAATCAAATCAAATTTTATTGGTCGCATACACATATTTAGCAGATGCTATTGCGGGTGTAGCAACATGCTTGTGTTCTTAGCTCCAGCAGTGCAGTAATATATAACAATTTACAGCAATACACACAGATCTAAATGTAAAAGAATGGAATTAAGAAACATATAAATATTACGACAAGCAATGTCGGAGTACGAAGTATAAAATATATATATATATGTGATGGGATGTATAGACATTATGGATGGTATGTGGATAGAATATTTAGTATATTTGTAGAATACGTAGGATAGAATAGTATATATACAGCAATAGTTGAATGGGATGGCATTGACTAGAATACAGTATTATACTGTACATATGAAATGAGTAAAACAGTATGTAAACGTTATTAAAGTGACCAGTGATTCCATGTCTATGTACATAGGTTAGCATCCTCTAAGGTGTAGGGTTGAGTAACCAGGTGGTAGCTAGTGACTAAGTTCAGGGCAGAGTACTGGGTGGAGGCCGGCAAAGGATGGCTATTTAACAGTCTGATGGCCTTGAGATAGAAGCTGTTTTTCAGACTCTCGGTCCCAGCTTTGATGTACCTGTACTGACCTCGCCTTCTGGATGATAGCAAGGTGAACAGGCTGGTTGACTTGGGTGGTTGTTGTCTTTAATGATCTTTTTGGCCTTCTTTTGACATCGGGTGCTCTAGGTGTCCTGGAGGGCAGGCATTGTGCCCCCGGTGATGCGTTGCGCAGACCGCACCACCCTCTGGAGAGCCCTGCGGTTGCGGGTGGTGCAGTTGCCGAACCAGGCAGTGATACAGCCCAACAGGATGCTCTCAATGGTGCATCTGTAAAATTTTGTGAGGATCTTAGGGGCCAAGCTGGATTTCTTTAGCCTCCTGAGATTGAAGAGGCGCTGTTGCGCAGGGGAACTTGAAGCTTTTCACCTTGTCCACTGCAGCTCCATCGTTGTGGATGGGGCGTGCTCCCTCTGCTGTCGAAATGTGCAGTACCTTCAGAAAGTATTCACATCCTTTTATTTTTTCCAAATGTTTTTGTGTTACAACCTGAATGTAAAATGTTTCAATTAAGATGTTATGTCACTGGACTACACACAATACCCCATAATGTCAACATGGAATTTGGGTTTTAGAAACTTCTACAAATTAATTAAAAATAAAAATCTGAATTGTCTTGAGTCAATAAGTATTGAATTCCTTTGTTATGGCAAGCCTAAATGTGTTCAGGAGTAAAAATGTGCTTAACAAGTCACATAATAAGTTCCATCGAACTTATTTGTTTAACATGATTTTTGAATGACTACTTAATCTCTGTACCATACACATACAATTATCTGTAAGGTCTCTTAGTCAAGCAGTGAATTTCAAACAAAGATTCAATAACAAAGACCAGGGAGCTTTTATGGGGCATACTGCAACAACAACAAAAATGTATATGGATAGTTTAAAGTACATACTCCTCTTAGCATCTCGTGAGGCCTACCAGTTTCTGGATATAACCCCTGTCTGGCCTCTTGAGAATGGCTAACTAACACTGCCTCTTCTAGTCAGTAACAACACAACATCAGAAAAAAATATACAGATTTTAATGCTTTACTGTACCTCCCTATTTAGTTTTAGTCCTCAATTGGAAATCATTGTTTTTTGGTGGAAAACACTGTCTCAGGTGCTGCTCCAGAATCTCCCATAAGTGTTCAATTGGGTTGAGATCTGGTCACTTAAACAGCCATGGTATATGGTTTACATAATTTTCATGCTCAGCCAATCAGATCAGTGACCACTCCTTCCCTGTGGATGGAGGCAATGTCATCCTACGGGGCATAGCCATGGTAACAAAAATAATGGCCTGCCCAGCATTTTTATACATGACCCTAAGCGCATGATGGGACGTTAATTGCTTAATTAACCACACCTGTGTGGAAGAACCTGCTTTCAATACACTTTGTATCCCTCATTTATTCAAGAGTTTCCTTTATTTTGTCAGTTACCTGTACTTAAAACACACTTAAAATAGTACCTTAATGTAAAGTGTTACCAAATATTACAATTTTGAAAGGTAACAAAAAAAAGAAAAAACTAGTTTTAAACTTTTATGGCCATGATGACGTCATGTTGGTAGCATAATAACATGTCAGTATGGAGACAGCACAGCAAGGTTATGTGCTTTTATATTTGTTTTTATTTCTGTTAGTTTTTACATAACTTTATTTAGTTTAAGTTGTATAAAAATATTTCATTGTTATATTATTTTGTTTCAGTTTAAGTGTTAAGAGCATTAAGCATTTGTGGGAGGCTAGAAGAAATATGGGTTTTAGAGTTTTTTGTGTGTTAATTGGGATGTCACAACTGGAGGGCAGTAATATATAAGGTGATGGGTCAGGTCATAGGTTAACCCTTCTCATGACTCCAATTTTACATTGGAATCATTCCACATTCCCTTTTTTTTAACTAGGCAAGTCAGTTAAGAACAAATTCTTATTTACAATGACAGCCTAGAAACAAATCAATTAAAATGTTGTTTGTCACATGTGCCGAAATCAACAAGTGTAGACCTTACAGTGAAATGCTTACTTACGAGCCCCTAACCGATAGTGCAAGTTTTAAAAAATACGGATAAGAATAAGAGATAAAAGTAACAAGTAATTAAAGAGGAACAGTAAAAAATAACTATATATACAGGGGGTGCCGGTACAGAGTCAATGTGCGGGGGCACCGGTTAGTTAAGGTAGTATGTACATGTAGGTAGAGTTAATTAAAGTGACTATGCATAGATGACAACAGAGAGTGGAAGTGGTGTGGAGAGTGGAGGGGCAATGTGAATAGTCTGGGTAGCCATTTGACTAGATGTTCAGGAGTCTTATGGCTTGGGAGTAGAAGCTGTTTAGAAGCCTCTTGAACCTAGACTTGGCGCTCTGGTATCGCTTTCCGTGTGGTAGCAGAGAGAACAGTCTATGACTAAGGTGACTGGAGTCTTTGACAATTTTCAGGACCTTCCTCTGAAAAAAATACAAAAATGTAATATAATTCATGTGGACATATCATGACCAAAATCATCAAGGACATCAACCACCTGAGTCATGGCCTGTTCAACCCACTATCATCCAGAAGGCGAGGTCAGTACAGGTGCATCAAAGCTGGGACCGAGAGAGTGAAAAACAGCTTATGGCCATCAGACTGTTAAATAGCCATCACTAGCTGGCTACCACCCGAATACTCAACCCTGCACCTTAGGAGCTGCTGCCCTATATACATAGACATGGAATCACTAGTCACTTTAATAATGTTTACATAATGCTTTATTCACTTCATATGTATATACTCTATTCTATTGTACTGTATTTTAGTCAATGCCACTCTGACATTGCTCGTCCTAATGTTAATATATTTCTTTATCCATTCTTTTATTTTTAGATTTGTGTGTATTGTTGTGAATTGTTAGATATTACTGCACTGTTGGAGCTAGGAACACAAGCATTTCACTACGCCCGCAATAACATCTGCTAAATATATGTATGTGACCAATAACATTTGATTTGATGATGTTTTTTATTCAATTTTAGTCAAAGATAATAGTTTCAGTATACTTTAAGTTTTTCAAATAGGTCTGTTAATTACTTTATTTCAAGTTTCAAGTCACATGCACAAGTACAGTTTGGGCTCCCGAATGGAGCAGTGGTCAAAGGCACTGCATCTCAATGCTAGAGGCGTCATTGCAGTCCCTGGTTTGAATCCAGGCTGCATCACATCCGGCTGTGATTGGGAGTCCCATAGGGCGGTGCACCATAGGCCCAGCGTTATCCGGGTTTGGCTGGGGTAGGCTGTCATTGTAAATAAGAATTTGATCTTAACTGTGAAATACCTTTCTTGTGAGCTCTAACCCTAACAAGGCATTAATCAAGGGAGAACAAAAGCCCATGAGATATGGAAATAAAAAGAACATGACAAAGTAAGTAAGCATGCTATGTACAGGGTCAGTTCCAGTACCATATTTCCAATGTGCAGGGATACTGGATCAATTGAGGTAGATATGTATAAGGGTAAAGTGACTAGGCATCAGGATATATGATGAATAGAGTAGCAGCAGTGTTTCATGATGAGTGTGTGTAGAGTCAGTATAACTGTATGAGCATACATTTTTTTCATGATTAATATTTGTTTTAGTTTCAGTTTAACATTATAAACTTGCAGCACAGCAATGTTTTGTTGGCAGAGAAAGCCAGCTGAGATGCCAGTTCTCCTTTCCTGACTAACAGTTCTGACTGGAAATGAAACTTCGGAATTTCCTCAGCATCACATCCTGTTTTTGACAGTGTTACTACTGTCCTGCCCAAAACAAACCGTAGCCCCAAATAGACAGTTGACATGATGAAATAAAGACAGAGATGTGTGTTTTTCCCCATCAGGGCATGGTTATTAAATGACAGACATGTATTTGTTTGAAATCTATCATTAGATGGTTTCATTTCAAAGAGATTCTGTTGCAAAATGCCATATATCCACCTCACTCACAGAGAAAGCAGTAGCACTGCAATGTTTTATAGTCAAATGTGACAAACATATCCATATACTTATATATTTAAGAACTGTACAAATGACACACTGGTGATCATAGATATAGAACCCTAGATAGGATGATGTCATAGACCCCCTTGTACACGAAGGGCAGGGTTGGGGAGTAACGGATTAATCTAATCCTTTCCTTTCTGAATTTAAAAGTAATCATCTAGTTTTTCAAAAGAATCTGTAATCTGATTACAATATTTTTGCTGCTAACGAAATCCTATCTAGGGTTCTATACCTATGATCACCAATGTGTCATTTGTACAGTTCTTAAATATATAGGTATATGGATATGTTTGTCACATTTGACTATAAAACATTGCAGTGCTACTGCTTTAATCTAATCCGTTACATGTAAAGGATTACAAAAAAAACGATAACTGTAATCCATTTCGTTAGCAGCAAAAATATTGTAATCAGATTACAGATTCTTTTGAAAAACTAGATGATTACTTTTAAATTCAGAAAGGATGTTTGAGAAAGAAAATGGACACTTCTGTTTTCTCAATGACATTCAAATTAGCGTTGAAAAAAGGCGCAAGCATACAGTAGGTGGTTCCGCACGAGCGAGTCTGACCACAAGTCAGAGATTAAATGTTAAATTGGTTTCCATCACATTTTTACTGATGGTTTAATTACATAAAATATTGAGTTAATATAGGGAAGGTGCCCACTCTGGTATTGGCACATGCACTCTAGCCAACAGCTCGTAGATACAGTGCGGGTATAGCCTAACTTAAATTATTGTGGGGGCCACAAAAGAAAATCTGAATTTATCATGGGGAGCAGCAGTGGCTCGCGGTTCTGAGTACCCACATCAGCCCTAGCTTTTTTGGGGGCCCTAAGTAACATTTCTACACATGTTGACATAGGGTGGAGAGAAATGTTAGCTGTTTTTAGTAAGATATCTGAGTGAGTGTGACTAACAAAATCAATGGGGGTCCCCCAGTCGGTAATTCGACCATGAATACTACAAGTTTAGACAGCTGGCCGCTAGACTAAATTACCAATAGAAAAAATAAGACCCTCAATATTTTTGGAAAGGAGCATCAAGCTCATCACTTTGCACTTTCACCATGCTGTGGAGTTCATTATCTGTAGCCTAATAAACTGTACGCTTTCCAAAGTCGGAGTGGGAGGACCACACATGTCATTTCGTGACTGCAGGATTGCTTCGATATGGTTATTAAATCAATATTTGCACTTAAAAGCCTTTCCACCACCATATCTCGCATAATACATTTTACAGACCAAAGGATCCCACCTTGTCTATTGTATTTAGTTATGTCAACATTTGGAAAGTTTACGACAAATCTGGTGTTTCCATCAGGACGGTCGTGACACATTTTCTATCCGACATGTTCTTCACGTGCATAAAAAGGTTGGATGGAAACCTGAGAACAGTAACATTTTACTCAAAGGTATCCATAAGCACTCATTTTTTATGAAAAAACTTGAAAAGTTGGTGTATAAAGCATTTTGGAATGAAACTCTTCAATATATTGGAATTTACACAGAGTAACTCAATATTAGGAAGGTGTTCCTAATGTTTGGTGTACTCAGTGATACACACAGTGTCACGTTCCTGACCTATTTCTGTTAGTTTGTTGTATGTGTTAGTTGGTCAGGACGTGAGTTTGGGTGGGCATTCTATGTTGTCTGTTTCTATGTTGGTTTAAGGGTTGCCTGGTATGGCTCTCAATTAGAGGCAGGTGTTTGGTGTTCCTCTAATTGAGAGTCATATTTAGGTATGTTGTTTCACAGTGTTCGTTGTAGGTGGTTGTCTCCTGTGTCAGTGTTTGTAGCACCATACGGGACTGTTCGGTTTGTTTTGTACATTGTCATTTTGTGTAGTCTATTTTCCCTGTTCGTGTGTTCTTCGTGTTTAATGTAAGTTCGTTGTCCAGGTCTGTCTACTCCGTTTGTTGTTTTGTTAGTTATAGTGAAGTTCGTGTTTTTTCGTCTTGTCTTTAAATAAATTATGTGTTCACAACCCGCTGCGCCTTGGTTCCATCACTACTCCTCCTTTTCGGTTGAAGAGGAGGAGGACTACCGTTACAGAACCACCCACCAAACCCAGATCAAGCAGAGGGTTAATGGACAGCAACGACAGCGCACGGAGCAGGATTTATGGTCTTGGGGGGGAGATCATGGAAGGAAAGGGACCATGGGCTAAAGTGGAGGTGAATCGCCGCCCATGGGAACAGCTGGAGGCAGCTCTGAGAGCGGAGGAGACCGGAGAGAGGAACCAGCGTTATGAGGGGACGTGTCTAGCACGGAAGCCCGAAAAGCCCGTGAGTACTACCCAAAAAATTTCTTGGGAGGGGGCTAAGAGGTAGTGGGTCTAGGGCAGGTAGGAGACCTGCGCCCACTTCCCAGGCTAACCGTGGAGAGCGGGAGTACGGGCAGACACCGTGTTACGCAGCAGAGCGCACGGTGTCTCTTGTACGTGTGCATAGCCCAGTGCGGGTTATTCCACCTCCCCGCACCGGTAGGGCTAGATTGGGCATTGAGCCAAATGTCATGAAGCCGGCCCTACATATCTGGCCACCAGTACGTCTCCTCGGGCCGGCTTACATGGCACCAGCCTTACGCATGGTGTCCCCGGTTCGCCTACATAGCCCGGTGAGGGTTATTCCACCTCCCCGCACTGGTCGGGCGACGGGGAGCATTCAGCCAGGTAAGGTTGGGCAGGCTCAGTGTTCAAGGGAGCCAATACGCCTGCACGGTCCGGTATTTCCGGCGCTACCTCCCCGCCCCAGCCCAGTACCACCAGTGCCTACACCACGCACCAGGCTTCCAGTGCATTTTCAGAGCCCTGTTCCTCCTCCACGCACTCTCTCTATGGTGCGTGTCTCCAGCCCAGTGCCTCCAGTTTCGGCACCACGCACTAAGCCACCTGTGCGTCTCCAGAGCCCTGTACATACTGCTCCTTCTCCCCGTACTCGTCCTGATGTGCGTGCACTCAGCCCGGTGCCACCAGTGCCGGTACCACGCACTAGGCCTATAGTGCGTTTTGAGAAGTCAGTGTGCCCTGTTCCTGCTCCCCGCACTAGGCTTGAAGTGCGTGTCTCCAGTCCGGTGCCTCCAGTTCCGGCACCACGCACCAGGCCTACAGTGCGTCTCAGCCGGCCAGAGTCTGCCGTCTGCTCAACGGCGCCTGAACTGTCCGTCTGCCTAGCGCCGAATGAACTGCTCGTCTGTATTAGCCTTCAAAGCCGCCCGTCTGCCATGAGCCTGCAAAGCCGCCCGTCTGCCATGAGCCTGCAAAGCCGCCCGTCTGCCATGAGCCTGCAAAGCCGCCCGTCTGCCATGAGCCTACAGAGCCTTCCGCCAGACTGGAGCCGCTAGAGCCTTCCGCCAGACAGGAGCCGCTAGAGCCTTCCACCAGACAGGAGCAGCCAAAGCCTTCCGCTAGACAGGATCAGTCTGAGCCATTCGTCTCCGCAGCGCCATCTGAGCCATCCGTCTCCTCAGCGCCATCTGAGCCATCCGTCTCCTCAGCGCCATCTGAGCCATCCGTCTCTCCAGCGCCATCTGAGCCATCCGTCTCCCCAGCGCCGTCTGAGCCATCCGTCTCCCCAGCGCCGTCTGAGCCATCCGTCTCCCCAGCGCCGTCTGAGCCATCCGTCTCCCCAGCGCCGTCTGAGCCATCCGTCTCCCCAGCGCCGTCTGAGCCATTCGTCTGTCCCGAGCCGTCAGAGCCGTTAGTCAGTCAGGAGCCGCTAGAGCCATTCGTCAGTCAGGATCTGCCAGAGCCGCCAACCAGACAGGATCTGCCAGAGCCGCCAACCAGACAGGATCTGCCAGGGCCGCTAACCAGACAGGATCTTCCAGAGCCGCCAACCAGACAGGATCTGCCAGAGCCGCCAACCAGACAGTATCTGCCAGAGCCGTCAGTGAGCCATGAGCGTCCAGAGCCGTCAGCCAGCCATGAGCATCCAGAGCCGTCAGCCATCCATGAGCGTCCAGAGCCGTCAGCCAGCCATGAGCGTCCAGTGCCGTCAGCCAGCCATGAGCGTCCAGAGCCGTCAGCCAGCCATGAGCGTCCAGAGCCGTCAGCCAGCCATGAGCGTCCAGAGCCGTCAGCCAGCCATGAGCGTCCAGAGCCGTCAGCCAGCCATGAGCGTCCAGAGCCGTCAGCCAGCCATGAGCGTCCAGAGCCGTCAGCCAGTCATGAGCTGTCCCTCAGCCCAGAGCGGCTATTTATCCAGAACTGCCCCTCAGTCCAGAGCTGTCTCTCTGTCCGGAGTTGCCTTTCAGTCCGGAGTTGCCCCTCTATCCTGAGCTACCTCTCTATCCTGAGCTACCTCTCTATCCTGAGCTACCTCTCTATCCTGAGCTATCCCTCTGTCCTGAGCTATCCCTCTGTCCTGAGCTATCCCTCGGTCCTGAGCTATCCCTCTGTCCTGAGCTATCCCTCTGTCCTGAGCTATCCCTCTATCCCCGTGCTGCCCCTTGTCTCGATGTTACCCAAAAGATTAAGGGGGTGTAATATGAGGGTGGTCATTTGTAGGGGGAGATGTAAGCTGGGATTGACTATGGTGGGGTGGGGACCTCGCCCTGAGCCTGAGCCACCACCGTGGTCAGATGCCCACCCAGACCCTCCCCTAGACTTTGTGCTGGTGCGCCCGGAGTTCGCACCTTAAGAGGGGGGTTATGTCACGTTCCTGACCTATTTCTGTTAGTTTGTTGTATGTGTTAGTTGGTCAGGACGTGAGTTTGGGTGGGCATTCTATGTTGTCTGTTTCTATGTTGGTTTAAGGGTTGCCTGGTATGGCTCTCAATTAGAGGCAGGTGTTTGGCGTTCCTCTAATTGAGAGTCATATTTAGGTAGGTTGTTTCACAGTGTTCGTTGTGGGTGGTTGTCTCCTGTGTCAGTGTTTGGCGCACCATACGGGACTGTTGGGTTTGTTTTGTACATTGTCATTTTGTGTAGTCTATTTTCCCTGTTCGTGCGTTCTTCGTGTTTAATGTAAGTTCGTCGTCCAGGTCTGTCTACTCCGTTTGTTGTTTTGTTAGTTATAGTGAAGTTCGTGTTTTTTCGTCTTGTCTTTAAATAAATTATGTGTTCACAACCCGCTGCGCCTTGGTTCCATCACTAGTCCTCCTTTTCGGTTGAAGAGGAGGAGGACTACCGTTACACACAGTATCAAATCCTTTCAGAGCTACTCAGGTGTTGAGATTTCTTAACAAGAGCATTGAATCACTGGAGCTCTGCACACACATTAATATTATTGCAGTGTGATCAGCTGAATTTTCAGTAGTTTGTTTAATTATTCCATCTTATAAAAATCAGTGTGCTATTTGAATCAATTTACAGTCTTCATTAAAAATAAAGAAAAACCCTTGAATGAGTAGGTGTGTCCAAACTTTTGACGGGCACTGTATATTCTAGCCTAAAATGT
Organism: Salvelinus fontinalis; assembly: GCF_029448725.1. NCBI lineage: Eukaryota > Metazoa > Chordata > Actinopteri > Salmoniformes > Salmonidae > Salvelinus > Salvelinus fontinalis. The sequence goes on from NC_074699.1 coordinate 25,669,376, forward strand.
TTTTTCCTTTTATGTCATAGTACCAGTAGATGTTGTAATGTTCTACCATCAGATAATATGGATATAATTGATCAGAAAAGGCCTGTCAAAACCAGGAGGGAAGCAGTGGAAGAGTTAGAGTGAGAAGGAGAGGTTACCTGATGCAGTCTGTCACTCTGCTGTAGGTGTTCTCCTGACTTCTCTGTGACATGGTCTGAATTCTGGTCTTAATCACTGAAACACACAAACTGTATCAATTGGCTTACAGGGGACACGGCAGGCATAATCAAATCAAATCAAATCCCATATTATTTGTCACATGCGTCGAATACAACAGGTGTAGCAAACCTTACCGTGAAATGGTTACTTACAAGCCCTTAATTAACCAACAACGCAGTTCTAATAAAGATAATAGTTAAGAAACAAAATGTGAGCCTTTCTCTGACACCGTCTGGTATAGAGGTCCTGGTTGGCAGGAAGCTTGGCCCCAGTGATGTACTGGGCCGTACACACTACCCTCTGTAGCCCCTTGCGGTCGGAGGCCGAGCAGTTGCCATACCAGGCGGTGATGCAACCAGTCAGGATACTCTCGATGGTGCAGCTCTAGAACTTTTTGAGGATCTGAGGACCCATGCCAAATCTTTGGGGGAATGGGCATTGTCGTGCCCTCTTCATGACTGTCTTGGTGTGTTTGGACCATGATAGTGTGTTGGTGATGTGGACACCAAGGAACTTGAAGCTCTCAACCTGCTCCACTACAGCCCAGTCGATGAGAATGGGGGCGTGTTCGGCCCTCCTTGTCCTGTAGTCCACAATCATCTCCTTTGTATGGCTCACGTTGCGGGAGAGGTTGTTGTGATGGCACCACACTTCCAGGTCTCTGACCTCCTCCCTATAGGCTGTCTCATCGTTGTCTGTGATCAGGCCCACCACCGTTGTGTCTTCTGCAAACTTAATGATGATGTTGGAGTCGTGCTTGACCACACAGTCATTTGTGAGCAGGGAGTATAGGAGGGGACTAAGCATGCAGCCCTAAGGGGCCCGTGTGTTAAGGATCAGCGTGACAGATGTGTTGTTACCCACCCTTACCACCTGGGGGCGGCCGGTGAGGATGTCCAGGATCCAGTTGCAGAGGGAGGTGCTTAGTCCCAGGGTTCTTAGCTTAGTGATGAGCTTTGAGGGCACGATGGTGTTGAACGCTGAGCTGTAGATGAAAAACTTGCCCAAAGTAAAATGCCTGTTACTCAGGCCCAGAAGCTAGGATATGTATATCATTGGTCGATTTTGATAGAAAGCACTCTAAAGTTTCTAAAACTGTTAAAATGATGTCTGTGAGTATAACATAACTGTTATGGCAGGCAAAACCCTGAGGACAAACTATCCCAAAAAAACACATCCTCCCAGATTGCAGTTCCTATGGCTTCCACTAGATGTCAACAGTCTTTAGAAAGAGTTTCATGCTGGTTTTTGGAAAAAATTGCCAGAAATAATTTTTCTAGGTGGCTCCCATTTTGGCTGTAGTGTAGCCAAGTGCGTGGAAGAGAGCGCGTTTTTGATATTTTTCTCCGGTAAAGACAATAACGATTATCCATCTTAAATTTGATCGTTTATTTACGTATTAGGGTACCTAAGGTTTGATTATAAACGTTGTTTGACTTGTTTGGAAAAGTTTATTAGTAACGTTTGGGATTCATTTTGTATGCATTGTGATGGAGGGAAACTGGGTGGATTATTGACTGAAGCGCGCCAGCTAAACTGAGATTTATGGATATAAAGAAGGACAATATCGAACAAAAGGACCATTTGTGATGTTTCTGGGACCTTTTGGAGTGCCAACAGAAGAAGATCATCAAAGGTAAGGCGTTTATTATATCGCTATTTCTGACTTTCGTGCCTGGTTGGAATATGTTTTTCATGCTTTTGTATGCGGGGCGCTGTCCTCAGATAATCGCATGGTGTGCTTTCGCCGTAAAGCCTTTTTGAAATCTCACAGCAACTGGATTAACAAGACGTTTAGCTTTATTTTGATGTATTACACTTGTGATTTTATGAAAGTTAAATATTTATAATTCTGTAGTTTGAATATCACGTTCTGCAATTTCACCAGATGGTTGCCAGGTGGGATGCTACCATCCATAAGAAGGTAAGAAGCACGGTTTGGTGGGTCATGTTTCGGAGGATGCAGGACTCGACCTTCGCCTCCTGAGCCCGCTGGGGCGTTGCAGCGATGAGACAAGATCAAAATTGGGGAGATAAAGGGGTTAACATTTTTTTTAAAAGGTCTTACTCACATCGACTGTGGCGAGCGTGAGCACACAGTCGTCTGGAACAGCTGGTGCTCTCATCCATGCTTCAGTGTTGCTTGCCTCGAAGCGCGCATAGAAAAAATTTAGTTCATCTGGTAGGCTTGTGTCACTGGGCAGCTTGCGGCTGGGCTTCCCTTTGTAGTCTTTAATAGTTTACAAGCCTTGCCACATCCTACAACCGTTGGAGCCAGTGTAGTAGGATTCAAGCTTAGTCCTGTATTTACACTTTGCATGTTTGATGGTTCACCTGAGGGCATAGCAGGATTTCTTATAAGCGTCTGGGTTAGAGTCCCGCTCCTTTAAAGCGGCAGCTCTACCCTTTAGCTCGGTGCGGATGTTGCCTGCAATTCATGGCTTCTGGTTGGGATATATACGTACGGTCACTGTGGGGACAACGTCATTGATGCACTTATTGATGAAGCCGGTGACTGATTGTCTATTTGTCAATAACAGCTGGTGAGCAAAATCAAAAATGAATGAAGTCTCGAGGTCTTGCTCACCTGAGGTAGAGTGTCTCATGATAAGCTGTAGACCACACTATTTACCAAGAGACTTTTCATCTATATTTTTCGTAACTGTCTATTTACCACCACAAACCAATGCTGGCACTAAGACCGTACTCAATGAGCTGTATAAAGCCATAAGCAAACAAGAAAATGCTCCTGAGGCGGCCCTCCTAGTGGCCCGGGGACTTTAATGCAGAGAAACATAAATACGTTTTACCTGTTACGTGCAAAAAGAAGGAAAAAACTCAAGACTACCTTTACTCCAAACACAAAGACGCGTACAAAGCTCTCCCTCGCACTCCATTTGGCAAATCTGACCATAATTCTATCCTCCTGATTCCAAGCAACAACTAAAGCAGGAAGTACCAGTGACTTGCTCAATACGGAGGTGGTCAGATGACGCAGATGCTAAGCTGCAGGACTGTTTTGTTAGCTCGGACTAGAATATGTTCCGGGACTCATCCGATTTCATTGAGAGTGATCTGTTCGTGTTTGTTTGTCTGACAAGATATTGGTTAGTCATGAAACATTGACTGGGAACAGGGGAACATACAACCTCCTCTCTCCTTCTTCTACCCATCTCTCACCTATCTGCCCTGCATCCTGTAACTGGATCTTTAGTATCTCCATGGGAGTGGTGATGATGACCTGCACCAAGAGATGGAGAGATGGAGAGACAAAGAGATGGAGACACAGAGATGGAGAGACACAGAGATGGAGAGACAGAGAGATGGAGAGACAAAGAGATGGAAAGATGGAGAGATGGAGAAACAAAGAGACGGAGGGACAAAGAGATGGAGAGACAGAGAGATGGAGAGACAAAGAGATGGAGAGACAGAGGGATGGAGAGATGAAGAGACAGAGAGATGGAGAGTCGAAGAGATGGAGAGATGAAGAGATGGAGAGACAGAGAGATGGAGAGATGGAGAGACAGAGAGATGGAGAGTCAAAGAGATGGAGAGATGAAGAGACAGAGAGATGGAAAGACAGAGAGATGGAGAGACAGAGAGATGTAGAGACAGAGAGATGGAAAGACAGAGAGATGGAGAGACAAAGAGATGGAGAGAAAGTGTGACTGTGTTTCAGAAGAGTTCAAACACCCAGGGAGACACACAACTATTGTGCATAATTACTGTTGAGCCACAAGATGGTAGTAGAAAGCTGTCTGAGGCTGATACCCCGGCTGAGTTTTCCTGACATGTACCAGCACCACAACCCACCAGCATCTCCCTCAGCAGGGTGAGCTTCTGACTGAGAGAGAAAACAAATGTCATAATTATTTTAGTTCAATGACTTTGCTAATTTCTCTGGATGGTCTGGTGCTATCTCAAGTGTTTTACATGCATTAAACAAAATGCATACAACTTAAAACTTCCTGTTTCTTTCCACAAAGGACATGACCATGAACATGCATAAAACAATAAACATACCATTAGTGATACACATAAAGAAACACACACACACACACACACACACACACACACACACACACACACACACACACACACACACACACACACACACACACACACACACACACACACACACACACACACACACACACACACAGTCTTAGAAACAAGTTAATAATTCACCAGTTCACTAGCGCAGGTCACTCAATAATTTATCAGCCATGTTGTTGGTCCCCATGGAAATGTTGAGGGACGCTAAAGATAGGCCAGGTATGTCATGCGGATAATGCTGCAGGGCCTATGGGATCGGTCCTATCATCCATGCTGTGTGTTTACAAAATATTTATACCTCTAATGTATTACCACTAGATCCCAGCACATAGTGAAGATATTATTAAAATCCTATTTGTGATCTGTATATCAAATCCAAACAATAAGTTAGTTAAAAGCTGATATAGTATATACTACATCTTTCAAGTACATCTATTCAAAGAGATCAGAGTGGGCAAGAGGTTGGTGTACCAGTCAGTTACGACTGGTGTATGATTGTATTTGACAGACAGGTGTTTGAAAGAGGCCTCTGAGCACTACTCACCCATCCTTGGACAGGTGTTGTCTAAAGAAGTCATTGGCAGCTAGTTTGATGGCCTTCTCTGGAGTGACCAGAGTCAGGTTCACAGCAGCACCCAATGGCCAAAGAAATAGAGAGACACAGAGTCTTAAACAAAGAACATGCTCAAACCTATGTGCACACACGCACGCATGAACACACGCACACACACACACACACACACACATACACAAACACACAAACACACAATTTTGTCCAACCTCTGTACATGCCAAAGTATCCCTCTGATCGGACGGTCTTGATAAGGCAATGTGACCTGTGTAGTGAACATTAAGGATTACTGTGCAAAGACCTCAGAGAATCAACCAGAGGTAAGCAGATACTACAAGCAAACTACAAGTTTGTTTTAGAATTTCTAAACGAGACTGGATAAAAGAGTGTGTTGACCAGCATTGTACATACATGCTGGTGTAGAGACGGTAACCATTTTGCTGGTTCTGGAGACGGGTCTTGGCTAGGTCAATAGGAAATACACGTCACACCAATCAATTCCCCCATTGATCAATTTGGCAGGTAAACTGAGAGGGAGAGGGAGAGAGCAAAGGAAAAGGAAAAGACAGAGAGGAGAGGTCATGAGCAGATGAGCTCCTGCATTTTTCAGCACGTTCTTAAAAATATATAGGTTTAGAGTTAGATCAACTTGTATTTTTTGTCAGGGACATATACAGAATACAACTCTCTACAACATAACCTTCACTCCAACTCAAAACTCAAAGCATACAACCTGACTTTAGACGGAATTACGTAATCACCTGGAAGGTTTACAGCTACCAAATATTATTATTCCAAAGCTATGCAGCTAATGCTCTGAAAAACAACAGAAACCTGAAAACACCTTCCAACCTGGAACTGAGTGAGTAATGTTTAGACTGAAGCTATATTTATTTCCAAAAGCCAAGAAAAATACATTACATCACTTTATAAGGACTGAATGCTAAATTAAGGCTGCCAAGCTTGATACAACTTCAATTAGCACTGACGTGTCAACTGAGAGGTGTCAAAGCCTTTTAGCCCAACAATGGCAGGAGAGTCGCACAGTCTACTTCAACCAAATGGAGAGGCCTTAGAAGCTGCCTCCCACTGTTCAGAGGTAGTTAAAATACAGTACCCTGTGTATGTAAAGAATGATAAGACACGAAAAGAGCACAAAATGAAGCTCCTTATGGAAAATAAGAGACACTTTTTGCTGACTATTATAAAAATGGGAACATCAGCAACCTCATCTTCCACACAGACCATCCCCTGGCATGGCACAGTGCTATATTAGCACACTACCCATCTGTTGAGAGGGGGGTGTTACTGAAGGGTGAAAACTCAGGATACTAGACAACGAGGACTCTGAGTCAGCTAATATAAATCTCTATGAGTCTGGAACAGTATTGGCACAGGGCAACCCCAACAGTTTCAGCTGGACTTTCACCTAATCAAGAATTAGCTCAGCAGGAGAAGTTCTCCCTTGAGAACGATACCCCCACCCCGAGCGGGTCAGACCAGACCTCTTCATTATATAACCCCACAGACGAGCAACCCCAAGCGGAAAGTCAATCTCCCAGCACAGAGTACTACTCCCTCATTGAAATGATGGATAACTTACCCCGCTGGAGGTAAGGCAGGTGGAGCTGGAACAGCAGGTGATTACACTCCAGTCAGCACAGACCCAGACAACAGTCCAGCACAACAACACCCCCTTATCCAGACCCGGAGAGCTAGAGGTGGAGAGAGATATATCGGCACTCTGGACTGTGGTGAGACAACATCAACAAGAGAAAAAGCAGGAGCAGGAGAAGAGGAGAGCACTAGAGGAGAGGATCAGACTGCTGGAGGAGAGGGTGAGGGGGATGTCGTGTGACAGAGAACAACCCACTAGAAAGGTGGCCACCTCCGCAGGAAGCAGGCAGAACAACCCACCTCAGCTCCCAACAAAAGTCTTGACACCACAGCAGAACAGTCCACCCCAGACATCACATCACAGTGGGACAGACAAATGAAGAACCCCAAGCCCAGGGGATCTTACCCCCTCTGAGCACCCCTCTGTCAGCCACCCTGATAGCCCTTCTGACAACTCCCCCACACCCACTGAGGACATACACAATACATAGATTGTACTCCTTATGGACTCAAAAAATATATATATACAAGAAAAAAAATGTTTCCCCAAACACAGTGTGTCTAAACCCTGGTGTCCAAACACCCAACGTGCAGTAGACCTTCTGTCTGAGGACCAACTAGGTTCATCTAGCCACATAATAATACACACAGGCACAAACGACCTGAGAGCACAGCAGGAAAGGGTGGCCACAGCACTCAAGGGAGGGATTGAAAAAGCTTCTTCTACTTTCCCTAATGCACAAGTGGTTATATCCACCCTGCTACCCCCAAAAGACCCTCACCCTGCTACCATACAGCAGGTAAAAGCAAGTTTTTCCCGTGAATGTGACTCAAAAACACATTTTTACCTGGCCCACCACCCTACCCTGGACTTGAACAGCCTTTATGACCAGGTCCACCTATACAAGGCAGCAGTGCCCACCTTTGCCCGGACCCTGAAGGACCTAGCTCTCAAACACAGCCCGAACACCTCACACAGGAGAAACAGATCAATAGACGCCCCGCCCAGACCAGTGAGACACCCTCCAAGACCTGCAGGACAAACACGTCAGAAACAGCTCAATGTAATTGAAGAATCCATAGACTCTAACCCCTTCTGGGAAAATTGGAAAACACTAAACGAACAACAACACAAAGAATTATCTATCCAAAATGGAGATGTGTGGATAAACCCCTTCTCCAATCTTTTTGGCTCTATAACAAAGAACAAACAGCAAAAACATATACATGATCAAATACAAATCTTAGAATCAACTATTAAAGACTACAAATTATTAAAGATCCAATTACCTTGAATGAACTACAGGACAAAATAAAAACACTCCAACCCAAAAAGGCCTGTGGTGTTGATGGTATCCTCAATGAAATGATCAAATATACAGACAACAAATTCCAATCGGCTATACTAAAACTCTTTAACATCATCCTTAACTCTGGCATCTTCCCCAATATTTTGAACCAGGGACTGATCACCCCAATCCACAAAAGTAGAGACAAATTTGACCCCAATAGCTGCTGTGGGATATGCGTCAACAGCAACCTTGGGAAAATCCTCTGCATTATCATTAACAGCAGACACGTACATTTCCTCAGTGAAAACAATGTACTGAGCAAATGTCAAATTGGCTTTTTACCAAATCATTGTACGACAGACCACGTATTCACCCTGCACACCCTAATTGACAAACAAACAAAACAAAACAAAGGCAAAGTCTTCTCATGCTTTGTTGATTTCAAAAAAGCCTTTGACTCAATTTGGTATGAGAGTCTGCTATACAAATTGATGTAAAGTGGTGTTGGGGGAAAACATACGACATTATAAAATCCATGTACACAAACAACAAGTGTGCGGTTAAAATAGGCAAAAAACACAAATTTCTTCCCACAGGGCCGTGGGGTGAGACAGGGATGCAGCCCCAGCCTCTTAAACATATATATCAATGAATTGGCGAGGGCGCTAGAACCGTCTGCAGCACCCGGCCTCACCCTACTAGAATCTGAAGTCAAATGTCTACTGTTTGCTGATGATCTGGTGCTTCTGTCACCAACCAAGGAGAGCCTAGAGCATCTTCTGCACAGATTCTGCCAAACCTGGGCCCTGACAGTAAATCTCAGTAAGACCAAAATAACGGTGTTCCAAAAAATGTCCAGTCGCCAGGACCACAAATACAAATTCCATCTAGACGCTGTTGCCCTATAGCACACAAAAAAACTATATATACCTCGGCCTAAACATCAGCGCCACAGGTAACCTCCACAAAGCTGTGAACGATCTGAGAGACAAATCAAGAAGGGCATTTTATGCCATCAAAAGGAACATAAAATAAGATACCAATTAGCATCTGGCTAAAAATACTTGAATCAGTTATAGAACCCATTGCCCGTATGGCTGTGAGGTCTGGGGTCCGCTCACCAACCAAGAATTCACAAAATGGGACAAACACCAAATTGAGACTCTGCATGCAGAATTGTGAAAAAATATCCTGTGTACAACGTAGAACACCAAATAATGTATGCAGAGCAGAATTAAGCCGATGCCCGCTAATGATCAAAATCCAGAAAATAGCCGTTAAATTCCAGAACCACCTAAAAGGAAATGATTCCCAAACCTTCCATAACAAATCCAGAACCTAAGCAAGCTGGTCCTGGGGCTCTGTTCACAAACACAAACAGACCCCACAGAGCCCCTGGAACGCAACACAATTAGACCCAACCAAATCATGAGAAAACAAAAAGATAATTACTTGACACATTGGAAAAAATTTACAAAAAAACTGAGCAAACTAGAATGCAATTTGGCCCTAAACAGTGACTGACCCAAACTTAAGGAAAGCTTTGACTATGTACAGACTCAGTGAGCATAGCCTTGTTATTGAGAAAAGCCGCCGTATGCAGACCTGGCTTTCAAGAGAAGATAGGCTATGTACACACTGCCCACAAAATGATGTGGAAACTGAGCTGCACTTCCTAACCTTCTGCCAAATTTATGACCATATTAGAGACACATATTTCCTTCAGATTATACAGATCCACAAAGAATTAGAAAACAAACCTGATTTTGATAAACTCCCATACAGTATATACTGGGTGAAATACCACAGTGTGCCATCATAGCAGCAAGATTTGTGACCTGTTGCCACAAGAAAGGGCAACCAGTGAAGAACAAACACCATTGTAATTACAACCTGTCACGCCCTGACCTTAGAGAGCCTTTTTATTTCTCTATTTGGTTAGGTCAGGGTCACCGATTTGGGTGATTTGGGTGGGCATTCTAGTTTTTCTATTTCTTTGTTGGCCAGGTATGGTTCCCAATCAGAGGAAGCTGTCTACATGACCGAATACAAACAGTGTAGCTATTCCCTCCGCAAGGCAATCAAACAAGCTAAGCGTCAGTATAGAGACAAAGTAGAGTCGCAATTCAACGGCTCAGACACAAGAAGTATGTGGCAGGGTCTATAGTCAATCACAGACTACAAAAGGAAAACCAGCCCCGTCGCGGACCACGATGTCTTGCTCGCAGACAAACTAAATAACTTCTTTGCTCGCTTTGAGGAAAACACAGTGCCACTGACACGGCCCGCTACCAAAACCTGCGGGCTCTCATTCACTGCAATCAACATGAGTAAAACATTTAAACGTGTTAACCCTCGCAAGGCTGCAGGCCCAGACAGCATTCCCAGCCGCGTCCTCAGAGCAATCGCAGACCAGCTGACTGGTGTGTTTATGTACATATTCAATCAATCCCTATGCCAGTCTGCTGTTCCCACATTCTTCAAGAGGGCCACCATTGTTCCTGTTCCCAAGAAAGCGAAGGTAACTGAGCTAAATGACTATCACCCCATAGCACTCACTTCCGTCATCATGAAGTGCTTTGAGAGACTAGTCAAGGACCATATCACCTCCACCCTACCTGACACCCTAGACCCACTCCAATTTGCTTACGTGTATGTGACAAAAACCATGTGTATGTGACAAATAAAATTTGATTTGATTTGAGTGGTCTGTCTACTCAATGTCTGCCTTAATTTATATGTACAGTAGGAGCTCATGTTTTTTTCATTGCCAGGAATGGATTACATGTGGTAATGTAGAGACTTACCACATCTAGTTTGTTAATACATCATGAATACATTGTATGTCTGTGCATTTTTTACAGTATGCCTGTAATTCTGACCCATTGCCAGTTGAAAGCTGAGAAAATGTCAACCCCAGATCATTTGAGTGTACATTTCAGGATTTGAACATTTCTTTCCAACCTTCCCAGTCGTATCATACTGAATACTGATTGAAATAAAAACAGACAGAGGCCCAGTCTACAATAGTCAAATGTTTATTTACGGGAACATTCTCCCTATCATTTTCTGTACATTGGTCTATATACCTCACATTTCGTCGTAAATGTCCCTCCTCCTCTCAGAAACAATGACAATATAGTTCACAAGTCTTCCTGTCATACATTGTCTGCCACCCGTTATACAATCTACTACAAGCCCAAGGGCTCTCCCCTCCCTGGGTGGGGACAGAATGTCCTGTAAGGAACACAGTAGTAGAGCTTGTCTGTCAATAGCTCCTCTCTCCCCTCCCTGGGTGGGGACAGAATGTCCTGTAAGGAACACAGTAGTACAGCTTGTCTGTCGATAGCTCCTCTTATCTCATACATTGTCTCACACTTGCACCCTGCTTACATACTAAACAGGAACAAAAAGTCCTTGTCCTAATTCTGACTAAAACTACACACATCAGATTAATAGAGGTATGATTCTAATAAATGTCATACTGTCACGTTCCTGACCTGTTTTCCTTGTTTTTGTATGTGTTTAGTTGGTCAGGGCGTGAGTTGGGGTGGGCATTCTATGTTATGTGTTTCTATGTTGGGTTAAATGTGTTGCCTGATATGGTTCTCAATTAGAGGCAGGTGTTTGACGTTTCCTCTGATTGAGAACCATATTAAGGTAGGCTTGTCTCACTGTTTGTTTGTGGGTGATTGTTCCTGTGTCTGTGTCCGTTGCACCACACGGGACTGTTTCGTTTGTTCATTCGTTTGGCTAGTCTTTCCTGTTCATGTCTATATGTAAGTTCTTATTTTCAGGTCAGTCTACGTCGTTGGTTTGTTATTTTGTTAATTATCAAGTGTAGTTCGTGTCAGTGTTCGTCTTGTCAAATAAATTCATTATGTCTACATTCAACGCTGCATTTTGGTCCGACCCTTACTCCTCCTCCTCATCCGAGGAGGAGGCATTAGACAGCCGTTACACATACAATCATACAATGACAGGGTAGTTTTAGTTATAGTTATACGTTAAATGTATACATCATTTAGTCATTATTCATGAAAATCCCATAACATGAATACATAAAGACACACTTAATGATCATCCAAAAATAACTTTACAAATACAAAAGATACACTTACTGTTAGCTGTTTTACCACAGATTTCCACTGAGGTGTTCTGTGTAACAGTTTCAAGCCAACGTTTGTTGTTGTTGTTGTTGTTCCCTCCTGAGTTTCCATTAGTTCAGAAAGTGCAATGCAAAACACCTCAGTGGGAATCTGCGTATTTTTTGTATTTGTAAAATAATTTGGGGGTGATATGAAAGTAGGATTTCTGAGGTTTCCAAAACCGTATTGCACGCAGTGATTATTAACAGTTACACATCACATTGACCCCACTGTTATTGTTCAAATGAGAACCCATGGCTGGATGGCCTTGGGTTCTCAAGAGCTAAGGTTAGGTTAGGTTTAAATTATAAAATCAATCTCAATCTGACTTGGAATTGAAAGGAATAGCATCCAGACTGGTGAAAAAAATATGGTGGAAGTAAACTCTCTTGCTCGTGTTTACATCAATCCAATGCTTTTCAACTTTAGCAGTACAAGTAAGCTATCTAGATATTTTTCCCCCTGTTAGCTAGTGATAGATAGTGATACTCAAGCTACACATTTTTTTTATCTCCTGGTGGCATTTACCTGCCAGATTCAGCAGCTTGAGGTTTTTAATTATATTTTAGTCAAAGATAATAGTTTCAGTATACTTCTGTTTTTTCAAATAGGTCTGTTAATTACTTTATTTAAAGTTTCAGTTTCAAGTTTTAATGTCACATGCACAAGTACAGTTTGGGCTCCTGAGTGGAGCAGCGGTCTAAGGCCCTGCATCGCAGTGTAAAAGGTGTCCTTGGTTCAAATCCAGGCGGCATCGTCTCTGGCTGTGATTGGAAGTCCCATAGGGTGGCGCACAATTGGCCCAGCGTCATCCGGGTTTGTCTGGGGTAGGCTGTCATTGTAAATAAGAATTTGTTCTTCACTGACTTGCCTAGTTCAATAAAAAACTGTGAAATGCCTTTCTTGCGAGCTTTAACAAGGTAAAACAAAAACACACAAGATATAAAAATAAGAAGAATATGATTAAGTAAGCATGCTATATACAGAGTCAGTTCCAGTACCATATTTCCAATGTGCAGGGATACTGGAGTGATGGAGGTAGATATGTATAGGGGTAAGGTGACTAGGCATCAGGATATATGATAAACAGAGTAGCAGCAGCCTATAGGATGATTGTTTGTAGAGTCAGTATAAATGTATTAGCAATTGTTTTTCATATTAATATTCATTTTAGTTTCAGTTTTAGTTTAACATTATAAACTTGCAGCAGAGTAATGTTTGTTGGTAGTGGAAGCCAGCTGAGATGCCAGTTCTCCTTTCCTGACTAATAGAAACAGTTCTGACTGTAAATGAAACTTCGGAATTTCCTCAGCATCACATCCTGTTTTTGACAGTGTTACTATTGTCCTGCCCAAAACAAACTGTAGCCCCAAATAGACAGTTGACATGATGAAATAAAGACAGAGATTGGTTTGTTTTCACCCATCTAATCAGGGCATGGTTATTAAATGACAGACATATATTTGTTTGAAATCTATCATTAGACGGTTTCATTTCAGAGAGACCATCATATTTTGTTGCAAAATGCCATATATCCACCTCACTCACAGAGAAAGCAGTAGCACTGCAAAGTTTTACAGTCAAATGTCACAAATATATATATACAGTATATATATATTTAAGAACTGTACAAATGACACATCGGTGATCATAGATAAAGAACCCTAAATAGGATGATGTCATAGACCCCACTCTACCGAGGAAAAGACATTGGAAAAGAAAAGGAAAATAAATTGTAGACCTTTAATCTTTTCCAACATGTCAACAGACACTTTACTTCAAATAAGTACAAAACATTTCACAGAGTTAACTTTCTCTTTATCCCTGGTTGATGTACATTTCAGAGCCTCTTCAGTGTGGATTGGGTATAGCATACATTTTCAACAACAAAGACAGCATTTCCGGGTGGTGTTCTTCACTCTGAACTCTTTTGTCTTCATTCCTCGGCACATCACATGGAACCACCGTTGACATGCAAAACACTCAATCTAAAACAAAACAAAGCGTAATACGTTATAAATAATATCAAATTTCAATGCAGTATGACGAATTAGCCATCCATTGTGTTATATCATAAATTGTCTTACATGCCGTCACTGTTGTCAAAAGATCAATCATGGACATGAACTGAACATATGGCTGTCCCACACAACTACATAAAAATAAAGAATTTACATTTACTTTTTGTTTTTGTTAGAGCTTTTGACCTAATTGTCACATAAAAGCTTACCATTCATTATTGAAAATATAACTATCAAAACAGCATTACAAAGACCCCGCAGCTGAAGGTGTCCTGCTGCATGGTGGGAGTTATTTCCCCTCCTTTCCACTTTATGTCCACCCAGTCGTCTTATCCATGGCAGGATCTTCTCATTTTGAAGTATTATATATTTTTATGTAAACATAAATTAATTCTGATTAGTTGTAGGCAAATGAATACACAGGCCAAAACTGTATGCTGATTTCCTTATCACTATAATCTAGTGGAGGTCATTTCCTTTATGCCCCATTCTACACACAGCCTAAATTATAGGCACTGAACCATTTACAGGAGAATAATAAAAGTAGCATATAGGATCCAACCCTATCACAGAGTGAATAAATGTAGAGCATTTGTAGACTTTAAGAAAAAAAATATTAAGTGAGTTTCATCAGTACGTGCTTAAAGAAAGTCATATCACTAAGATCACAGATGACAGTGCCCATCAAGTCTATGACAATAGAGAATGAATTGTAAGCACCAACATGTGTTAAAGTGTGTTTGTCAAAATTATATCTGAAAATGTCAGTTGTTGAACATAGTACTTCTCTTTGCAATAGCAATTCATGATATATGCAGTATCAACACTGCATGTAGGACGGACATTCCCACATACAGTATACAGATACATAGAGGCCTTTTTCCGCTATGATTTTACCACTCAGAATTCAGAATGGATATGACAATGGGGCCAGCACAGGATGTAATACACCCTTACAACATTCTACTTTTTGATCTTCTTGACTTCTTATCTGGTAAACTGCTACTGTGTGTCAAGAAAAGAGCCCCAATTGGGGGTTAATGTACTCCGGTAAAAAGGGGCTGGTTTAGATTAAAAACTATTGCACTGTGTCCCCGTTCATAGGGGCATAAGAGACTAGTCAGTGGTAGAATTGAGTTGGCACTTTATTGGCCCAAACACCCACAAGGTTGAGGTTACTCATGGACAGAAATTTGTATTTTTTTTGCATTGTGCGAGATGTAAATTGACAAAAAATAATTGTGTGCAATGTGTGTCTATGCAATCTCCTGTCTCATCAGCCCAGCCAGGCAATTTATAAATGTGATCTCCACTATAAAAGGCATCTAGACATTATATCCCTTTTCTTATAGACCAGGATTTGGTTTTCAACAGTGGAGATATATAAACCTTACTGTCTGTCTCTCCAACATTATCAACATTGTTTCAATATTGAAATTCGTTCTCCAGCAGTCCCATAGTAATAAATGTGTTAGGAGTCGAGGTGGGCAGAAATACATTTTTTCTCAGCCAGTCAAAATCATGAATGAGCTGGCATCATTTGCATGGATATATACTGTAGTGTCTTAGCTCTTATTACTTATTTATATAATAAGACTCTGAATACAAGAAATGGAACTGGAGCTTCACATTTACTAAAACGAGTTAGTACCAGAATAACAGAACACTGCGCATGATCAAGGGTGCTCCATTCTTAAAGGGGACATCAGTAATTAACAGAACATATACAAAGAAATGTCAATAGAAAACAAGTCAAACAAAATGAAATGCAGCTAGTTTGCAGTCTTTCCAGCTTCAGTGTGAAGTGATTTTGTTAGCTAGCTCCTCTGAACAAGTGTCCTTACGAAAGAGCTATGCCAGGGGAAATTGCGCATCATTGGCTCGTTATGGATGAAACCAAATAAAATGTCAATAGAAAACAGCTCAAACAAACGCCGCCAGTTAGCTTTTATTCTGGTTTCACTGTAAGTTAGCCGTAGCTGGCTAGCTAGAAAGCAAGGGATAAGAATGCTGCCAACCAGTATGGCAATGGAACATTTAGTATGAACGACTGGGTCGCGTCCGTAGATACAGAACAAAAAGACTTAACGGAGTCGCGTCACTGGCAACCGAACCGATAGAACGAATGACCAGCTGGCTTGGGTAGCAACCTTAGATGTGTGTCGGGACTATATCTCGTGCAAGGCTGAAATCTTGATTAAATTAATCAAAATAATGTTATTAAAATGTCAACCATTATTTGAATATGTTGGTAACCCGTTGTATAAAAGTGATAATGCACTCGAAGCTGGTGCTCAGAGGATATATTGGCACGGTTTGCCGATCAGCTGCATTTGCTATAGTTTGTTTAAATATTTTCTTAGAAATATCAGTGCCATGTTAATAAATTTACAGTCACTCAATTCTCAAGCTTCCACTAGCTCTTCAAACTTCTTGAATGGCCCTTATTCCATCCATTTTGTGTGAGACCAGTTTTGATCAGTGTTTTTTTTAGTGTCTGAATGATGAGACCATTTAGGCTAATCTTTATATACACTTATGCAGAAATCAGAATCCAGAGGGTTTTATTTATTTCGTTTGATGACAACTGCCGTCAAAACAAAAGCAGACAAGACAGTCAATTTGAAGAGAGGAAAAGGGCTACTGGCTTGGGGAAATGGCTTATAGCAACTGGAGGTTTAAGCATAACACAAACTAAGGATTCAAGGATAAACTTTATTGATCCCAGTCCCTGACAGAAAAAAACAGACTAGTCAGATCTATCAAGCAAGACAGAACGAAAATGGAGGGTCTATCTATTCGCGCTCCTTCCCCAAAGTGTGTTTGTCAAACAGGTACTCGGCCATGCCGTTCTGGGGGGCACCCATGCGGCGGAGGTTGGTCACCCAGTCACCCAGCTCCTTTATAGACTTCACCTGCTCGTCCAGGTAGTGTGTCTCAATGAAGTCACACATCTGAGAAAGAGAGAAAAGGACAACAAGAGCGCAAGGAAAAACAGTTAAGCAAAACTCAGTGGAGTGATGCCTCAAACAGAACAGGAATGAATAATCTCTAGTGTTCTTCTAGACCCTAGAGAAAAAGGTTGTTTTTTTTACAACCCAGAGTAGTAAAACCTTAATGTGACCCACTGGACTTGGAACTGACGAAAGTGTACATGTGAAATGTGGGTGGATTAGATTCACATTTAAAATATTCAGACCTTGCAGTTAAAATAACATGGTATTTTGCCTTTTGTATAGTTCTTGTCTTCATATACTCACATGTGGGTCATTGTGTTCAGAGCAGACCTTGTGCAGGTCCAGCAGGGACTGGTTCACACTCTTCTCCAGCTGCAGGGCACTCTCAAGGGCCTCCACACCACTACCCCACTCATCCTTCTCTGGTTTCTGGAACAAGCCATACATATGCTGTTAGAGCAGCAGTGCTTCTACACCACCCCCCACCCACTGGCTTATGTCAGACAAACTGGAGTACACATTCTTATTAAGCAGCTAGGTAGCCAATCAGTCAAGTTTAAAATATCTGTTTGGTCTGTTTTCTTAACCCATCATTGCGTTACTCTGTAAGCAAAGTCTGTCTTTCTCTGCTGTTTAATGTTCTCTCATTGCAACCGTACATTTATCCATGACAGTTTTAATGACGGTCAGCGGTTTAAATGTCTGAGAGATAAGTGGTCCACACCCTGAATCTCCCGTTGGCCCTGCCTAGATGGGCACTACCATATCCCCACACTAAACTCCTGTTGAAAGCATGCATTTCCTAACAGGCAAAACATGGACGCACACACAATCACCTTGATGTCCTGCAGGAAGATTCTCCCCCCCCTCTGGTTCTGAACTTTCATCAGCTTCTCAGCGTGCTCACGCTCTTCGTGGGACTGGTTCTTGAAAAACTTGGCAAAGTTGTGCAGGGCCTGGTCATCACGATCAAAGTAATACGCCTGAGACAGAGAAACAAGAGAGTAAAGAAAGACCTTTAGTTCAAAGCTACCTGGCTGGTTCCAGTTCTATCATATAAAGCTGATCACAAGACCTTAACTTTGTTTGCCAAATCAAAAGCCCAATATCAAATTGACCATCTTGACATAAGTAGTGGCTGGCTATCAGGGTATTTTGTTGTTTTGGATCTGTACTCCAGCACTTGAAATTATACAATGACTGAGGTTCAAGTGCAGACTGTCAGCTTTAATTTAAGGGTATTTTCACCCATGTCAGGTAATCCGTTTAGAAAGTAGAGCACTTTTTAAACATAACACTTTTGTTCCCCTAAAATGGTTGGACTGAGACAAATTAACAAGTATTAAAGTTTACGTATTTGGTCCCATATTCCTAGCGCACAATGACTACATCAAGCTTGTGACTACACACATTTGTTGGATGCATTTGCTGTTTGTTTCAGATTATTTTGCATCCAATAGAAATTAATGGTAAATAATACATAATTTTGGAGTCACTAAATAAGAATAAAATGTTAAACACATCTACACTTCCATGATTACAGATAGTGCTGAATGAATCGTGAATAGTAAGTGAGAAAGTTAGAGGCATAAACATGCTAGCCTCCCCTGTTATCAGTGATTACTGCAAGAAAGCACTTTAAACTACTTTGATTAAAATATTAGTGAGTCTTACAGTTGTGGAAGGCTTATATTTAGCTAGATATAATTTCACAAGCCTGAATTCATGAGATTATTGCTGACTTCTGAAATGCAGTGAATTTTACAACAAAGCTTATTCAGAATGTGTGATAACTAAATAAAATAGTGAATCACTCACAAGGTTGAAAACAAAGATGATTTAGGCCATACCGCCCAGCCCTAGTATTAAAATGGGAACCCAGAGGCCAGACTGTTGAATACACCCATCTGCACCATCATGGGGTGTAAACTTTTTACACCGCATGACTCCGTGTACCTGTAATCTAATCAACAGTCATTCAATTTGTCATACTAGTGTCCTTGACCACGCTTGCCAAACCCTTCTTCCCTACTACATCTCCATTCTAGTCTCTTGCTCTTACCATGGACAGGTAGACATAGGAAGCGTACAGCTCCAGGTTGATCTGCCGGTTGATGGCAGCCTCACAGTCCTGATGGAAGTTCTGTCTAATCGGAGAAGGCATGTTTCTGAAATTGAAATACATTAACTGTCAAAAGAGGAAAGGAGGGCACACTTTGGTTCAATGAATTCAGGCACTTTTAAAACAGCATGAGAGCCCCGATGCCAAAGTGAAGATTGAATTATTGAAGAGTCAGACATAGTATAACATTACAGAAAGTTGGTGCCATCAGGTCAAAGTCCATGCAATAGATAAATGGTTTGTTTGGTTGTGAGAGATGTGTCACTGTAGCCCTTTAGTTGGCTAAGAGCATGAGTCTCGCAAGTATTTGGACTTTATGAAGCGTGCACCTCTCCACACACGCAGTGCCAGTGTGCAACTAACATCAAAACACAACTGACGCATTTCAACACGATGGGCAGGTCGTTGTCATTGCAAATCCAGCTGCCACTAAATAGTGAAACAAATATATTCCTCTATTTAGCTAGATACTGTGACCTTATCTATGCGCATCGCACCCAGAGAGGAAGCAAGAGGGTCGACGCCGCCCAAAATATGTACACGCAGATTAAGCAGATGGTCTGCTTTAAGGGCGACTGCACTTCCTGATATAGCCTTGTTTTTGGATTTGGTTCATTAAGAAATGCTAGCGGCTATGACTGAACTCAAACAAGAATTGGTTCCAGGGTGTGGTTTGATAGGTGGGAAGAGTACCTAATTATTATTTTGGTTGGTCTTTGGATAAACCTCTGGGGCTACTTCGGAACATCTATAAATTAGTGTAAATGGGGACAACATTTTCATCGGCACACCTTTTAGTTCTCATGAAATGCTTTCAATATGTGTACATTTTAGTTAGTTTGAGGTTAAGTCATTGAAATGTGGAAACAGTCCCATATATAATACACCAACTTAACGATGGTCCCCAACTAGCCCTGTAGGGATATCCAAAGTAAACCAACATTTAGAATGGTTGCATGCAACTGCACTCCGAATTGATGATTACATGCTAGCTGCCAGTTGTGGCCAGGCTTGATACAAAACCAACCTTAATTTATGTTGGGATGCAGTCACAAGTTCACAAAACTAATTTTGACCCGACTGACAAATTATCCTATTTACACTGTAGTCAATTTTGACAGTAAAATAAATGTTTGGCATTATATTGTTGTCACATAGGTCTTTAAAAAAAATTAAGTTGTGCAGCGATCAAAGACACGGCATCTCAGTGCCTCGGGTTTGGCCTTAACTGACTTTCCCAATTAAAGTTTTAAAAAACAGATTTGCTATTTTGATAGGTGAAGTTTATTTGAGCGAATATAAAATGTTTAGGTTGTTGAGGGAAATTATATTTTTTTACAAAAGATTGGCTAGATGCATCTCGCTTCTGAAGGCATGCATTTCCATTGTTAAAATCACCATCTTGACAATATAATAGATCGGCGCACTTGACCGACCAAGTCCATCACTGTTGCCAATTAATATTGTAATGAAACAGGCAGGGAGCAGGTCTCGAACCCTCGACCTTCTAGCCCGAAGTCCGGCGCGCTATCGACTGTGCCGCAAAAGCATGCTCAAGCGGCAGAGTCGATGTCCGCGCTTATAAACCCAGGGTCTTTACAATATTTAGCGAGTTCAGAATGACAATGTTTATTTGGTAGCATTTAGCGACTTTCCCCACTTAATTCTGCCGCAAACGAGGAGCGCTCACTGAAACAGAAGTCACAACAACCGCGCGCATACAGGCAGAGAAGAACAAAGGGCGCGGTGTGCGTGGGAGATAAAGAAAACGCTGCGTCTGGGTCCGCAGCGAGTTAAATTGGTGCTGTGACGACGCAACGGCAAATCAAGGATACGATCACTGAAAAATAGTTGCTTTTTGCCATTATTTGGCAAAACAAGGACATGAAGTAAAACACTATGACCTCGAAAAACACAGCCATTATAACATTGACACCTTTAGCTACTAGTAGCTATTTTAGAATTGTAAAATTACTCCGCGTTATTACGCTAACGTTATAACGCATTTCACATCGTCGCAAGCTTGTTAACGTTTAACGTTAGCTAGCTGGCTACAGTAGGTAGCGTAGCTTGTTACCTAACGTAGTTAGGTAGCCACCCTCACTAGTACGGCCTTGGGCGGCAGTGGCTAGCTAACTACGTTAAGTTACATCATCCTTCCAACTATTATGCCAACCAGCTAACGTTAGTTTAGTAACTTGTTTATTCTTAACTATATGTTATTTGTCTTACCTTGTGTTTTTTCTGGTCCGAAGTGGTGGTGTGAGTGATTCGAATTGTTCGTATCAACGATGTTCCGTAATGTTATGGATACCTTGATCTAATTTGGTTCTTAAAAGGGATGAATTTAATTTTAAAAAATGAATTGCTTCGAAAGAGTAGAAGGTTGCCGTTCAAGCACTGTTGAAGCAGGTAACCATTACTCTCGTCTGCAAACTGATAATCGTGAGCGTTGCGCAGTGGTTAAATAGGGAATGACGTCGTCAAAAGCAGTAAGTAAGGGGAGGAGACTGGCGCAAAGAGGGACTGTCAAAGCACATACTTTTTTCATATAAAATATTACTCTATTTGGTCAAACTTTTGTAAACTATATGGTAAAGCAAGACACTTGTTTGAAATCCTTTCTTACTCAGTGAGCCATAGCAAACGGATGAAAATGGTATCACTAGAGCCTAGAGCAGGGTTCCCCAACTGGCGGCCCCCTTCAAGTGATTTGTATTTGGGAAATCTGGGTGTCAGGTAGCCTAGCGGTTAAGAGCGCTGGGCCAGTAACTGAAAGATTGCTGGTTCAAATCACCGACCCAACTAGGTGAAAATGATGTGTCTGCCCTTAAGCAAGGTACTTAAGCCTAATAGCTCTGGATAAGAGTGTCTGCTGAATGCCTCACATCTATTTTCACGCAAAATAGAGAGATCATATGCAAGCAAGGTTTGAAATAATTATGTTTTAGTCAAATATTATATCTGATTGGGCTTCTTGCAGTCAATTTGCAGTCTATGTTCCGGCACCGCTCAAGAAGAATTCGTCCCGCGGCTAAATCTAGTTGATGATCCCTGGCCAAGAGTTTTTCCAGACCACCAGACAAAACCCCCAAAATACTAGGCTAAGGCTCCCAAGGATGGACCCTGAGTTTTTCCCTGGTCAGGTCACACTTTAAAAACTGCTGGCCTTACACAATTAACAGGATTAATCAAATAAGGAACTAAACAATACACTAAACAGTCACGTAGACCACATTTTCTTAGCAGAGATGCTGACAAATCATGATATTACGTAACGAGTATTTTGAAGAAGGTATTTGAATTTCCCAGAAGTGACAACAGCAGAACAGATGTCATAGTCTGATCGACACAAAATATCTCAGAATCCCAAACACAATGGGTGCCACACATTAAAATCACATTAAAATAAGTTATGAGAGTCTAACTGTGGCCACATGGATGAGATACCATCAGTGAAATGACTTATTTATGGTGTAGTCCTACTTAGTTGATTGGCATTATCATGGTGGAAAAATAGGGCAATTTCAGATAAGTATACAAAACCATGATAAATTATTCTATTACAGTTGTGTGGCTACAAATTTCAGTCTAGACTTGATTTTAAATAATGGGAAGAACCATCACCATGTGACTAAATACTGACACTACATGACACTGAACAGCTGTAGCAGATAAACAGTACTATCATCACCACAGTTCTGTCTGTCTGGTATGCTACACACAGTTAATAACCACTGTGTGTACCAGACAGTCAGCCATCCAGAGCAGAGGACTGTCGGGTCATTGTCATACAGTGTATCATATAATCACAACAGAAAATGCTGCAACATAATGCCATAAACACTGGTTGAAAATCCAACGCATGAATAAGACTGTCTCGTTTCCTTTGCCACTAGGTCTCACAATCTCTCATTTGCACCTTCCAATTAATGTCATTCATCATACACTTCCTCCCAATGCTAGGAAGCATATAATGTGCTATACAGTTGAAGTCGGAAGTTTACATACACCTTAGCAAAATACATTTAAACTCAGTTTTTCCCAATTCCAAATACATTTTATCCAGGAAAAATTTCCTGTTTTAGGTCAGTTAGGATCACCACTTTATTTTAAGAATGTGAAATGTCAGAATAATAGTAAATCAAATCAAATTGTATTTGTCACATACACATGGTTAGCAGATGTTAATGTGAGTGTAGCGAAATGCTTGTGCTTCTAGTTCCGACAATGCAGTAATAACCAACAAATAATCTAACCTAACAATTCCAAAACTACTACCTTATACACACAAGTGTAAAGGGATAAAGAATATGTACATAAAGATATATGAATGAGTGATGGTACAGAACGGCATAGGCAAGATGCAGTAGATGGTATAGAGTACAGTATATACATATGAGATGAGTAATGTAGGGTATGTAAACATAAAGTGGCATAGTTTAAAGTGGCTAGTGATACATGTATTACATAAAGATGGCAAGATGCAGTAGATGATATAGAGTACAGTATATACATATACATATGAGATGAGTAATGTAGGGTATGTAAACATTATATTAAGTGGCATTGTTTAAAGTGGCTAGTGATACATTTTTACATAATTTCCATCAATTCCCATTATTAAAGTGGCTGGAGTTGAGTCAGTATGTTGGCAGCGGCCACTAAATGTTAGTGGTGGCTGTTTAACAGTCTATGGCCTTGAGATAGAAGCTGTTTTTCAGTCTCTCGGTCCCTGCTTTGATGCACCTGTACTGACCTCGCCTTCTGGATGATAGCGGGGTGAACAGGCAGTGGCTCGGGTGGTTGTTGTCCTTGGTGATCTTTATGGCCTTCCTGTGACATCGGGTGGTGTAGGTGTCCTGTAGGGCAGGTAGTTTGCCCCCGGTGATGCGTTGTGCAGACCTCACTACACTCTGGAGAGCCTTACGGTTGTGGGTGGAGCAGTTGCCGTACCAGGCGGTGATACAGCCCGACAGGATGCTCTCGATTGTGCATCTGTAGAAGTTTGTGAGTGCTTTTGGTGACAAGCCAAATTTCTTCAGCCTCCTGAGGTTGAAGAGGCGCTGCTGCGCCTTCTTCACAACGCTGTCTGTGTAGGTGGACCAATTCAGTTTGTTCGTGATGTGTACACCGAGGAACTTTAAACTTTCCACCTTCTCCACTACTGTCCCGTCGATGTGGATAGGGGGCTGCTCCCTCTGCTGTTTCCTGAAGTCCACAATCATCTCCTTTGTTTTGTTGACGTTGAGTGTGAGGTTATTTTCCTGACACCACACTCCGAGGGCCCTCACCTCCTCCCTGTAGGCCGTCTCGTCGCTGTTGGTAATCAAGCCTACCACTGTAGTGTCGTTCGCAAACTTGATGATTGAGTTGGAGGCGTGCATGGCCACGCAGTCGTGGGTGAACAGGGAGTACAGGAGAGGGCTCAGAACGCACCCTTGTGGGGCCCCAGTGTTGAGGATCAGGGGGGGTGGAGATGTTGTTACCTACCCTCACCACCTGGGGGCGGCCCGTCAAGAAGTCCAGGACCCAGTTGCACAGGGCGGGGTCGAGCTTGATGACGAGTTTGGAGGGTACTATGGTGTTAAATGCTGAGCTGTAGTCGATGAACAGCATTATTCCTCTTGTCCAGATGAGTTAGGGCAGTGTGCAGTGTGGTTGCGATTGCGTCGTCTGTGGACCTGTTGGGTCGGTAAGCAAATTGGAGTGGGTCTAGGGTGTCAGGTAGGGTGGAGGTGATATGGTCTTTGACTAGTCTAGTAGAGAGAATGATTAATTTCAGCTTTTATTTCTTTCATTACATTGCCAGTGGGTCAGAAGTTTACATACACTCAATTAGTATTTGGTAGCATTGCCTTTACATTGTTTAACTTGGGTCAAATGTTTCAGTTAGCCTTCCACAAGTTTCCCACAATAAGTTGGGTGAATTTTGGCCCATTCCTCGTGACAGAGCTGGTGTAACTGAGTCAGGTTTGTAGGCCTCCTTGCTCGCACACGCTTTTTCAGTTCTGCCCACACATTTTCTATGGGATTGAAGTCAGGGCTTTGTGATGGCCACTCCAATACCTTGACTTTGTTGTCATTAAGTCGTTTTGCCATAACTTTGGAAGGATGCTTAGGGTTATTGTCCATTTGGAAGACCGATTTGTGACGAAGCTTTAACTCCTGACTGATGTTTTGAGATGTTGCTTCAATGTATCCACATCATTTTCCTGCCTCATGATGCCATCTATTTTGTGAAATGCACCAGTCCCTCCTGCAGGATAGCACCCCCACGGCATGATGCTGCTACCCCCCGTATTTCAGGGTTGGGATGGTGTTCTTCGGCTTGCAAGCCTCCCCCTTTTTCCTTCAAACGTAACGATGGTCGTTATGGCCAAACAGTTCTATTTTTGTTTCATCAGACCAGAGGACATTTCTCCAAAAAGTACGATCTTTGTCCCCACGTGCAGTTGCAAACCGTAGTCTGGCTTTTTTATGGCGGTTTTGGAGCAGTGGCTTCTTCCTTGCTGAGCGGCCTTTCAGTTTATGTCGATATAGGACTCGTTTTTACTGTAGATAAAGTAGATACTTTTGTACCTGTTTCCTCCAGCATCTTCACCAGGGCCATTGCTGTTGTTCTGGGATTTATTTGCACTTTTCACACTAACGTACGTTCATCTCTATGAGGCAGAACACGTCTCCTTCCTGAGCAGTATGACGGCTGCGTGGTCCCATGGTGTTTATACTTGCGTACTATTGTTTATACAGATGAACATGGCACCTTCAGGCGTTTGGAAATTACTCCCAAGGATGAACCAGACTTGTGGAGGTCTACCATTTTTTTCTGAGGTCTTGGCAGATTTTTTTTAATTTTCCCATGATGTCAAGCAAAGAGGCACTGAGTTTGAAGGTAGGCATTGAAATACATCCACATGTAAACCTCCAATTGACTCAAATTATGTCAATTAGCCTATCAGAAGGCTTCTAAAGCCATGACATCATTTTCTGGAATTTTCCAAGCTGTTTGAAGGCACAGTCAACTTAGTCAATGTAAACTTCTGACCCACTGGAATTGTGATACAGTGAATTATAAGTGAAATAAACTGTCTGTAAACAATTGTTGAAAAAATTACTTGTGTCATGCACAAAGTGGATGTCCTAACCGACTTGCCAAAACTATAGTTTGTTAACAAGAAATGTGTGGAGTGGTTAAAAAACGAATTTTAACTTATTATGGCTAGGGGGCAGTATTCAGAAGTTCGGATGACTGACGTGCCCAAAGTGAACTGCCTGTTACTCAGGCCCAGAAGCTATGATATGCATATAATTGGTAGCATTGGATAGAAAACACTCTGAAGTTTCGAAAACTGTTAAAATAATGTCTGTGAGTAAACTTTTGTCTTGCCCATTCACCCTCTGAATGGCATACATACACAATCCTCCTTCCCTTCATCTACACTGATTGAAGCAGATTTAACCAGTTAAATGTAACAAAATGTAATCTACGTAATCCCCAAAATTCATTGTTTATCATGAGAGGGCCATAAACAATAACTAGTAATGCTGCATACTCTAAGAAAGGTTCAAATCTCAACTTTCTGGTAAAAATAATTATAAATTGCTGAGGTGTAGTCACTTTTGAGGACATAAGCTCAAGTAAATAGTACAAATATGATAAAAATATAAAATATTTTATGATTAATTTCCTATTCAACAAAATTGTAAGAATAAGACTTGACTTATATGCTTTGCATAATCAAATAAAATGACTAACTATAAGATGTCACCTTCTTTATAACTGTAAAATACATATTTGTATGTTGCGTGTTAGAGAAAATTTGCGTATTTTCTAAAGGTCTCTCTTTATCAAAACGTCTGCCCCCATCTAGCTTGGCTTCCTGAACTCGTTAAATCTTGTCCATTTATGACAAACAGAAAGTCTTTTTTGTTTAAAATATATTTATTATTTTAGATGAATGGCTATAAATCGATCTCTGAATGTGCTACAGTGATATAACCACTCTCTCATGCTACTCTACAATGTAGGCTCAAAGCCAATTTATGCTTGATCAAATAATGTGGTCGGAGACGTGGAATGGATGGTGTGAAGCAATTGCAGCGACCTGTGGAGGCACGCAGAGACCAAAATGCGCATTGCCATGCGTCTCTCCAAATGTTATAACAATGCGAAGGGCTCTGTATAGCTCCGCATTGACATTGGTTGACGGAAGGGGAGGACGGGAGGTCCTGTAAACAACTTACTTGACAACAGCTTTGATCTGCTCAGCAAAGGCAAGAAGTATAAATGCTGTACGGCCACTGCAGACATTGGATTGACCATGTAGAGTCTTTTGAGATGCAGGCATGTGTTTTGTCAGTGGCTGAGGTAGGGTTCAGCCAGGAGTTTTTTTATTTTTTTATTTCACCTTTATTTAACCAGGTAGGCCAGTTGAGAACAAGTTCTCATTTACAACTGCGACTTGGCCAAGATAAAGCAAAGCAGTGCGACACAAACTACAACACAGAGTTTCACATGGAATAAACAAATGTACAATCAATAATACAATTTTAAAAAGTCTATATACAGTGTGTGCAAATGGCGTGAGGAGGTAAGGCAATAAATACGCCATAGTGGCAAAGTAATTCGAATTTAGCAAATTAAACCTGGAGTGATAGATGTGCAGATGATGATGTGCAAGTAGAAGTACTGGTGTGCAAAAGAGCAAAAAGGTAAATAAAAACAACATGGGGATAAGGTAGGTAGATTGGATGGGCTATTTATAGATGGGCTGTGTACAGCTGCAGTGATCGGTTAGCTGCTCAGATAGCTGATGTTTAAAGTTAGTGGGTGAGATATAAGTCTCCAACTTCAGCGATTTTTGCAATTCGTTCCAGTCATTGGCAGCAGAGAACTGGAAGGAAAGGTGGCCAAAGGAGGTGTTGGCTTTGGGGATGACCAGTGAGATATACCTGCTGAAGCGCGTGCTACGGGTGGGTGTTGTTATCGTGACCAGTGAGTTGAGATAAGGCGGAGCTTTACCTAGCAAAGACTTATAGATAACCTGGAGCCAGTGGGTCTGGCGACGAATATGTAGCAAGGGCCAGCCGATGAGAGCATTCTGGTCGCAGTGGTGGGTGATATATGGGGCTTTGGGGACAAAACGGATAGCACTGTGATAGACTGCATCCAGTTTGCTGAGTAGAATGTTGGAGGCTATTTTGTAAATTACATCGCCAAAGTCGAGGATGGGTAGGATAGTCAGTTTTACGAGGGTATGTTTGGCGGCATGAGTGAAGGAGTTGCTGGACTGTCAGAAGAGTTTCAAGTGTTTTCAGATTTCACATCCTGTGTCATACAGGCTCAATAAATATCCTACAATGTCCGTGGGAACCAGGGCTATCACTCAATGCAAGCCATTTTGATCTATGGTGTGCACATAACTATTTTTTTGCGAAAATGTCGGTCGGAACCGGTACCAGAACCAGGGACTTTACATTTAAAGGTGACATCAATAACGGATCATAGATTTCACCTGGATTCACCTGGTCAGTCTATGTCATGGAAAGAGCAGGTGTTGTTTTGTACACTCCGTGTATATTTGCGGGTTAAAGGCTCTGCATGGTCAATCCGCCATCTGAAGTGGCCGTACAGCATTTACTGCGATGCAGCTGCCGCAGACGTCAGGACTTTCATTCTTCTTGCGCTTAGCGGAGCAGAGCTATTGTGAAGGAAGTTGTCAAGGAAGTGAGTTTGTGTTTATACTGGACCTCCCGCCTCCACCTACAGTCAACCAATTATGTCAATGCGGAGCTATACGGAGCCCCGCGCATTGTTACACAATTTGAGAGACGCACGACAATGCGGTATGGATTTTGATTTGGCCTCTGCATGCCTCCTGCGGCTCCGCAATTGCCTCACACCCTCCATACGAAGAATACCTTTGACCACATTTTTGGATCAAGCATAAGGGGTTGGGAGCGGGCCGTTATCACATACATACTTTATCACATACAGTCGGGGGGGGGGGGTGGTATTAGCAATTGCGGGTGCGTGAACCAACAGCTGAGACGTGCACCACTAACGCACACACTCTTTCAATGAGGCCACAATGTCATGTGGTGGCACTCCCAACTGTCACCAGTGGTATTGAAGCACACACTTATGACCATGTGTCAACACACACATATTTTTTGTACACTCAGTGTATATTGATGTCATGAGCTAACAGTTAATGAGGGCACTGAAACATAGGTTATAAAATGTAATTGGGTGTAAAGTCCATCCAGACAACCTATCAAACAAGAAATCCAAGATTCCACCAATGGGTAAGCCATGTGGTCCCAAATGCAAGAGACAATGTACTCAGAATATTTCAGAGGGTAGGCAAAAGGAAATATGGGAAAAGTATTGGGAGATGAAGTATAAGGAGAAGATGACATGGATCTTCCACATGGTGGCACAGCAATCTAAGAAAAATATCACTGTAGGCGCTGACAGTCGACGCAGCAGGTCGTTTCTGTGCCATCTTCCAAACCAGAGCGGTTCTGCACAACAGGTGTGCAAAGTGTTTTTTCTGACAACATTGGGCTGCCACCCCAAAAATGACAGGCTGATTGTCACGATGATGGGCAAGTCAATCACCACCAAACTGATTCCACCAAAGGATCAGAGGGGAAAGAAAGCTTCAGCGAGCAAATTGAACATGAATCCAATCCTGTAACACATTGAGTCCTTCCATCCCCAAATCAGCCACTACAGACGAGAGCATGCCCCACATCGCCTCTACCTACCTAGTGACGTCAATATTCGGTTCATGCATGATGACTACAAGGAGAAGAACAAAGATGCCAGCAGCGGTTACGAAACCTATCGCAAGGCGGTAAAGGGAAGGAACATCAGCTTTGTGAAGCTTGGAGAGGAGGAGCGCGAGCTCTGTTTGGTGCAGGGTCATCATCTGAAGATGGAGCACAGGGAGAATGAGGCCATGGAAACCCAAGCCTGCCAAGACAACAGCCATGCAGCACCTGAATTCACCATCACCAACCCCGACTGCATGCAATGTAGGAAATATGAGGAACATAAGAAGTCTGCAGGGCAGAGCAGAAGCCATTACCAGGCTGATGCACAGAAAGATTGGCCTGCTCCCTCACATGCCAGGTGTGAAAACAGCATTGTTCACAAGAAGAATCGTTGCCTATCACGAGACATTCGCCACCATTGGAAAGAAGTCTCAAAAGAAGAAGAAAACCTCAGTGGTATGGCAGGAAGGAACAGCTGGTCGGAAGGCAGAGGAGATTACTTAATCTTACGTAACAGCACTGGAGAGGGAGAGAGATGTCAAGCATGCAGTGTATTGGGTGGATAACTGCACTTCTCAAAACAAAAACTGGTGCCTCCTAACATCCCTGGGGAGTGTTGTCAATGCTGACTCAACTTTGATGGAGGACATCACCCTCAAGTTCTTCAAGCCAGGACACACCTTCATGAGTGCAGACAGTCTCCACCATGGCATGGAACAGGAAATGAAAGCTCGACCTGCAGGTGTGGTGTACGACTTCGGGGACTTCCTCCATGTGGTCGCCACTTCCAATGCAGGCAAGGTGGAGGTGGTGGAAATGAAAAAGGAAAACATCCTGGCATGGAAAGCTGGCCATTCCATCGTCAAGCTGAAGAAGGCAGCAGCACCAAAGCTGGCAGAGATGGCTGAGATCCAGTTGAGGAGTGGATCCAGGAGTCTCTTCTACAAAGTCTCCCATGAAGAAAAGGACTTCACAGAGCTTGACTTTATCATGAAGAAAGTCACTCTAGAGACACCCTCAACACTACGTACACAGGATAGAGGGATAGAAGAGTCCAAGAAGATGGACATAATCACCAAGCTGTGTCCTCTGATGCCTGCAAATTGAAGGCAGTTCTGGAATGCCTTGGCTGTGAACAGCATTGCTGAGGATGAGGAGTGATATGGAAGAGCACTGAAGAAGTTTTACTTAAAAATGTTATGTAACTATTCAGCATTTTATCAATTGTAGCTAAATGTCATTTGGGTCCTCTTGTGAATATGAACATGTAAATATGTTTAAAATGCATTCTTAAACCTGTTATTTATTTATTCATTCAAAACTGTCATTTGAAAAAATAAAAATAAAATGTTTTTATTAGCAATCTCATGGTAATGTTTTATAATTTGTATTACCCTATGTCATACTTCTATCATGTTCCATCATTATATATTACAAGACAGGTAATAATTTCATGTAATTCAAACAATTGCAGTGCTGCTTTTCACATTTATTCTTATAACAAGACATGGACTACTTGTGAAACACAGTATGTAATGTGACTAATGCAGAACCTACATCTCTATGTAAATAACACTGGTATCTCAGTGGAAGACGCACAAAGGATGCCGTTTCAACTCTGTTACACTGTCAGTAATTACACTGCTCTTGTATTAATAGCATACATGACAAGTATAGTAAACTAACAAATGAAAATGGCAGATACTGCTCTTTGCTTTGGTATTACCCTGCAATTTATAACATATCATGCCAAGGAAGAAGGCAGTAACTGCCATTTAAGGGTCAAAGGTCATGTCAGAGGTCAGGGTCAACATGAATAAAAAATGTACTCATAGTAAGGCAACAGATCATTACATCTCCAATGATCTCCCTAGAATTCATTTGGCTGGACAATTAATCTGGCTGCAAGCCCTAAGTCGGGATCAATATGACAACAGCCACTTCAAGTGCAGGGCGCGAAATTCAAAATATATATTTTTTAAATATTTAACTTTCACACATTAACAAGTCCAATGCAGCAAATGAAAGGTACACATCTTGTGAATCCAGCCAACATGTCCGATTTTTAAAATGTTTTACATCGAAAACAGCACGTATATTTATGTTAGCTCACCACCAAATACAAAAAAGGACAGACATTTTTCACAGCACAGGTAGCATGCACAAAGCCAACCTAACTAACCAAGAACCAACCAAACTAACCAACAAACAACTTCATCAGATGACAGTTTTATAACATGTTATACAATAAATCTATGTTTTGTTCAAAAAATGTGCATATTTCAGGTATAAATCATAGTTTACATTGCAGCTACAATCAGAAATTGCACCGAAAGCAGCCATAATAATTACAGACACCAACGTCAAATACCTAATTACTCATCATAAAACATTTCTGAAAAATACATAGTGTACAGCAAATGAAAGACAGGCATCTTGTGATTCCAGCCAATATTTCCGATTTATTAAGTGTTTTACAGCGAAAACACAATATAGCGTTATATTAGCTTACCAAAATAGCCAGAAAGACAAGCCATTTCCCAGCAGTAAAAGTTAGCGATCGTAACAAACCAGTAAAAGATATATAATTTTTTGCTAACCTTGATATTCTTCATCAGATGACAGTCCTATAACATCAGGTTATATATACACTTATGTTTTGTTCGAAAATGTGCATATTTAGAGCTGAAATCAGTGGTTATACATGTTGCTATCGTAGCTACTTTTTCCACAACGTCCGGATATTTTTCTGACACTTTTTGTGACACACATATTCTGACCAAATAGCTATTCATAAACATAACTAAAAAATACATGTTGTATAGGAAATGATAGATCCATTAGTTCTTAATGAAATCGCAGTGTTAGAATTCTAAAAAATAACTTCATTACGATATGCAGCTTCGGTATAGCTAGAGTACCCAAACGTTGGCCGCCCACGTCTAGTACAACATGTTCGACAGATATATGAAATAGCATCATAAAATGTTTCTTACTTTTGCTGATCTTCCATCAGAATGTTGGACAAGGGGTCCTTTGTCAAGAACAATCGTTGTTTGGATTTAGAACGTCCATTTTCCCTCTCGATTTAGCAAGCACACTAGCCAAGTGGCGCGAATCTCTCCATGTCAACAAACGGAAGAGAACGGAACACGGCAAAACTCCCGAAAAAAAAATAATAATCTGATGAAACTATATTGAAAAAACATACTTTACGATGATATGGTCACATGTATCAAATAAAATCAAAGCCGGAGATATTAGTCGCCTATAACGGCAGCTAAACAGAAGGCAAATCCAGGTCCCTCTTCGCGCTCTCCAGAAAACAAGAAATGGGGAACACGTCATACAAAGAGCTTGTATTCCACTTCAGACCAAGATAAACACTAAATTTCTTCTCTCCCCGCCTCTTGACATCCAGGGGAAGGTGTATGATGTGCATGTATACTAATACGTATCATGCCCATTTATAGGCAGGAAGTAGAACAGAGCCTCGATTTCAGACTTTCCACTTCCTGGTCAGGAAGTTTGTGCCAGAGGAGTTCTGTTTGACTCACAGATATAATTCAAACGGTTTTAGAAACTAGAGAGTGTTTTCTATCCAATAGTAATAATAATATGCATATTGTACGAGCAAGAATTGAGTACGAGGCCGTTTGAAATGGGGACCTTTTATCTGGCTACTCAATACTGCCCCTGCAGCCCAAACAGGTTAAAAAACTTTGAAGACATTTTTCTCAGTTCCACTCTATGAGCAGTTACTGCCTTTTTGCTTGGGAGGGCAGCTTATGTTTCATTCCTTCCTGTGTCCTAGATAGAATCATTGCATTGTTCAGACTCAGCAAATCGTGTTTACTGGGGCTAGTGGAGGCACAAAACTTCAATGATTATTTGGCACAGCCAATTTACCACCTGCCCAACAACCAGACGCTGCTGACAAAGCACACCAATGCTGACAGCTGCATCCTTATTATGTTTACCAACTCTCACAACTTTACACAAGTTGACGTTAACCCAGTTCTCACTTATCTGCAACTCTCACTCATTCAACACAAAGGGTAATTGGACCATCAGAGAGCAACATTTTGGCAAAAAACGAATTAAACAGCACATCAATGCCTCTGACCTAAATAGCTTGTAGCATCTCCCTCTCGAGCACGTCTGGTGTTTGGGTTAAAGGTATATCAGGGCCTGCTTAGAGAAAGCAATTTTAAGCAAAGGCTCAGTAGAGTAAGGACTTCAGTCATGCTCTGTATGATATCATACTCTGTTCAGCTCTCTGACTACTCACTGGGCACACACTGGTTGAATAAACATTGTTTCCATGTCATTTCGATTAAATTATGTTGAACCAATGTTGAATAGACATTGAATTGACGTCTGTGCCCAATGGGTGACTGATGTGAGAATCTCTCAAGTTATTTAAAGAACATTGGTGCGGTGACATTAGGATATCAGGGCCTGCCTCAGTAGAGCAAAGTATTATTCATGTATGGAATGTTAGGCATACGTGTATAAAGTGAGCATTCTTTTAAAAATTCTTGTTCTGTTCATGATACCAAAGTATGTACTGATATGTGTGTATGTGTGTGACTGGTGGATGCTGCTGGGTGTGAATGTGGTGTAGGGAAATTAAGGTGGAAATCATTAAGTTAAAACTTTAGAGGGAGGAAACTCCACATGATTCAAGGTTGCTGCTTTCACGTCCGTTAACTCTGATCACGATGGCTGAGGTGAAAGCCTCAGCGGAGCCAAGGACCTTAGGTGAAACTCCCATCTGATTCTGGTTCATTTTACATGAGCAGGAGCGTAACAACAACTGATTCACAGGGACCTTGTTCATTTTATGAGCAGGTCCAAAGCCCAGCACAATACCTCAGCTAACCCTTCATGGGTGGTAGATTGTAACACATGACACTGTATCTCAGCAAACCTGTTAAGGGTGATGGACTATAACAAGGCTCAAGATCAAGGCCTGGTTATTTCATGTTCATGAATGTTGCATTTTACCCAATGAAACCCATAGCGGGTGGTACTGTAACACGTTACACTATATCTCAGCTAACCCGTTATTAAGGGCGATAGACTGTAACAAGGCTCAAGATTCAAGGCCTGGTTATTTCATGTTCATGAATGTTTCAAGTTGTATTAGTCGTATGTACAGGATACACATGGTATACACATTCCAAATAAATTCTTACTTCCAATAAGAAATATTAAAAGATACGATTATGAACATAAAGTAAATGGCTAAATAAAATAGAATAAACATTTTAAACAAGTATAATACAGGAAGGCACAATTTATATTCTAATATTTACATGTGTTTTGGGGAAGAGGGTTTGGGGGGCAAGTGTTTAAATTGTGCAGTATTTAACAATTTAACAATACTAGTCTGGTAGCTGCAGTTGTGATGTGTGTGTAGCATGAATATATATGTGTTTGTGGATGTATGTACACTATATATGCAAAAGTATGTGGACACCCCTTCAAATGAGTGGATTTGGCTATTTCAGCCACACCCGTAGCTGACAGGTGTATAAAATCAAGTACACAGTCATGCTATCTCTATAAACAAACATTAGCAGTAGAATGGCCTTACTGAAGAGCTCAGTGACTTCCAACGTGGCACCGTCATACAATGGCACCATTCCAACAAGTCAGTTTGTCAAATTTATGCCCTGCTAGAGCTGCCCTGGTCAACTGTAAGGGCTGTTATTGTGACGTGGAAATGTCTAGGAGCAAGTGGTAGGCCACACAAGCTCACAGAAGGGGACCGCCAAGTGCTGAAGCGTGTAGCGTGTAAAAATCTTCTGTCCTGCAACACTCATTACTGAGTTCCAAACTGCCTCTGGAAGCAACGTTAACACAAGAAGTGTTCGTCGGGAGCTTCATAAAATGGGTTTCAATGGCCGAAAAGCCGCACACAAGCCTAAGATCACCATGTGCAATGTCAAGCATCAGCTGGAGTGGTGTAAAGCTCACCGCCATTGGACTCTGGAGCAGTGGAAACACGTTCTCTGTAGTGATGCATGTTCTCACCATCTGGCAGTCTGCCGGACGAATCTGGGTTTGGCGGATGCCAGGAGAACGCTACCTGGCCAAATGCATAGTGCCAACTGTACAGTTTGGTGGAGGAGGAATAATGGTCTGGGGCTGTTTTTTATGGTTTGGGCTAGGCCCCTTAGTTCCAGTGAAGGGAAATCTTAATGCTACAGCATACAATGACATTCTAGATGATTCTGTGCTTCCAACTTTGTGGCAACACTTTGGGGAGGACCCTTTCCTGTTTCAGCATGACATGCCCCCGTGCACAAAGCGAGGCCCATACATAAATGGTTTGTCGAGATAACTGTGGAAGAACATGACTGGGCAATGACCTCAACCCCACCTCAACCCCATTTGAGATGAATTGGAACGCCAAATGCCAGCCAGGCCTAATCGCCCAACATCAGTGCCCGACCTCACTAATACTCTTGGAGCTGAATGGAAGCAAATCACTGCAGCAATGTTCCAACATCTAGTGGAAAGCCTTCCCAGAAAAGTGGAGGCTGTTATAGCAGCAAAGGGGAGACCAACTCCATATTAATGCCCATGATTTTGGAATGAGATGTTCGACGAGCAGGTATCCACATACTTTTGGTCAGGTAGTGTATGTCTGGACATGTTTAACTCTACTTATAGGGATCAGAAGACTCCACAAGAATAGTAAACAAACAAAATTTGACCAACTGGGGACATTTTGTTATTCCCCATGCTATTTCTAGGGGGTTTAGGGTTCATGTAGAATTAATGTTAGGGTTAGAATTAGGTTTAGGACTTAGTGTTAGGAGTTAAGGTTAGGTTTTGGGGTTAAGGTTAGGGTTGGTTTAGGGTAAGGGTTCGTGTTTCAAATCAAATCAAATGTTATTTGTCACATGTGCCAAATACAACAGACCTTACAGTGAAATGCTTACTTACAAGCCCATAAACAACAATGCTTTAAGAAGTTTTAAGAACAAAAAATAAGAAATAAAAGTGTTAATTGAAAAATAAATAAGTAATAAATGTAAAAGAAATGAACAAATAATTAAAAAGCAGCAGTAAAATAACAATAGTGAGGCTGTGTACAGGGGGTACCGGTACAGAGTCAATGTGCCGGGGCACCAGTTAGTCGAGGTAATTGAGGTAATATGTACATGTACGTAGAGTTAAAACCTCTACAGGATCGGTGGGTCCCCCGCGGGACATTTGAGCTAACGTAGGCTAATGTGATTAGCATGAAGTTGTAAGTAACAAGAAAATTTCCCAGGACATAGACATATCTGATATAAATCAGGACATAGATATAGACATGTCTGATATATATCAGAAAGCTTAAATTCATGTTAATCTAACTGCACTGCCCAATTTACAGTAGCTAATACAGTGAAAGAATACCATGCTATTGTTTGAGGAGAGTGCACAGTTATGAACTTGAAAATGTATTAATAAACCAATTAGGCACATTTGGGCAGTCTTGATACAAAATGTTGAACAGAAATGCAATGGTTCATTGGATCAGTATAAAACTTTGCACATACACTGCTGCCATCTAATATCTGGCCAATATCTAAATTGCACCTGGGCTGGAATAATACATTATGGCCTTTCTCTTGCATTTCAAATATGATGGTACAAAAAAAACATTATCTTTTACCAGATCTAATGTGTTATATTCTCTTATATTAATTGAACAATTCCATAAACTTCAAAGTGTTTCCTTTCAAATGGTATCAAGAATATGCATATCCTTGCTTCAGGTCCTGAGCTACAGGCAGTTAGTTTTGGGTATGTCATTTTAGGAGAAAATTCGGAAAAAAGGGGAGGATCCTTAAGAGGTTTTTAAAGTGACTATGTATAGATAATAAACAGAGAATAGCAGCAGCGTAAAAGAAGGGGGGATGCAATGTAAATAGTCTGGATAGCCATTTGATTAGCTTTACAGGAGTCTTATGGCTTGGGGGTAGAAGTTGTTGAGAAGCCTTTTGGACCTAGACATGGCGCTCCGGTACCGCTTGCCATGTAGTAGCAGAGAGAATGACTAGGGTGGCTGGAGTCTTTGACAATTTTTAGGGCCTTCCTCTGACACCGCCTGGTATAGAGGTCCTGGATGGCTGGAAGCTTGGCCCCAGTGATGTACTGGGTTTGGTTTAAGGGTTAGGGAAAATAGGATTTTGAATGGTTATTAATTGTGTGTCCCCACAAGGTTAGTTAATTAAACACGACTGTGTGTGTTGGTGTGTGCGTGAGTGCATGTGTGCTAAGGTCTGGAGAATCAGAGCAGGTGGTCAGTCCAGTTCAAGTGTTCAGCAGTCTGATGGCTTGTAGATAGAAACTGTCTCTGAGCCTGTTGGTATCAGACCTCATGCTCCAATTCTGTCTGCCCGACGGTAAAGGAGTGAACAGCTCGTAGCTGGTATGTGTGGGGTCCGTGATGATGCTGCGGGCCTTCCTCAGGCACTGTTTCAAGTAGATGTCCTGTGCTGGGCTGTCTTCACCACCTGCTGGAGGGCCTTGTGGTCATGGATGGAGCAATTCCCGCACCAGGTCGTGATGCAACCGGTCAGGACGCTCTGATGGTGCAGCGGTAGTATTTGGAGAGGACCTGGTGTGGCATGCCACATTTCTTTAGCTGCCTTAGGAAGTAGAGACGCTGTTGCATCCTCTTGACAAGAGTTTTGGTGTTGTTGGTCCATGTCAAGTCCTCTGTGATGTGGACGTTGAGGAGTTTAAAACTGCTGACTCCCATTGATGTGGATTGGGGCACGTTCCTTCCTCTGTTTCCTGAAGTCAACAATCAAACCCTTTCTTTTGCTGATGTTGAGGGGGAGGTTGGTGTCCTGGCACCGCAATGCCAGTTCACTTTCCTTCCTATAGGCTGACTCGTCATTGTTGTTTTCCAGGCCTACAGCTGTGGTGTTGTCAGCAAACTTGATAATGGAGTTGGTGTCGTGCGAGAACAGGGAATACAGCAGAGGGCTGAGGCCCCTGTGTTAAGGCGTCAGCATGCTTCAATTTGCCTGGCGCCTAGCCGAACATAACGAGTGTGCTTGCATACTACCTTAAAAAATACTTTTGCTTGAAAAATTTGAAAAAAGCGTCAATAGTACTGTTTGTCAATTTTCAGACACTGTAGCCAGTATACACTTCCTCAAAATAGTCTGAATTAATGTAAGATAACATAAGAAATCTGTAATTAATTTATAATTTTTTTGGCAGAGGAGATCTTCGCCACATAATTTTGCATCTGACTAGGATGTTTGGTGCAGTATTTTTCAAGTGACAAAAGGAGAAGGAGTCGTCTCCCTTTGAATGACAACAGGCACTTAATTGAAGAATCCCTACTGTTGACCAATTGACGAGTCAGCTACCGACTTCGGCTTGCCTCAAGAAAAAATGTTGTGTGCCTGAACAACCGAAAAAACCCGAAGCCGAAGTCCAAAACTAACCAAAATGTCACAAAATGCTGTCATAATATATGCATAAACTGTTTTGGCTGGGAAGCATGCAGACGCCTTTCATCAGTGGTGAGGAGGTGCCAATGTTGTATTTTACCTAATGAAACCCATAGTGGGTGGTAGCTGTAACAAAAGTTGTACAAATTTAAAGGCCCAGTGCTGTCAAAAACGTGATTTCCTGTGTTTTATATATTTCCACACTATGAGGTTGGAATAATACTGTGAAATTGTAGAAAATTATGATAATGCCCTTTTAGTGTAAGAGTTGTTTGAAATTCGGCTGAAATTTCTGCCTGTGGTTGGATGGAGTTTTGGCTTGCCTGTTGATAAATTAGTTAATAGACCAATAAGAAAGTATTCCAAACCTCTCTGCCAATAACAGCTAGTTTTCCGTTTTCCCCTCCCCACTCAGACCATTCCCAGACAGTCATAGCAAA
Source organism: Salvelinus fontinalis (assembly GCF_029448725.1). NCBI lineage: Eukaryota > Metazoa > Chordata > Actinopteri > Salmoniformes > Salmonidae > Salvelinus > Salvelinus fontinalis. The sequence goes on from NC_074699.1 coordinate 25,709,059, forward strand.
ATTTCTTGAGAAATTGCTCTTTGCTATTAAGATATGATTATTTCGGGCCATTTCAATTGAAAACAATCACAGTAAGGTACTTAATTGTTAGCCAGAAATGATTTTATATTGAGATAACGGCTGCATTGGACCTTTAAGAGATTACATCTTACCTCAGGAAACCCATTGAGGGTGGTAACTGTAAAAGTCTATACCCAGGATACCCATTAAGGGTGGTAACTATAGGAACATGGCAGCATTATTTACATCAGGGGAATTTAGCAGCCTATCTGCAACACATCTTGTTTAATGTACTTCGATTTTCATGTGTTTCACTTGCATTCAGTAGTCTATGAATCACATGGTTATGAAGGCATAAATGTGTATACTTATATTAAATGGACAAAGGGAACACCTATGTGAGAATACTATTCATTGACTACAGCTCAGCGTTCAACACCATAGTGCCCTCAAAGCTCATCACTAAACTAAGGACCCTGGGATTAAACACCTCCCTCTGCAACTGGATCCTGGACTTCCTGACGGGCTGCCCCCAGGTGGTAAGGGTAGGTAACAACACATCCGCCACGCTGATCCTCAACACGGGGGCCCCTCAGGGGTGCATGCTCAGTCCCCTCCTGTACTCCCTGTTCACTCATGACTGCACGGCCAGGCATGACTCCAACACCATCATTAAGTTTGCTGATGACACAACAGTGGTAGGCTTGATCACCGACAACAATGAGACAGCCTATAGGGAGGAGGTCAGAGACCTGTGTGGTGCAAGGACAACAACTTCTCCCTCAACGTGATCAAGACAAAGGAGATGATTGTGGACTACAGGAAAAGGAGGACCGAGCATGCCCCATTCTCATCGACCGGGCTGCAGTGGAGCAGGTTGAGAGCTTCAAGTTCCTTGGCGTCCACATCACCAACAAACTAACATGGTCCAAGCACACCAAGACAGTAGTGAAGGGGGCACAACAAAACCTATTTCCCCTCAGGAGACTGAAAAGATATGGCATGGGTCCTCAGATCCTCAAAGCATTTTACAGCTGCACCATTGAGATCATCCTGACGGGTTGCATCCGTGCCTGGTATGGCAACTGCTCGGCCTCCGACCGTAAGGCACTACAGAGGGTAGTGCGTACGGCCCAGTACATCACCGGGGCCAAGCTTCCTGCCATCCAGGACCACTATACCAGGCGGTGACAGAGGAAGGGCCTAAATATTGTCAAAGACTCCAGCCACCCTAGTCATAGACTGTTCTCTCTGCTACCGCACGGCAAGTGGTACCAGAGCGCCAAGTTTAAGGGCTTATAAGTAAGCATTTCACTGTAATACCTGTTGTATTCGGCGCATGTGACAAATACAATTTGATTTGAAATGTGTGTATGTAGTTCTGTCCTTGTCTTTAATGTATGTATTAGCCTGTGATGTTTTATATGGACCTTAGGAAGAGTAGCTGCAGACTCATGAGCTCAACATTTGTTATAGTACCCATTCAAGACAAGTGCCTAGGGAGACGGGTTGTTTCTGGACAGGGCCAGTAGCAGAAGGGTAAATGGCGCCATCTGCTGTTTTATCCATGAATTTAACCTTTTACTACACTAGCAATTACCGAAATCATTGTGTAGTAGCAGTCAAATTAGTCGACAATCAATACCTGTCACACACCTTGACTATAATTCCCAAAATAGAATTAGATTCAAAATGTACAATAGCAAGCAAATGACTAATTGCACCTTCACATGGCTGCAGTGCAGCACCAAGCCCAAAAATGTATTAAAGGTACCCAACGTTACCGCTTACAGTCCAAGGACCTTACATGTTGCTTAAAGGCGATGTGGCTCTGGAAGCCTAAACAGCCAAATACTCCATCTAAACCTGAATCGATTCTCAATTATGGTACAATTCTATAAACATAAATCCCTACTTTCATATCCCAAAATAATTTCACAAATGCTAAATACACTTGCTGTAGTTAACAGTTGCAGCCAATAGTATTTTTCCAGTGACAACCCTTTTGTAGGGTCCATTTACACACGTTAGGAGACACAGATGGCCAATTAGCACAGGTAGTGAGTAGACTAACTTCAATCTGTTTTCTGTAAACACACTGTAACATGGAGATACTGTATGTTTGTGTGGGAACACATCCTTTTTTATTACATTTCTATCTGATATGAAAGATAAGGTCCTTTTGCTTCCAAAACACTGCCGCAGGTAATGTGTGGTAATGTTCAAACTGAGCATCCAGGGCTCGTAACAAAATTCCCCAGTAGAGGGAACCCTCATCCAATGACTTGTGTAATGTAATGGAACAGTCATGATCAAGGGCTATGCAGCACCCAACTGCTTCAGCGCCTGACTGTGTCCAGACGGAAAAACAAAAAAGTTTCCTTTCATTAAGCAAAATACCCAATGCAGAAAATACACGGTACATTTTGCCTTTTCCACAAAATTTATTTCAGATTTTTAACAAGTTTAGTCGAACAGGCCGAATCCCATGTCGTCATCAGATCCCTCTTCAGACTCCTCCTTCTCTTCCTTCTTCTCCTCAGCTGTAAAGAGATCACAGTAATCAATTAACAATACCTTCACCAAATATCTTCACCAAATACATTGTCTGAAAACAGAGATATTCAAAGCTAGTTATAGTGAAAGTAATATAATAAACAGTTTACCAAAATACATGTTCATAAACAAAATAAACTACCCTTTATGAACTAGTAATGCGCTGATCAGCCATTTATCAATCTGAAACTGACCTGCTGTTTTTAAAACGGTCCCATTCTACCAGCCTTGATGTAATAAAAATAATGATCCACGCCAATTAAAAAATCCATGCATTTAGCAATGAAACTGTTTTAATGCTATTTGCATTGAGACCGTTCTGGTCATTACTATAACATTTCCCATGTATTTAGTAAAGGCAAATAAGCTTTAGCTTGCCTAACCAAGTGCCCAATAGATATTGAGCTGACCCACACATCAATATCTATAACTTAACACCCCATTAGAAGGCATTAAGCCCAGTTTGGTATGAAAAATGATGTTAATCCAAAAGGTCAACTTGACAAGGATCTAGAACACTCATGTGGGCTCTGATGTATGCTCACCTGCAGCGGGGGCAGCTGCTCCAGCAGCAGCGGCTCCACCTGAGCTGGCCACTGCCACAGCACCACCGGCTGGCATACTGGCCAGTTTACCATAGCCTGTCAGAGAAATTACAGTTAACTGATTTAATTACAACTATATTGTTGTATATACCAATAACTAATAACACTAATACAGTGGCAGATAAGCCTTGCTAGAGTTTCAAAGCAAATTTCTAGCAGATTAAACCACCAGTGTGCTTAGTCCAGAATGACCATTTCAGGTTCTAATTTTAAGTAGATGTTCTCTTCAGTGACTTTTCATTATGCATTGACAGTTCTGCAACTCACCTTGGGCAATCACCTCCTCCACATTTTTGCCACTGAGTTCAGTGACGACCTGAAGGGGGTAAAAAAGGGGTCATAAATTAGTGGTCCATAGAAATTGCAAGCATGTTTTCTGTTTGACCTCAACTTTCAGAACACACAAGTTGTGCGTTTCTTTTACTCAACAGTGAGATAAGGTAAAACATGTGTTATTAAGGATACCTTCTCCATGCGTGTCTTGTCAGCCTCAATGCCAACACTTTCCAGGATCTTCTTGATGTCCGCAGCCTGTGGGCTGGCATTACCACCGAGGGCAGAGAGCAGGTATGCAGCAACGTAACGCATTCTGCAATATAGGTCATGATGTAGTTATACATCATATGACAAAAAAAAAACAAGGCATTAAAAAAAATATGCAATACAGTTAAGTTACTTTAGACAATTACAAGTAGTACACATGCGTCTCAAAGGGAAAGTCGCAGTATAATCCTATAACCTGCAGAAACAATTATCCATGTCATACTCACAGATCATCAAGTAGCTAGGCCTATAAATACCTACTTTGCATTTGTTTCAAGAGTGATATTTATACACCTTCTCCAGAATCTAAGTGAGAAATAATACGTTTGTTGGGCATCTTTACCAAACACTAGGACTCGTTACCTTACTCAAAACATCTGTTAGATTAGCTAACTAGGTAACGTTGGCTAGATAACTGAGGTTAGCAAATTAGCCAGTTAGCCGAGCTTGCTAGCGCACTGTCCACTAAGTTCCAAGTTAGTGAGGTTGTCACTGATAACTGTTATTTCTTCAATCAGAATATGAAGATGTGGCATTGAAAACCTCGCTAGTGAATAATGTTACCAATCACTGAGCTAGCTATAGTTTTGGGCCTTGTTTCTTTGAGGCAATAGTGAGAGCGAGTACACATGGTGATATGTCATGGCTATTAGGTAGCAAGCTAACTGGCTAGCATGCTTCTCTCCAATACGTTATTTGCTGTCCAATTTTAGGTTAGGGGTAAGACAAATATTTGAAGGGAATGCCTACGTTATGGTGTCGTGTTGGACTTATTTTCACTGGGTGTGTATATACTAAATTGCCTTTAAAAGACACTCACTTGACACTGAGAAGGCAGATGCGTGTTCACGACGAGATTTGCACAGGCGGAAAGAAAGTTCCAAGGCAGGGGGTAAACGGAAAAACCCGTGATGGGCGGGGAAATCAAATTAATTTTGATTGGAGGAGAAAATTCCAACAGGATGGACTTGATTTGCAAGGCGAAGTGAGGAGATGGTCCGGCGGCCGGGCGGCGTCAACCCAATAAAAAATGTCAGAAAAAAACACATTTAGGGAAACTGGAATCACTACCTGGTGATAATAATACGCCGCATGTAAGTAATTGGGCCACTGTTCAGTCCAGCAAAGTGCCATTGACTCTCAGTGGTCAATAACGGGACAGATGGAGCTGGGACTGTGCTGTGACCTTAGAACAGACACATAATTTAGACTACATTAGTACCAACAAAGTGCCATACTCTATGAAACGGCACAGAGCCCTTACTAGAGTACCATTCTTGCCTCTGGCAATATGACATAATATGGCATCATCAAAATTTGGTATCAAACTAAAAACGTGGGCCTCCTAAACAAAAAGGATGTTAAAACTACAATTGTTAAAGGAAATACACAATAAAAGTGATGGTAATAGTAAGTTGAGAATAAAAAAATAAGCAAATTTTTTTTTTCTTCATGGTATAATTTATTTTGTGCAGTTTTTGGATCTAAATCATTTTGATCTAAATAATTATATACATCCACATCAATGTAACACAATACAAATGGACAGAATAAACTGAGAGCAGCACATTTTGTAAGTAGACCTAACAGTCCAAAACAAGCAAACATTCAACATCATATCAAATAGTTCTCATAAAAGTTGCAAGTTTGGTCTTGGTACTCAAAACAAGAATATAACAGTCAGAAAAGGAATACAAATAATTTCAGGATTTTTTTTCTCATGAAAATCCTTTGTAAAAAATTAAAATATCAAAAGAAAACACTTAGAAAAATATTTTATTGACCCTTCCAAAATATAAGAGGGTAGAAACCTGAGGGGTGTTTCACAAAGCTCTAGGAATTGTCAAGGTAGAGGGGCAAGCCGACATGTAACCAACTTGCTATTGGGTGCCAAATCTGAGGGGCAAGCCGACACGTAACCAACTTGCTATTGGGTGCCAAATCTGTTAAGCCTTTGATTATTTTACACATCTGTTTAAAAGTATGAATAGAACATAGAATATTTTCTTTATGAAGTGAAGAAAACTTTAGAGTGAAGGAAATACTAAATGTTTCATGATTTAGATGAATACATTTGATTAAATTCAGCAAAAACGTAAAATCTATTTAATCAATATAACTGGAATTATACAGTACATTCACAAGTGACCATAAAATTAAAATACAAACTATACTATTCAGGTGAAAAATAACATATCTGGAATTCAAATCAGTGATACCAAATTAAGTTCCCATCTTAAAGGGATAGTTCACCAAATGGGACATGTACCTAATTTTATAGGTCAACAAGTATATCATTCAAACCTATAAGTCAGCAACCAAAAATATGGCTTTGTTAACTCAACCACAGCTTAGCAACAGCATAGCAACGTTATTGGTCTTTATTTTGAACTGTATTAATGAAGGTGGGTTTCACATACCAGGAGATAACATGCATTTTTTTAATGCATGCCATTCAATAATGGGTTTACTCGCATTGAAAGATAGCAGGTAGCACCCTATTTCAAACAACCATGCTGGTGGTAGTGCAATTGTCTTCTTCTCATTTATGCTTTTTGGAAACGTCAGTTTGTGTTGGACAACAATGGCATGTGTCGTCGCTGCGACAAGTTGGCCGACCTACTGTAAACCCACCTTGAGTGAGTTGGCCACACCTTTGAAGTGTGAATAGTGCAAAATAACTCAAAGAAATGAGAAAAAAATGGCTATGGGAATGCAGCTTTCTTGGGGAATCTCAAAATCCACTGACCCTGTTCATGAAATACCCCTCTGGTTTCGAAAGGTTCTGACTTATTGCTCTTTTGAAATATTTAAAATGTCAGGTTTGCCTCAGGTCTCAAAATTGTATACTGTCCCCCCTTACTGTCATAAGGGGAAAAGGTTATCTGAATTTCAAAAGACAGATGCTGTGCTTAGTAAGCCTTCTCCCAGTCCACTGAAAACCTACACATTTGAATGCTCTAAATGATTCATGGGATGCAAAAGCTAGAAGTTGATGAATATTTTATGAGACAGCAAAATCTTTTTTTAAAGCTTGTAAGACAGTAAAAACATCAGCACGAAGTTAAAAATAAATTCAGAGAATGTATTATTTAATTCCTTAACAATTTAAGATTAGAATACTAAACACAGGTCTACCAAAACGTTCACACATGTTATTTTCAGGAGGAAAAAAAACAACAGAGACCATGGTGAAACATAACGGTCTCCATTTAGCCTTCATATACTGGTAAACACAAAATACAATATTTCTATATAAATGTACACACAATTCCTTCGATAATATATATATTCTATACCCCTTATATCCCAAATGTATTATATTACTACCAGTTCTTTTCACTCTCAAAAATAGCAGCGGTGAAGTTTGCATTCCTGCAAATGCTTAGTAAACCTGGCATTGAAGTGTTAAATCATCTGAGCTTAGTTTTATACCCAAATTAAAATGAGGGTAATTTCAATGACAGTATGACAGTACAAGTTTAAATACATTTGTATTGCCCTGAGACACATTATAAAGGCTGTACTAAAATAAATAAATATACCATCTCTTCAATCAATGAACCTCTGTTGTGGGTCTCACAGGTCCTCAAGCGACATCCAATATGTCAGCCCAAAATGTAATGCACATGTAAAGCGTGAATGACCAACTACTTGTAGAAATATGATGAATCTAGTGTTTGCCTTGAGTCGTGGTGTGGAGGACAGTGTCAGAAGTCGCAGGGGTAGGGTGTAGAAAAGGTAGAAATATATACATGTGGATACATAACTCAACTTAGTGTGCTAAGTTTAAGAAGAAGGTTAAAATTGTGACTGGGACAGATGGCTGGAAGAGGGTGAAAGATAAGGGAATTGCGTGCCAGTGATGAAAAACACTATTGGGGATAGCTGTTCTGTTGCCGGCGCTTTGCAGACCTCATCTTCTCAAAGCGGGACTCCATTTCCTCAAGGACTTTAGGAGTGTACCTGACCACCAGCTTCACAGTGCCCTGGGCAGCTTTGAGAAGCTCCACAGCTTTCTCATGGTGCTCCCCCTCCACACTCTGGAAAGAAAGATATAAAAGGATGATTAATTTAAATAACAAACAAAATTAGGTGACTGAATATGATAAATGTATATTGATAGTAGCCGTGTCCGAAATCTGGCTTGCCTGCTATTTACTTAAACTGCATACTGTGTACTAATCATACTACATACAGTTGAAGTCCGAAGTTTACATACATTTAAACTCAGGTTTTTCACAATTCCAGACATTTAATCCTAGTAACAATTCCCTGTCTTTGGTCAGTTAGGATCACCACTTTATTTTAAGAATGTGAAATGTCAGAATAATAGTAGAGAGAAGGATTTATTTCAGCTTTTATTTATTTCATCACATTCCCAGGGGTCAGAAGTTTACATATACTCAATTGGTATTTGGTAGCGTTGCCTTTAAATTGTTTAACTTGGGTCAAACGTTTTTGGTAGCCTTCCACAAGCTTCCCACAATAAAAATTGGGTGAATTTTGCCCCATTCCATCCTGACAGAGCTGATGTAACTGAGTCGGGTTTGTAGGCCTCCTTGCTCGCACACACTTTTTCAGTTCTGCCCACACATTTTCTGTAGGATTGAGGTCAGGGCTTTGTGATGGACACGCCAATACCTTGACTTTGTTGTCCTTAAGCCATTTTACCACAACTTTGGAAGGATGTTTGGGGTCATTGTCCATTTGGAAGACCCATTTGCGACCAAGCTTTAACTTCCTGACAGATGTCTTGAGATGTTGCTTCAATATATCCACATAATTTTCCTGCCTCTTAATGCCATCTATTTTGTGAAGCACACCAGTCCCTCCTGCAGCAAAGCACCCCCACAACATGATGCTGCCACCCCCCGTGCTTCACGGTTGGGATGGTGTTCTTCGGCTTGCAAGCCTTCCCCCTTTTTCCTCCAAACATAACGATGGTCATTATGGCCAAACGGTTCTATTTTTGTTTCATCAGACCAGAGGACATTTCTCCAAAAAGTACGATCTTTGTCCCCATGTGCAGTTGCAAAGCGTAGTCTGACTTTTTTATGGCAGTTTTGGAGCATTGGCTTCTTCCTTGCTGAGCGGCCTTTCAGGTTATGTCGATATAGGACTCGTTTTACTGTGGATATAGATAATTTTGTACCGGTTTCCTCCAGCATCTTCACAAGGTCCTTTGCTGTTGTTCTGGGATTTATTTGCACTTTTCGCACCAAAGTATGTTCATCTCTAGGAGGCAGAACGCGTCTCCTTCCTGAGCGGTATGATGGCTGCGTGGTCCCATGGTGTTTATACTTGCATACTATTGTTTGTACAGATGAACGTGGTACCTTCAGGCGTTTGGAAATTGCTCCCAGGGATGAACCAAACTTGTGGAGGTCTACCATTTTTTTCTGAGGTCTTGGCTGATTTCTTTTGATTTTCCCATAATGTTAAGCAAAGAGGCACTGAGTTTGAAGGTAGGCCTTGAAATACACCCACATGTACACCTCCAATTGACTCAAATGATGTCAATTAGCCTATCAGAAGCTTCTAAAGCCATGACATCATTTCATTTTCTGGAACTTTCCAAGCTGTTTAAAAGGCACAGTCAACTTACTGTATGTAAACTTCTGACCCACTGGAATTGTAATACAGTGAATTATAAGTTAAATAATCTGTCTGTAAACAATTGTTGGAAAAATGACTTGTGTCATGCACAAAGTAGATGTCCTAACAGACTTGCCAAAACTATCGTTTGTTAACAAAAGAATTGTGGAGTGGTTGAAAAACGAGTGTTAATGACTCCAACCTAAGTGTATGTAAACTTCTGACTTCAACTGTATCCTGGTCCTGGACCATTGCTTAAAGGAATAATCCACTCAAAAGTATACATTAGTCCACTGTTGATAGTCCCAAAATGTGTTGCATGTCAGCAATCAAGTTTTCAAGATATAGAACTTTTCAAAAAGCAAGTTGTTGCCACATCATCATGATGATGCGTAAAACCACTAAACAAGGGACACTTTTTTGTAGTTGTCTGTTTAACTAAGCCAGTGTTTTATCATAATGATAGCATACGCTTTTGAGAATTGAGGGGGGGTACAAATAATGTCCTAACCGACTTGCCAAAACTATAGTTTGTTAACAAGAAATTTGTGGAGTGTTTGAAAAACAAGTTAATTACTCCAACCTAAGTGTATGTAAAGTTCCGACTTCAACTGTACTATTTAGAACGTTGGGTTTAGTAAAAACAAATGCAGTAAGCAAAATATAACAGCATACTAGGCTCATCCTACATCATCTAATGCGCAATTGTGTCGATTCCCTACATTAATTCATTTTGGTACAGCTTGTCACCTCAGCTGTTGTCAGACACACGTGGGCCTCGAAATACAATTCTCTTCCTCAAGTGTGCAGCAAATTCTACTAAACAAAAAGCCAAAATGAGTATGACATCCTGGAATTTTTAAAGCGTACTCAATTTTCGAAATTGCACATTCTACAAAACTTTATTTTTCGCCTTCCCAAAATGCCTACTATTTAGAACACAAGTACGGGTATTTGGACACAACCAGAGACTGCATAAACGACACGTACCACTCCATTGACAGAAAGAAGCTGGTCGCCTCTCTTGAGGCCCCCGTGGCGGTCGGCGATTCCACCAGGAATGATGCGTGAGATGTAAATAGGAGAGTTCTGTTCCTTCCCTCCCATTATATTGAAGCCAAGTCCTTCCTCCGTCTTAGGTAGCTCCACCACGCGAGGGTGTGAGTGCCCCTCACTGGCCGCAAACGCTGCAACAGTGGCCTATAAGACAAGAGAGGAGAGGTTGCTAACCCAGAGTTGCCTACAGAGTTGTTTAATATTGGTTGTTGTTGTTGTGACATACCTTGGCTGTGGCATTTGCCCTGACTTCTGGGCTACTGTTAATGTCCACTGTCTCATACACATGTTCATACACCTACAGAGTTGTTTAGAAAAGGCAGTAAGAAGGTTAGTCGAATGCAAACTGCAAAGCTGAATTACTTCCTTCAAAAAGTCTGACATGTTAAAAATGGAGATCCTGGTAGTTCTTGCTGTCCAGGGTTCCAAGCTATTAATTAATCCTCAAACTGGATAGCTTATTTCGTAATCACAACACTATACACTGACATCAAAGGAATGACAAATCTTATATCTGAAATCAAATAACTAGTCTATAGGCAGCAATCAAACAATTCATGTTTTATAGGCCTGTCTGTATCAGCCCCATCTCACACAAGTACACAAATCAGAGCCTGGAGGTCCAGGGTACTGCTGGTTATTTTTTTCCACTCACCTGGTGCCCCAGGTCTGAATCAATAACACTGATTGGAGGGGGAGAATGAAAATCAGCAGTACTTCTGGCCTTGAGGTCCAGATTTGGCCACATAATTTGAGTTGAACTTTGAAGGGTGTGATGGGCATTTAATGGCATAGTCTCAGCTCACCTCTCGCACAGCATTACAGAACTCACTCTGCAAGACCCTTTGCAGTGCCTGCAGTTTCTGGGGTGGCACTTCCCCTGTCCTCTGGAGCTTGTCAAGCAATTCAATGGCCCGAGAAATGTCTGTGGGGAGAAAACATGGAGACCACCCACCTTCAGAGATCTTACCAATAATTGACATCGATTTAGAGACTTTGCATTGGGAAATAATTGCTTGAGGCAGAGGATCTAACACTCCAGCACAAGAGTAATGTAGTCTGTTGGTTTTTGAATTTGTAGATTGATGAAGTAAATCTGTCCATGCACAGGGTATTATGATGCAGGCATAGCTGATCATTACCAAATCTTCATCACACATGGTAGAATTCAATGGACAGGGACTTGTATCATCAGGACTTCAAGTAACAAAGTCCGGGCTTTCGGGCGCAACATTTTCAAACTAACCTAGCTAGCTACTGAGCTACAGCTAGCTACATTCTGGACGCTGAACTTTTGTTTGGGTGCAACTGCTAACATTACTAGGAAGCTACAAAGTACCAGTGGTGGAAAAAGTACCCATGTGTCATACTTGACTAAAAGTAAAGATACCTTAATAGAAAACAACTCAAGTAAAAGTCACTGTAAGAAATTGTAATAGAGACTGGAAACTAGTAATAACAACATTTCAACATAAGCCATCTTTTATACAAAATACACATACTCCTCATTTCTCTTGGACATATGCTGGACTTATTAAGACACCAACTACAGACACACACAATTCCCCTCCCCCATGATAACCACAGACACACACAACTCAAGGTTGGAGCTCAAGACAAAGAACTATCTCAGGAACCAATGGAACGTTGACACCAGGCCTGTTCGGGACTACCCAAGACCCAGATCAACCAATCGGAAGGCCAGACTTCCAGATCAACCTACTTTGCTTGTTGTCTATATAAAACTGTACAACTGTTTAAACTACTCTCTCTTCCGACGATTCTATACGAATCAGACAGAAGGAGCCGTGCTGCACGATTTGCCAGATATCCTCACACTGAATAAAACTGTCTTACTAAATACTGTTCCACCCTGTCCAGCCTATTGACTTGGTCTCATTTCTCTAGTAACGAATCATCAACATCACCCAGTAAAATACTACTTGAGTAAAAGTCTATTGGTTTTGGTATTTGGTTTTAAATATACTTAAGTATCAAAAGTAAACGTATTAATAATTTCAAATTCCTTACATTATGCAAACCATACGGCACCATTTTTTAAATGTATGGATAGCCAGGAGCACAATACAACACTCAAACATTAATTTAAAAACAAAGCATTTGTGTTTAGTGAGTCCGCCAGATTAGAGGCAGTAGGGATGACCAGGGTATGTTCTCTTGATAAGTGTGTGAATTGTACCATTTTCCTGTCAAAATGTAATCAGTACTTTTGGGTGTCAGGGGAAAATGTATGGAGTAAAAAGTACAATATTTTCTTTAGAAACGTAGTGAAGTAAAAGTTGGCAAAAATATAAATAGTAAAGTACAGATACCCCCAAAAACTATTTAAGTAGTACTTTAAAGTATTTGTTCATAAGTACTTTACATCACTGCAAACTACCAGCCTTAGAGGATAACTATCTAAATTAGCTAACGTTAGCTGGCTACAACGTTAGCAACTCAGCCCATCTGTCTTTCCGAAAACTAAAGCGATTATATTGGAATAATCTATTTTTCTTTCGACTTTTGAGAGATGATTGTACTTTGGGCTAGTTATTTCAAAATTAAATGGCTAACGTTAGCTAACTAAATTAAATTACAGATTAGCTACCGTTAACCAGCTAGCCATCTGTTTGGCTAGTGTGTATTTTCATAATTTTAACCATTATTATTGATCAAGCAATCTGTGTTGTTTGACGTTTTACCTCTTTCCAGTCGAACAGGTTCCCCCAAAGACGCCATAATAGCCTAAATCCGGCACTGTTCAGGAGAAATGATCAGACTAGCAAAATATCCACTAGGCGATAAACAACAGATTTGAGCTGTATTGACGGGGATTGTTGTTGCGCCAAAGACACGCAAACGGCGCAATATACGGTCAATGTGCTCAATCCACGAGGGGGGAAAAACTGAGAAGTCATATATATTTTTGAAAATGTGGTGTCCTAAATGTATAACCTGCAATATTTACAGTTTTTCAATGGTTATTTAAATTATAGATTTTAACGTATAGTTATTAAAATGTCTTATCTGATCACTATTCATAACCCAAAATGAATTGTTTGTAAATGTCTTTGTAAACCTACAATGTTGAGTCAATATGTTTAAAACCATAATTTTGATCTCTGTCAGTGCTTACATAATGTATGCATTTCTATTGACTATTTTCCACTTCTCACAGCAATAGGGAATTTGCCTTCTGAAAGCTGAAACAGTACATAGGCCTATTACTCATTACTATCTATTAAACTGTGTTACCTTATAATAACTGCAAAACTGATCACATAGACTATTGACCCATTTTTTATGTTTTTGTTGTGATAGGAGACTTGTAAACACATTATGTAGGGCTGTAATTTGGAAGGATACCCCAAATGATGTTTAGAAAAGTGATTTTTCTATTATAAAATGCAATTTTCCGAGCACTATAGATATATATGCAATAATTTAAGTGCTATTTGTGTGTGCAAATTGTACGGAATATACCTTGAATGCACTTTTATTGTTATCTTTTATTATCACAATTAGGCATGTTTTGGTATCCTTTGTGAGAGAATGTTGTCCATCCATTTCTAGGCATGGAACACCTACCTGTGTTGATGGGACAGGGTTGAGATGGCCCATCCAAGGAATTCACCAGTCAAGGATCCTGTCTTCAGAATTGAAAACTTTTGAATGTACTCATCATCAAGCTCTCAGAGGTCATCAAGGATCAGCTTGTAGCCTAGGCTATACGACGTAGACTTATGGGTGTCACGTTCCTGACCTGTTTTCCTTTGTTTTGTATTCATTTTAGTTGGTCAGGGCGTGAGTTGGGTGGGTTTGTCTATGTTTTGTATTTCTATGTGGGGTTTTGTGTTTGGCCTGGTATGATTCTCAATTAGAGACAGGTGTGTATTGTTTGTCTCTAATTGAGAGTCATACAAAGGCAGCCAGGGTTTCACTGGTGTTTTGTGGGTGTTTGTTCCTGTGTCCTCACAGGACAGTTGAAGGTTAGTCACGTTTGTTGTTTTGTAGTTTGTAGTGTCTTGTTTTGCTGTTTGTTCATTAAAAGATGGCTTATTTCCCTCAATCCGCATCTTGGTCCTATCCATGCTCCTCCTCGTTAAAGGGGGAGAACAACATTGACTGCCTTTACAGAAACACCCACCACAACAGGACCAAGCGGATTGAGGAGAGAGAGAAAGAACTAAGGCACTGGACACAGGAGGAATGGTCTTGGGAGATCATGGACGGAAAAGGACCCTGGGGAAGGGTTGGAGAGAATCGCCGCTCTCGGGAGGTGAAGAAGGCAGCCACAGCCCAGGAGCGGTGGATTGAGGAGGCAGCACGGATGAGAGGCTGGAAGCCCGAGAGGCTCACCCAAGAATTTCTTGGGGGGGGGCTAAAGGGGAGTGTGGCGAAGCCGGGTTGGATACCTGAGCCAACTCCCCGGGCTTGCCGTGGAGTAAGAGGGCGTCGTACTGGTCAGACACCATGTTATGCGGTAAAGCGCACGGTGTCCCCAGTACGCGTGCTTAGCCCAGTGCGGGCTATTCCACCTTGCCGCACTGGGAGGGCTAGGTTGGGCATCGAGCCGGATGCCATGAAGCCGGCCCAACGTATCTGGCCTCCAGTACGTCTCCTCGGGCCGGCGTACATGGCACCAGCCTTACAGGTGGTGTCCCCGGTTCGCCTGCATAGCCCAGTGCGGGCTATTCCACCTCGCCGCACTGGCAGGGCTACGGGGTCCATTCAACCTGGTAAGGTTGGGGAGGCTCGGTGCTCAAGAGCACGTGTCCTCCTTCACGGTCCGGTATATCCGGCGCCACCTTCCCACCCCAGCTCAGTACCACCAGTGCCTACACCACGCACCAGGCTTCCAGTGCATCTCCAGAGCCCTGTTCCTCTTCCACGTACTCTCCCTATGGTGCGTGTCTCCAGCCCGGTGCCTCCAGTTCCGGCACCACGCACCAAGCCTCCTGTGCGTCTCCAGAGCCCTGGACGCACTGTTCCTTCTCCCCGCACTCGCCCTGAGGTGCGTGCCCTCAGCCCGGTACCTCCAGTTCCGGTACCACGCACCAGGCCTAGAGTGCGCCACGAGAGTCCAGTGTGCCCTGTTCCTGTTCCCCGCACTCGCCCTGAGGTGCGTGCCCTCAGCCCGGTACCTCCAGTTCCGGTACCACGCACCAGGCCTATAGTGCGTCTCAGCCGGCCAGAGTCTGCCGTCTGCCCAGCGGTGCCTGAACGGCCCGTCTGCCCAGCTCCGTCTGAGCCATCTGTCTGCCCAGCGCCGTCTGAGCCATCTGTCTGCCCAGCGCCGTCTGAGCCATCTGTCTGCCCAGCGCCGTCTGAGCCATCTGTCTGCCCAGCGCCGTCTGAGCCATCTGTCTGCCCAGCGCCGTCTGAGCCATCTGTCTGCCCAGCGCCGTCTGAGCCATCTGTCTGCCCAGCGCCGTCTGAGCCATCTGTCTGCCCAGCGCCGTCTGAGCCATCTGTCTGCCCAGCGCCATCTGAGTCATCCGTCTGCCACGAGCCATTAGAGCCGCCCGTCTGTCCCGAGCCAGTAGAGCCGTCCGTCAGTCAGGAGCCGCTAGAGCCGTCCGTCAGTCAGGAGCTGCCAGAGACGCCCGCCAGTCAGGAGCTGCCAGAGACGCCCGCCAGTCAGGAGCTGCCAGAGACGCCCGCCAGTCAGGAGCTGCCAGAGACGCCCGCCAGTCAGGAGCTGCCAGAGACGCCCGCCAGTCAGGAGCTGCCAGAGACGCCCGCCAGTCAGGAGCTGCCAGAGACGTCCGCCAGTCCGGAGCTGCCCTACAGTCCGGAGCTGCCCTACAGTCCGGAGCTGCCCTACAGTCCGGAGCTGCCGTACAGTCCGGAGCTGCCGTACAGTCCGGAGCTGCCTTACAGTCCGGAGCTGCCCTACAGTCCGGAGCTGCCACTCAGCCCGGACCTGCCGGAGTCCCTCAGCCAGGACCTGCCGGAGTCCCTCAGCCAGGACCTGCCGCCCCTTATCCCGGTGCTGGTCCTTATCCCGGTGCTGCCCCTTGTCCCGGTGCTGCCCCTTGTCCCGGTGCTGCCCCTTGTCCCGGTGCTGCCCCTTGTCCCGGTGCTGCCCCTTGTCCCGGTGCTGCCCCTTGTCCCGGTGCTGCCCCTTATCCCGGTGTTGCCCCTTGTCCCGGTGCTGCCCCTTGTCCCGGTGCTGCCCCTTATCCCGGTGCTGCCCCTTATCCCGGTGCTGCCCCTTATCCCGGTGCTGCCCCTTCATTTAGGTGGGGTTAGTGGGAGGGTGGTCATTGGGAGGGGGATAAAGAAGCGGGGATTGATTATGGTGGGGTGGGGACCTCGTCCACCGCCAGAGCCGCCACCGTGGACAGACGCCCACCCAGACCCTCCCCTAGACTTTGTGCTGGTGCGCCCGGAGTTCGCACCTTAAGGGGGGGGTTCTGTCACGTTCCTGACCTGTTTTCCTTTGTTTTGTATTCATTTTAGTTGGTCAGGGCGTGAGTTGGGTGGGTTTGTCTATGTTTTGTATTTCTATGTGGGGTTTTGTGTTTGGCCTGGTATGATTCTCAATTAGAGACAGGTGTGTATTGTTTGTCTCTAATTGAGAGTCATACAAAGGCAGCCAGGGTTTCACTGGTGTTTTGTGGGTGTTTGTTCCTGTGTCCTCACAGGACAGTTGAAGGTTAGTCACGTTTGTTGTTTTGTAGTTTGTAGTGTCTTGTTTTGCTGTTTGTTCATTAAAAGATGGCTTATTTCCCTCAATCCGCATCTTGGTCCTATCCATGCTCCTCCTCGTTAAAGGGGGAGAACAACATTGACTGCCTTTACAATGGGCCTTTTATATGTTCTGATTCTTTGTGTTGTTGATTGAGTATATATTGAGGCTTTTATAACCAAGCTAATGCTGATGAAAATAAAATCTATCTCGTCTATTTGTTTGTCTGTTTGTTTGTCTGTCTGTCTGCTATAGGAGGATGGGCTCATTGTAATGGCTGTAATGGTATAAATGGAACATAGCCAAACATGTGGTTTCCATATGTTTTGATACCATTCCATTTATTCCATTCCAGCCATTACAATGAGCCTGTCCTCCTCTAGCTCTTCCCACCAGCCTCCTCTGGTCTGCATGCAGACAGACAGGCAGGTACGTAGGTAGGTAGGATGGTAGGTATGCATGTAGGAAGGTAGGTATTTATGTATCTGTCTGCTGATCTGTCTGGCCGTCCATCCGTCCATGTTTTCCTCTAATGTTTATGCAGTGTAACTAGAAATGTAGGGTTCAAACTTTATTGACATTGGTTTTGTTTTTCAGTTGCCTATAGTCATTTTTATTTCTTCAAATATTTCAATTTAATATTGCAAACAACTTCACAACATACAAAATTAATTATATTAATCCAGAAACATATGTCAATGAATAAATTTTATATATATATATATATATTCTTATATTTTGTCCTCTGGTGGGGATAAAAAAATAAACAGCAAAGCTTTGACAACAGCACCTTGACATAGTATGTAATTCCAACATTACCTTGAGAAGTTTAGAACAGTAAACAGATAAAGTACTGAGGAGGAAACCCTTACTGTTGAGTATGTAAACGGAATGTTTTGGTCGGTATCATATCCTTTTTTCTTAGGTGGACAAATTCTCAATTCACAATTGAAGCAGCATGCAAGTTTTTTTAATGGAACTCGTCCTCACCCTCTCCCTCATCCTCATCGCTCTTTTCCTTCTTTCTCAAATTCTTGGCAACGTAAACAAACCACAATGTCTTGAGGAATGTGATATAGTAATTTAAACTGGGCGCAAATGACTGATCAGATCTTTTTTTAATTGTTTACAAGGTCATGAATATGTTCAATAAATAGACTGTAGTATCACTTTTACTGTATAAACTTCATCTTTTTTTACATGCAGTCCATAAAATTTTCATTTGACGGAATAATTTACCCTGTTATGTATATATACAAATAGATATTTTCTCTTTACTCTCTTTTTTAAACTCTCAATAAAATCTATACATTATATACACTATCTTCCTCTTTTAATGGTCAATGTGCATACACATGATGTGTCTATCCTTATAAACCGCCAGCCAATCTTCTTTTTGCTATCCATGGTGAGCGCTCGCACGTAGGACTGGGTTGTCCTGCATTGGGAGTTATAATGCCTCTTGTCTATTCCACGGCAGCCCTCCTTTGTGTACCCCATAGGGTTACATTTGGTCTCATAAAAGTATTGCTTCAGTTGGCCATTGGGGACAGGGACCTTTTCCAGGACGGTAACGGTCTGGCCAGACATGTCTATTGCTGTCTTTTTGTCCACAGCTGTCACCCACTGGCTAATACTATCACACACACTCAGCTCTCCACGCCGCGACGGGTCAGAATGCCGCCGTACCCTCATGGACATATTAGCGGCGTCCAGGTAGTTTTTGTATTCCTCCAGGAGAAAAAGCAGCGGTGGCTCTAAAGGCACTTGGTTGCTGATCATCACCCGCGATGCATACAGGTCGACATCCTTGGTCTCCGTGGTGACCACAGAGGAAGGACCCCCTCCTCCCTGGCCCTTGTCAGCCCCAGGCCCCAGCTGAGCTGCTTCTCCATCCACCTCCAAGAGCTCCTCAATCACCTGCTCAAACGTGTCTGTGAGCGAGGGCAGTCCCCCATGCTGGCCCAGCCCACCCCCGCTCTGTGGAGTCCCGTGGCCCCGGCCGGCTGTCACTGCAGCACCCAAGTAGCCTTCCGTTCGGTGGCTCCGCATACCCGGGGCGTCTCTCATGGGAGCAGCTCTCATGCAACTGAAGTATGAAATAACCATAGTAAGGAACAGGATGGTCATCACTCTTCTAACCTGGTGGATCTAGAGAGAGAGAGAAAGAGAGAGTGGAGAGAGAGGGATGAGAGGGGAGAGAGGATAAAATGTTAGTGCAACTTATATGTATATAATCTTATGTAGCTATATTATGTATTATATAATATATCAACACTTTTCTTCCATTGAGTTATCAGAGTTGTGTGCTTATACAAAATACTGTACATAATACACTCATTATTACAGTATTCCATATCTCAAGGCTGGATCACAATCTAATTGTGTTCCTTTCAGTTATTACTAAGCACCATTAGATGATGCACGCCTACCATCTCCCCCCATTACTATCAAAGTATCACATTTCTCCTCCAGCTGCAAAGAAAGCCAGCAGTCTGACACCACCATGAGTGCCCACTACTATTTGGCCAACTTGAAAATAAAGGTATAAGTAATTACCATACATGATTGGATGTTTTTTTCTGGATTGGATCTCTTTAAAAATAACAACCCAGACCTAGTTGAAATAATTGCGCATGTAACCGATTGTGCTGTTCTTGTGATTTCCATTTTTTCTGTTTCCTCATTTCCCATACAATATTTCCCATACAATATTTCCCACAAAGGCCCCAGAAGCAACATTAAGGGCTGCTGACACCAGCGTTTTCAACTGAGGCCAAGTTTTTTCAGACTGGGAGTGGATGTGGCTAGGCATCATGCTTTAAGTGTCAAAGCAATAGATTGCTAATTATCTCCTAATGGTCCATCCTATTATGAAGTGCAACCCAATATATCATTATTTTCTCTTCTTCAACAACGACAAACAACAACAATTTTTTTAACAATTATGTTAAACTGATAAGGAAACTACAGTATGTCTTCATCACCATAATCATCATCATCACTATTATCATCATCATTATCTTTCTCATATTTTGATGTTGTAATCCCTGGATGGCATGTACTGTATCATAAACACTATGTTGCCTGAATACTTTTTTTCAGTTTAGCTATTGAACAGGCAAGTTATATCATGTTTCCAATCCAATGTCATGTATTGTAGCCTAACACGTTTTATGTGTTAGCCTGACTTCACACCACATTTCCCACAGGGTTAATAGAGACTTATTGATCAATTGATTGGTTGAATACATGAATGTTTCTGACTAGGTTCAGATAAGTGACTGTTTATTTTATGTAATTTTGTAAAAGGCAACCAATATTTGTTGTAATATTACCATTAATATGCTAAACTTGATAGGGTCAAATTGGGAGCAGGATTTATTAAGGGACATAGAGATGTTTAAATAAAGGAATGCTGAGAGTGAGCAGTAGCGCTAGCAGAGACTGAGAGAGAGTCAGTAAAGTACTGGTTAGAAAAGTGAAGAGAGGTAATGTGCTTGCATCCTGACACACTCACGTACCCCTTCTATCAGATGCATACTCTGTACAGCTGCTCACATAAATTTGGTAAACAGACATTGCAAGGGAAAGAATGCCACAAGGGCCCAACAGAGCCAAAATATATGAATATATACACACACCCTCATCCTTCACCCCTAGCTCACAATAGCATCTCTTACCTTTATGCCCTATGAGTCACAGCAATTCAACATATCCACGGACATCCCAGACCCAGAGTCAAACATATGAAAACAACCACAATATAAGAAACCTAGCTATCGCTCTCCAGAGGGGGGCATTTAAAAATAGCCACGGCAGGGCTTTGACTGCACTCTACACTCTGCACCCTCCTTGTATCCTGACCTGATGGAGGAATACGCTCCAAGCAGATCCGCTCCCCCACCAGGCAGTGTGGCGGACGGAAGGACCTTAGCAGAAGGGAGGGGCAGACCCCACCTAAAAAGCATTTGTTTCATTCTTAATTGGTGTCTGGGGCCACGGCTGCGATTAGCCAACGCCACGGTGACTGCCATAGAGATATTGCATCTATAAATAGGCGTGCTGGGAGTCTCACAGTCTCGATTGAGAATATCACATCCTTCTCCTTAATGAGCCGCTGAGTCCCCAAGCTCAGTGACGTGTTTCTCCAGAGTGTGAGTGTGTGTTAGAGGGAAGGGAGGGGATGGAGGAGGAGAGGATGGGAGGGCTTGGTTTGTACGTGTTTGCAGGGGGATGGGGGCATCTTTCCTCTTACTGACAAAACAACCTTGGAGACAAAACGCAGCCAAGCAAACATAGATGAGCAGGAAATCATTCCAACATTTTCTCAATATTGTAATTTGAAAATAATCATTCATATGAGGTAATCCTTTATCATCCTATAAAGTGTTCCTGTGACCTGTCAAATCCAGTCATTAGGCTGCCCCAATGATCTAGGAAAACAAATACATGGACTGAAATCCCATCACACTGCTTACTGATACATGAACTGATTGGGGGTCCATCTTCATGTAGAAGATGCTGCAGCAGAGGTAGTAGTCCTTCTTCCCTGATGGATCACTGGGGCTAAATTGCAGTAACAGGGGGTGGGGAGTCAGTGCAGGCGTCATTTTGCAGCATAACAACCACCGATGACGTCTCTCCCAGGTCTCCATAGGGGACAGGATGGAGGGGAGGTGTTTTGGGGGCAGTGCCACTCATCAGTGTGCAATTGCCTGCCAGTCCTCTGGGCCTCCTCACACCGGGAACAACAAATAATTTTATTTCGAACTCGGCTATTTCCTGTTTCCATCAGGAAAATCAATATGGCTTATGCTCTCAATCAACATCCTGTTAAAATGCAATCTAGCCGATAAATCACTTCATTGCTGTGGGACTGGCTCAGAATAACAGTACTGTCTGAGACCGATCTAATTCAAACCAAAATAAAAGTGATTCTCACCATGGCTGATATGTTTTCATTTAATATATTAGATTTGAGAATATCTTCAGCTCTGAATTGGATTTTACTGTCAAGATTTTTTATCTCCAGGTAATCAGTGCAGTCATATTTAATTATCATGTACTGGATATGTACAGGATGGGTGTGGAAGAGAACAAGCAAACTTCCACACTCTATCCAGCCATAACATATATTCCGTAATATCAAGATTCCATAAATAAAATCAGTCCTTTACAGTTGCATTTGGTGCATTCAGAACGTTCATAGATAAAAGTTGACGGATTTCCACATAGTGGCAGGGCTTTACGATGACACATTCAGATGAGCACCTGTTCAATTGTTGTGAGAGAGGCCAGCACGGCTATACGGTTGGGTTTAGAGATAGCTTGGTGCCTTGCAGTGTTTGCTCTTCGTGTCAGGTGGGGATTATAATGAAAAATCTCCCTTTGACAGATGCTGGAGTGGATTCACAAACACAATGGTGTTTCAACCATGTACAAAACTCAGCACATGACAACATATGACTTCATATTTCACTTACACTTAACTTACACAGTCATGAATGTGGGCAAATTTTCTGTGGCAATACATACTAACTTTCTATTTCAAAGAGTCATTTTCTCAAGATTCTTGTCTTAACAGGCCTCTCTTTTTAAAACGTTTTCACTTTGAAAACACATTGTCAAGTAAGTCACTACGGGGGGGAAATACCCAGTCTCCACATGATCCAAGATCCCTGTACATCAGCTTGTGCTATAGCTACACCAATCAACATGTTTACCTATCCAGTCCATTAAAATATGACCTTTGGATCTGCTCCAAATAAACCTACCTAAAAGATAATGCTTCATTTATATGAACTATATATTTTGGAAACATACTAGAGGACACAGTCACAATATACAAATGTAACGCCATTATCCTTTTTCCCCGTAATAGCTAACAGATGCAACCAAGAAACCACGTGGAAGCCTGTTTTGAGAGATCTGCTCCCTATCTGACACTTGCAAATAACATCTTGAAATGGATAAGAATCATAAAATAAATGTAATGACCACTTAAAACAAGACATGTTAAGACAGTTGGAATATGTTCCAGTAGATCATGAAGGCCCAAGTGGCATCTTTTCCATTGACAGACAATGTGGGCGTTGTCCTCCACCACTTCCTCTGGAAATGTCATTAATGTCATTAATGTGCCAGGTTACAAAAGACAGGTCCAATAGCCTATATATCACAATATCATAATATTCAAAGGTTACCCACTTCATACTTAAGCCACCTCCTGATAAACGTAGTACTCTAATAAGTGCAACATTTCCTGCATGTCTATCCGTAAGTTGCACTTACAACTAATTAGTGGTGCAACATGCTAGCCTGTCAACGTGACTGCCAACCAGGTCACACAGGTAAAATGATAACTGCTTCAAAACCACAGCCTAACAATATTTTATTATGTGTACATTGGCTGTTAAAATGACAAGTTTCCAATTGCTAGCCTGTAATACCAGTGTAGGCCATCTTAATTAATAAATAAACATAAGGTCTACATTACATGTCAATGAATTTATTGACCCTGTCAGACAGTGTCCCTACATAGGTCGACAAGCCCAGTACTCTGTGCTCTCTTTGGGATTTTTACAACCATTAAATAGCCCTTATAAACCCGTAGGGTAATTACATTTAGCAACATGATGAAAGACATGTCTTGAAGATAATGACTTTCATCAACAGTGCTCAAGTTAGCTTATTAGCCTACTGCACATATTCATATTTAAAGGAATCAGCAGTATCTTAAGACGATGTTGATTGGAATTTGATTGCAAGTGGTGTATACGAACAATATTAAGATAAAGGGGCAACAGCAGCACATAAGACCTAGACCTAGGCCTACTTTAAAACGGCTGTCAAGATGTTTCCATATATTTGCGCTAGATGGCGTATTAGACCACGAAATGTTCTTAAGACACATCCTCTCTCTTTCTCTCTCTCGAACACACACACACACACACACATACACACACACACACACACACACACACACACACACACATACACACACACACACACACCCACACACGCACACACACACACGCACGCACGCACGCACGCACGCACACACACACACACTTACTTACTTTAAGGCGATAACAAAGTCAAAAAGGAAAACATGAACACTTGTAGACTGAAAAAGCAAAATGTTACTAAACAAAAAGAAAATCGTGTTAACCGTATGGCATTAATTCATATTTAGTTAGTTTTCCAAGTCTGTGCCAAATTTGGAGCCTACTTTCAGAGCTATTTGATGCAATGTCCCGAGACAAACTAGCCCACACTACAAAACAGCAACAATCTCAGACAGAAAGCAAAAAAAATCTCTACACCAAACATTAACAAGGTTTACTTGGTAAACAGCAGTATCGCGGCGCCGCTGGGTTGTTCTTGAACTAGAGCGCATAATATGTCATATTTGTGGTATTTTCCGCGTGCTCCTTGATAATTGCGCGACTGCTCCATGTAGGGATTCGTTTTATAATCCGTATATTCATCCTCGCCTTGCCTTGTGAGGTTATCCGGATTATGAGAGAGCTAGACTAACACTGCAGGGTATAGCTGAGCATAGGCCTCAAGTTTCCTATAAAGTCTTAATGACTACATCAAACTTTTGTTTTCATAATTTGCTTACAAACCTGTCTGTTTTTTGAGAAAAGATAGTCAATTTACAGATTGTTAAAAAATGTGTTATCTGAATTACGCTGCTATATTATTTAACATAACATTTAAATGCATTGCATTTATGGATTATGGGTTAAAAGGAATAATCTACAATAGGCCTACAGCCCATGTGGGTAGGCAATGTAGCCTACTCGCCTATTTCTTACAGTGGCAATAGCCAACATGGCTAAATGTACAACTCTTCGCATTAATTAATTAGCTAAATACATCAGGAAACTAAATTATTACCTCCCCTGACCCCTTTCGTGGTCCCTATTAGAAATTCAATCAGCATAATAACGCCGTTTTTTATTAATGAACAAGAGGATAGAGTTACACGTATCCTCTCTCAAACTGCGACAAAGTCGGTGCGCCTGCATGATCCCCAACTTGATTACAATACTTTTAAAACATCTCCCCACTCACAAAACGAGCGAGCATCGACACAGCAGAGCGAACACGATCAAAAAAGTTTAGAAAAACATACCTTTTACTGCCCAGTCGTAAAGGAGACCATTCAACAGGACAGTGTCATCTGGGATGTTTTGGACAACCCCCTGTGTAATTACTTAAGCTATATTTTCCCTGTACTGTCCGACAGCTTCGGGATATCTCTTCAGCTTTGGAGCAAATAGATTAAATTATTGATGGTGGAAATTGCATGGTTGAGGTAATGGACTCCCATGGCTGCACCGCTCCTTTGGAGATCGCTTAAAACAGAAGGGGTTGCATGCTATACGCCGCACCGCGACGGCACTACGCGATGAGAGACCTCTTGAGCTTGAAATGACGACTGTATCCCTTGCAACTACAGTAACTTACTACATAATGACGTTGCAACATGTGACTCTCCGCTGGCTGACTGGTTGCTTGCCACCAAACACAGTTACCAGAGTCCTAAAGCAGGCCTAGCTCTCATCATGCTTTTTATACGCCTTTGGTCGACAGATGGGAGTGGGATAAAGAAGGGATTGGCCATGGATCTTTCTTCCGTGTTTCACTGACATCAGATGTGTTATTTTTGTAGCTGTACTGTACATAAAAAAATAATAACGCATTTGATTCTGTGCCATGTGGCTACATTGCGTGTCATGATAAGATGTGATTAGATCTGCTAAGATGTCCGAGGCTTATAGCATATATATATATATATATATATGTCTCTACTACTTAGAACTTGGTCTTAAAAAATCCCGAATAAATCATGAAAATAAGAAAACCAATACCCTACCCAAAAATAGAGATTCTTATTCCATGTATTTTACCAGAAATATGGCATTTCTTTAGAGAGCACTGTTACTTTTGTTGTGAAATTGGACAGAATCACACATTCACTGCGACATAATTATTTCATTAATGTGTTATAACTAAGTGTATATTCTGTATGGGATTGATTAAGTCTACAGAAGACTTACGACTAGCAGTGGATACATTGAAATGTTCCTGTATAGACCAGGATATGTGTTATAAATGCAAAAGGTAAGCCTGCCTAGCTAGACCTCGTTTTCCTAAACCTTTGAAATGGTTCATCGTCAGATCCCATAGGTAGGCTATGCCATGTATGTTATACCAACAAAACTATGAGTTACAAGTAGATAT
Source organism: Salvelinus fontinalis (assembly GCF_029448725.1). Lineage (NCBI taxonomy): Eukaryota > Metazoa > Chordata > Actinopteri > Salmoniformes > Salmonidae > Salvelinus > Salvelinus fontinalis. Next base: position 25,735,372 of record NC_074699.1, read on the forward strand.
AACCATCTCAGGGAATGTCCAAAGTTAAGACAAAGAAGCATTTGAATAGGCTAGCTCTCGAAATTGTTGTAATTTAAATTGAAGAAGCCGCAGATTCAATACAAAATAGCCATTTACCAGACGCCTTTATCCAACGTGACATATAATCATGCGTGCACATATAACTTATCTGTGGGAATCCCTCGTTGTGACATTATACCAGTGCACAAATATTCAGCAACATGGACAGCGCCGCGATCAGCGCGAGAAAAACAACAACACCATTGACAGTGTTGCGGTCAGCGCGCCCACGAACTAAACATTCAGCACCACGAACAGCGCCTCTATCAACGCGCCGCATACTCAACATTCAGAACCGCGGACAGCACCACGATTTGCGCGAAGTGAAGGACTAATCGCCGATTGCGAACTAGAGCTACTGAACAGCGCCGCTTCCAGGCAGCCTATATATAGAATATATAGAATATATATATAGAAGATTCCATGTCCTAGTTGTTAGGATCTATGCAGACGGAAAGCCTACTGGTAGACACTTTTTGCCATGATAGCAATTGTCTCCATTCCCTTTTCCCCTAACATAAAATTGTAAACTTCTCATAACACATAACTTAATAATATGAAAGCAAAAGTCTTATCAATAAATGCAAGGCTTCTCAATATTAAAGGTATATATTCAAGAAAATGTACACGTTATTCTGAAGATCCCACCAGTGTTCAATAAGGCTTGAATCAATAAACTTGGAAAAGGAAGAAAAAAATGTCTCACTTAAATTAATAAAGCCTTTGACTTAAGCACACAGTGGGTGTTCTTTAGAGAAGTCAAGTGATGAAGAGAAAAGGTTCTGGGCTCAACCTCAGTCAAATGAAGGAAACATCTCATTGTCCTTGTGGCTTGGACCTCCTCCAATTAACGATTTATTGTGATGTGTTTTCTATATGGCCATCGTGATTCTTCTCTGTACAAGTTAATGAGGTGGATGGTTCTTACTTGGCATATAGCAGTATGGGATTGAATGCTCACACCTGCTTTGTGATTCACTCCACCTCCAACACACCTGGGGACATGCCAAGATGAATATAGCCCTCCCTGAAGGATCACAGTAGGCGAGGGCAAACTCTGGATGACAAAGAGTTGCATCAGCAATCGCTGAGCGACATGACTCCAAAAAAAAAGAAGCTTGCACGGGGGCTGTTCCAACAAGGTAATTCATAAATAAATCACTTGGCATCTCATTAGAAGAACAACAACATGGTCTCTCTCATATCTGCAAATACAGCACGATGCAAGGTGGCGTTCTAAGTAGTGGAAAATTCAGGAGACTTGTTACCTAAGATAGTTTGTTTGAGGAGATTATTCAGCATTTTGTGTAGAGCTTCAAAATGCGTGTCTGAAATAAAGTGCACCGCAACTGAATTTAAAAAGCATAGTTGGGTCACGTTTAAGCAAAGTCAGAAAGAGCTAGCCAATACCGAGTACCATGCTGTGCTATGCTATGCAATGCTATCATATGCTATACTATACGTGTCAGTGCTAATGATCAGCCCTTGCACTTACAGTACACTATGTGTCTGATGAAGGTTACATTGGGTGCCTGATCAGAACTTGCTGCCCCTAAATTAAAACTCAGACACACATTCTAACATAAGACCCTTATGTTATGTTGAGCAGTGAACCAAACTGGCTTTCAGCATGCCACTTTCAGAATAAAAGATTTCAGACAATCACCAATCCTTTTTCAGAAAATAGACATCATTCTTGAAGTTAAGTGTGGGACATCTCCCACTAGGGTTATCTTTGTCAAAAAGTCTCATTGCTATGCAAAAGGAGTTCTCAAGAGTGATGGGTACTTTACCATGAATTGTGTGGCAAGCCAACATTTCCTTGTTTCACGTCTTTCATAACATTACAATCCTTGGACAGAAGCGGCCTACTGTCTTTCTCTTACCCATTGAACAATTTTCTACTCAGAAAAGGGCAGCATGATGAATTAGATTTTTTATGTAAAGACGTAAAGTTAGGCTACTTGAATGGTACTATGAGGTGGTTTGAGCATGCCATTTAGAGCATGTGATGGAGCCCTGTTCACTCCCATAGGTTCTCGTAGGGGTTGGTGGCAGTAACCAGAAATCTGAAGCATGGAATATACACTCTCTCCAGCTTTTACACCATTTTCAATGTAAGCGAACATTGAACTTAATTTTGTATTTTGGGTGAACTAAACTTTAAAAACTAAAACAGACATCAACTTTTAAACAGATGGTTCTGAAGTCCATAAACAAATAATTTAGAAATATTGAATAACGTTTTGAAGTTAAAGTGTGGTTCATACAACATGATGGTCTTCTCTTATCGAACACAAGAAGCACACACTGTGGCACCCTATACCTGCTCTTCACTGACCAGATGCCCAAAACAACACTGATGACACTACACACAGGTATACATCTTTTCACATCTTGTCTTGCCAACTGTGACATAATTCTGACAAGTCAGCGATGCCAAGATCCACACTGTGACATGAACATTCAATTAAGACACCTTCAGAAGATACCTCTTGGAAGTAATCAGACGATAGAATAACAAGGCTCTGTGGCAGCATCAAAATGGGCATCATAAGCATATCTGATGAGAATTAGCTACTCTATATCAAAATTCACACTTCAGGGTACAATTAACCCTTTCTCTGCTTCCAATGAAACATAATAAATGTCCGGCTATAGTGTTATTAAGAACCAGTGGTAAGTTTGAACTCTCGTCTGTCTATGTATATACTCCCCAAACCCTGTGGGAACACCTGGATGAGAAAATGCATAATGCATAACAAGCTCAGTTCAGGGGAATTTGCAAGAAGTCTCATATATCTTTCTCTCTCTCTCTCTCTCTCTCTCTCTCTCTCTCTCTCTCTCTCTCTCTCTCTCTCTCTCTCTCTCTCTCTCTCTCTCTCTCTCTCTCTCTCTCTCTCTCTCTTTCTCACTCTCTCTCTCTCTAGTTCTCTCTCTTTCTCTCTCTCTTTCTCTCTCTCTCTCTCTCTCTCTCTCTCTCTCTCTCTCACACACACACACCCACACACCCGCACCCACACACACACACACACACACACACACACACACACCACAACACAAAACAACAAAAACACACACTTTGTTTCATCAAATTGACTGCAGCACCAACTCACACAAATGAAATGTACAGAAACAGAAATGTTTGCCAGAAAGTCTGTAGGATCTAAGCTGAGCTCTTATTTGAGCACTACACCTAAGTATTTCAATAGGTAAGGTAAATGAATCGCTTGCCCCTGTCCATAACACAGGCATCCAACTTAATGTCAATATCCAAAGAGTGTGGAAAGCCAACCAGTGGTAGAGCTCAGCACCTCATTGCATATTCAAACACTCATGGCAGGTGTCCTGAGTCCAACTCTACCACATAAGACATCTCAAAGTTATGCTGAATACAGATATTAATTAGGCTACTGTACAGACACATATGCATAATATGCATGCACAACAAATGCTTTTACAATTACATCTATTTTTCTGAGCACAATGCACTCTCTTTAATCAATCACATGTAAGAACGGAATTGAGTTGATTGTAAATATGACAATTCCCTTATGCCTCTTTTCTGTTTTCTGAACAGACGCAATTCATCGGACCTCATTGTTCCACACACACAAAGACACACACGCACATAGACACACACAAACACACCCACGCACACACACACGCACCGAATTGTCCTGCAGTGGCGTCATGCCAGCAGCCAGTCAGACTCATGTCTCGTTGGTTACAATTACTGGAAAAGCAGCACAGCAAGGTATTGGTTTTGGAAACAACAACCTCGACATATTGTGTTGGAACAGCTTTTGTAATCGTGTATTCCCATGATTTAAACTAACCAAGATGTGTCTCGGCATCGTTGAATGGATAAATAGCTGGATTCAAACGTTTCAACCCGCCATAACTCATTATGATGACATGATAACTAGGTGGATGGAGGTGCTGATGATGAAAATGATGACGCCACCGCTGCCGATTATAATCCGATTATTGGAATATTGTTATCATTAGCCAATTAATATTATGATAATCATTAGCCTTTTGTTGGTTTTGATTTTTACTGTTACGGAAATGTTAAATTATCCCCTATCCAATTACGCACGAAAAGGATGGAAAACGTATAATTGTTTTGTTAAAACGTTGTGTTGAGACACGGAGTTCCAACTGGAGTGTTATCAACTGTTAGCCTACTTCAGATCCTACCATGTAAAATTATAAAATACTTCCGAGAGCTATAGGCTATAGCTACAGCTATACATATTCATAGTCCTCACCATTTAAAGTTCATGAAAGGTTGACTCGGCAAACTAAACACCTGTATAGGGAAGCAAACAGAAATATCTCTCATCGCCCTGTGAGTCATCTATAAAGAATGAAACACGCATATACTGTCAAATATGATGCCACAATAGCATTTCATGTTATTTGGAATGAAACATACCATCCTCAGATTTGTTATTGACGCCCACCCCAACTCTGCAGCGCTAAGGGTGCGGAGAGGGGGGCGGGTTGAGGGAGATTCTCAGTAAGATAACACATCCCCATTTATGGACTGATCCGATGACGTACATTGCAGAAAGTTCTAAAAAAAAACTTCATACATACAAAGTGTGTCGTGCCACCCCACAGACCCCCCCTAACCCGCCTCCGCTCTTCCCTCCCTCCGCACGCCTACACATAAACCCACGTCTCCTCTTGCTACGACTTTCCTGAAGAAAATATGTTATTCCTGAGAAAATGATTAAAATAAAAACCTGACCAAATAAGAAATATAACAAATAACCTAAAAATCTAACAAATAACAATATACACGTTGCTTTGTATGCAGCCAATTTGTCATATTGTCGCTGGTCTATTCATTCATAAACCCACTGCAACAAATAAAACGAAACCGTTTTAGGCGATCGATTCGTTAAGCATAGCCCTAGTAATTATCATCTTATTATGAGGCCTATTATATAAAACATTTAATTCATAATATGAACATGATTCCTCTTCTTATTATTATTACAGCTGATATATGTTACAACACACAGCGTCATCCTAGCTAACGGGTCTCCTGCTTTCCTATAGGCAATAGCCTAATAAGTATACTCATTTCGTTAAATTATTAAGTACATTATTTAATTAAATAATGAGTCACGCATGGACTATGTTTTAAAGAGCCTTATTTGGTTCTCTAAAGCAAGCTAGAATTGAACTTAAACATATAATTTAAAAACACAATGAAGCTGTAATAATTCAGACGTAGCCTATAAATGAGGATAATGCATCAATAATGCAGTGAAATGTAACCCCACTGGAAGCCTCTTGATTAAAACAGGGCTGCGAGCGCTTGTGGGCGTTGATATCTTAGGGTTTCTCGCGCAGCTGTTTGCCATTCAATAGCATCGTCCTGAAATCAGAATATTTGAACTGAAGCCGTACAAAGAGATAGATTGAATACAGACAATATCCACAGTTTCTTCGCTGGCACGCAAGACGAATTTCTAAAGTCCGTTGGCTGTTAAGTCAGCAAAAACATTGTCGCGGACTAATCAATTTGAAGATCATCGCAATCTTGCATGTCTGATTTTCTACTGTTTTAAAAGCACACTGCTTTCAGACAATTTCTTATCAAGCCATCTTATCTCGCACCACCTTCAGCCAGCAATAGCCTAACATCTGTCAATAGGCAGTTTGACCACGCCTATCTTTCTTGTAATTTCATATCTCTGATTGCATCTTTGAAATTGCTCTGATTTCTATGCGAGGATTTCTCGGTAATGTTTGTGTTATTCAAATTTCATTAAATTATTGTGTAATTTGTGGTTTTGCTATTTATTGTAAAGGTGGAAGTTGTCTCCGACAGGTCGAATGTGCGCGGACAAAGAGGGGTAGCAGGTGATGCTAGCACTAGAGTGAAAGCGCAGTATGAATGAAACCGAGGAGCGGCCGTAGTAAAAACACAAGTGATTTGATCGCGATGACGGAGGATGGTAAGATGTTAAGCAGATAAGAGTAAGCTATTTTTTGCCGCTTAGGGTCGAGAGAGGAATAAAATAGTTTGATATGAAAAATACATATAGGCCTAGATAGATAGATAGATAGATAGATAGATAGATAGATAGATAGACAGACAGACAGACAGACAGACAGACAGACAGACAGACAGACAGACAGACAGACAGACAGACAGACAGACAGACAGACAGACAGACAGATAGATAGATAGATAGATAGATAGATAGATAGATAGATAGATAGATAGATAGATAGATAGATAGATATGCCCTAATATGAAGCGAGTCAGTGAGAAGGAGGTAGCCTGGGTTGAGGCTAATATTTTATTTAGGACATGCACCATTATTCTGCTTAGTGCCGGGTAGAATGATTCATGAATTGCGCATTCCAAAGTTCCATTTCGATTGGGAGACAGGATCCCGTAGCCTAGATTGTGTTGCAGTAAATGTAAAAAAATATATTTGAGTGATTCTAAAGGTTTTGTTTACGAGTTTTATTAAGCTTCCCTTCATGTATAGCCTTGGTAAGTCACTCTGAACAAGAGCGTTTGCTAAATGACTACAACATAAACCTAAACGAGTGCTTTGCGTGTTTAATTTAAGGCTCCATCATGAACTCATAGTAATGATAAATATTGTAATCTGTATGAAAATATACATCCTTCAAATGAAACTTTGATGAGGTGAAATAGCACCCTGCATAAATCCATAAACGCCGACTGTTATCAATCAAATCAAATCAAAATAGTAATTCAAATTGGAAAATAATTAGCTGGATATAATTTCACGCAAATCAATGCACAATACCATGACGGTGCATTTGATAGGATCCAAGTTCAATTTGAAACCACAAAACAATATAGACGATAATGAAAACGATGGCGGATGAATAACAATGAATCACAATGGAGGGAACTCTTACCTTTTTAAGGGCTGACAACCACTATCAGGGGTTAGATCTCCAAGACCAAGACTTGCATTTCCCAAAGTTAACGCTGTATACCAAGACTGGAGCTTGAAAAGAACGCACGCCCTATACAGCGGCTCTAAGATTTCAACTTTCACATGCTCTAAGTGTCGAGACAAATCTCAAAGCGCAAGCCCTTCATTGATACGCGCTTTTCTCCTATTTTCCGTTTTAGATCACAGGGCTCCCTCAGCATACTCTTACCAAAAGTTGAAAAAAATTCCCCAGCTTTGGTAAGGGAACAGCAAAAGAGAGTTGATGTCCACTTGGTGTTTTAGTCCATGCAACGACTCCGGTGCCTCTGTCCAACGTGCTGAAAGCATAACACAGCGAGGGTAACTAAGGCGGCAAAAAAATCTATAGTTTTGTTAAGTGCCATTTGATACTGCTTTACTCTACTGCTTCCCAACGCCTTGTCACGTGAACGTTTTTCTCCCCAAGCCCGTCCTGTTAATATTTGATCACATGTTGGCCGGACCTTAAGAAAAGCAGCACCTATACCAAAAGCCTCTAGTCACCACAAAGGCTCAATCAAATAGCATCTCCAAAATAGCTGTACATCTAACAATGCTGATCCTACTGCGTTATTGTCGTACTCTTCAAGTCATGTACAGGGCAGAACGACAGGTACACACATGTTGCTTTCATTGGCACCACACTTGAAAAAAGGATATTCAATACATACCATAAAACCCTGGTTGGCAATATACACAACCTTAAAGCCCTCAAAGACAATACAGCACACTCGCTCATTGCGCGCACAGATGGTACAATATATCCCAATACATAGTTTACCTGCATTTCTTGAGCTTAGAAATGAATGTCTTTCATTATTTTTACGCAAGCTTTGCCAATATCATCCTTCTTAACAAACACATGGGTTTCTGTTGAGAGTTTCTTAAGTAGCCCACAGAGTCCATCCCATCATCCAGCTAGCCTAAATTAATTCCCGGATTAAATCGCAAGCATTGCTATTTCTTGGATACCATTCCTGTTTCGATTGTATTTCCATGTTACTTACCATTTTCCTCAACGCTGTCCTGGAGATAGAAGTGTCTTAATATCCACTCACTCCAACAGATGCTGGTAGGTAATGTGTCTTGTTTGAAGTCATCATATGAGAACTTCTGCTGTGCTCAGTAGATCGCCCACCACTTCGGTGACTTATCAATCTAATAACCCTTTGCAATCTCCGCGTGCTTAAACTCTGTAACACCTTGGTGGCTCTACAGTCAGGACAAACAACAACCAGCCGCGATTTTCACAAAAGCCTGTATAGATAGAAAGACAGATATACGCAATACCCTCTCCCGGACAACGCCATTAGAGGTCTTACGTGATTGAAATAAGCGAATGCAGTCAAGTTTATGAGGGACCCTAACTGACTGCTCAATGAATACAATCTCAATTATTTAGATTAGGCTATGTTTGCACAATAATGTTGAGCCCCCTAACAGTTGCACAATATAAGACATATGCACGAAGTAGCCTAGGTTATAGCTTTTCCTGCCTATCTATTGTTACCACTCAGGCAATATTACGCAAAGCCGGCACAACTTTTAACATTTTGATTTTTTTCAACCAGAAGTGGGATGATACCCGATAAGACAAAACATTCTCAATCTTTTATCGTCCCTCTCGCTAGTGAGATGATGTTCTTTGAGAACTTGTTGCTGCTAAAAAATAAAACTAGTGTTGAGGACGAAACAGAGCCAGACTCATATACTTACATTTGCAATATACTGTTATTTGCTTCGTTTTCAAATGCCTAGACAAATCTGAAGTGAATCCACGTCTTCAAGTAGCCTAAGCTATGCCCTAAACTTCTAGATATGTTTCGGTATTTTGCTGTAGCCCACAACTCAATGGTTTAAATCCTAAATGTTTCAGTTTACAATTGTCAATTCCAAGTTCAAACGCGATATCTGTTTTCAGTAAAATTCCATCAGTTGCACCGCGAACACTGAGCAATCTAATTGTTATGCAGTGACGAAGCGCTATGCTTGGGGTATTCGTCACACCTGTGACACTCGTATATGCGCTACAAATGTACTGGTAAGTAACATGAGTAATAGGAGATATTTGCCCAACTTTGAACCAGGATTCGAACTATCTAGGGAGCTGTAAAATAAGTGAAACAGAATGGTATTAATAATTCGTCGCTCATGGCAAATACTGTAGGAATGGTAGCCTATGGCTACATTAGATCTCTAGCATATGCACACTGCACACACCACATAGGCTACGTGGACCGTCGGACTAATTAGACAACTAGGTTTAACAATGTAACACATAACTCAATCAGAGGGCTGTACCCGAAAACACGATGCCACTGACACTTGCATGCATGGTAACCCTCCCCTAATTCTGATTATGTACATACTGTATGTCTATATTAACTTCCAGTCCAAGAGACCACTACTAGAGTAAAGAGAGATAGCATTCCCCAGGTAAACATACATAAACTCCATCAACCTCCTGTGTGTGTTTGTGTGTGTGTGTGTGTTTGGGTGGGTTATGGAAGTCAAGAGGGCTGTGCAAGACTATGAAGTCCCTGAAATCAACTTGATACCCTCAAAAACATCACATGTGCACAATCAGATAGCCTATTCTTTTTATAGATTTTTTTTTTTTACATAGCTCATCACATATCAACTAAAAGTGGATGTAGTTTCCATACCTGTTCTACAGCAAGGCTATTCCCGAAGACTGTTTTTGTTTGGCAAAAATAACAGCACCCAAAAATAAATCAGTCTCCCTCTATGGCAATGGATACTACATTTCTTTAGTTGAATTCTCACTTATTTTAGACGCCGTTCAGCTCTGTGCTAAATTAAGGCAAACTGTGGATGAACCACACATTATTAGATCACTAAGTTTGATTAGCAGTAGCCCTCCCACAAGCACATAGCGTAGCTCTCTAGAAGGTGGTACACTAGAATGTACTTCACCCGTCACCTCTCCGTCTTCTACGTCATCCTACTCTCAGTCCTCCATAGTCCTCCTCATAACATGGCAACTTGACTTACATCTACTTGTTATGTTGTTAACGCTTCTTCTGCTCCCACAGCTTTCACACACTCTGCCACTGACTCATGCTCGCCCCTTTTCCACTATCCATGCCCTCCCCCGCACTCTGCACCACAATATCTTATGGCTGACTCCGAGGTCACCAATTGATCACTTGATTCCTGGACTGCATGTTAGATGGCATGGAATTCTCCCCTATGCCATGTGCCCTCCCCAACAATATCAGTCACCTCCTGTCTACAAAATATGCACATGACTTTAAGTGTTGTAGATGAACTGGTTTGTTAGGATTATTCTCTTCTTATCTTTTCAAGCTGTGATTGAACAGATCCAAGACTGATCAACACCAAGACCATTCCAGGAAGTGATTCCTACAATGGGGCCATGTACCAAGAACTTCATGTTTAAAGCAAAACAGGTCAGTGAACAGCAGGGACCGTACATTTAGCAATCTTGAAACAAAAGTCCCAAAGCAATTAAAACAGATCAGGCAATGTTTCATTACAGCATATTCACTATGCACACAAGAGGGAACTCAGTTTCAGTCAGCACAAAAACTCAGTATGAGCAAAAAACATTGTAACAAACATATGATAACTTGTTACTCCGAGTCAACACATTGATATGATACATTTCCAGTTCCTGAATCCTCAACAAACAGAAACTAGACCAACTCCTGTGATAACTGCTCACAGGTCCCACCATTATGCATTCTTCACAGGGTCAGGGACGGACTGGGACCTGAAATTGGCCCAGGAATTTCTAATACACCGGCCCATTTTTTCCATTGAGGCGCATTATTAGCCAAATGATTAAAATTCTGTACAAAACCCCCTATTTAGACCTGCCCACTGCTAAAGCTGGACCAGAACATATGGCATTTGCCCTAACTGCCCTATGGCCACTCTGTTTCTGCAGGGGGTGAGCAACTCTTCACCTGCAGCATCATCAACTAACTACCAGTTGGATCTCTATCCAGGATTCTCTCGTATCATACAATAGTCACTAAGGCTTTAGTTTTTTGTTCATTTTATAGCAACAGTACATAGTTTTGAGTTGCAATATAATTTTTACCCTGATTTGATAATCAAAATCAAATCAATAGATCCACAGTCTGGTAGAATTCAATCATGTTTTAAAAATTGTTTGTGGGTTTGTAAGATAATTTCCTCAATAGATTCCTCATGCATTATTACTTATGCATGTAGTGCAGTCCTTAGAGATGTGTGATTACATTGGGTTTCTCTCAGTATGCTCCAACAGGTGAAATAGTGTTAGTATTGCAGGGCTAGCTTGGAAAATGCTAGGCTAAAATGCAATCCTTAGCTTGTTAACCTGTAGCTATTTATTTAGAATGTGTGTTTCTTTATAGTTTAACATGTGTTTTAGGTCATCCGGCTTTCTTGTTTACGTCTGTTAATTACATTTGGGCATAGCCTGGTCTCTGAAATCATTACTAAATGTAAAGTGCCCACCTACATTTTTTTTGTCCATCAGCATTTTCCTTCGTTGCCTGTAACGAAAACTATTATGGGTGGAAGGGTCCTAAGAGGACTGCGTATCATTACTCTGTCTTAATCTTTGTTCCATAAATATTGATAATGAGTGCCTCACGTCACGAGTTACTAGTACCTGCGCTAAAAATAGTGTACACACTGATGGTGGGATATCTCTAACCCTCAGATCCCAGTCCATCTCTTCAACTTCTCTCCCCGTGTCTCTGTTTACAGGATGTTAGGCTCTACAGATGAGCGCAGACTGAGCACATGGATTGCACAATTACTAGCATGACAGTGAAACTGTTTCACTCCCTTTTTATTTACCATTAAGAATCCTATATGCAGAAAGAGTAAGTATTTTCCTGTCACAAAAGGACATAGAGAAAAGAGAGAATTGTTTTAAATTATGCTTTTGTAACACAGACACCCCTCTCGTATTTCCACTGCCCTTTAGGAAGAGAACACTAGCAAAACCTATTTATCTTCTCATCACGGTGTGCTGAACTCTTTGTAGTTATTCTCTGTCATGCTGCACTGCAACATCAGAATCAATATAGGTTTATCAGATTACATGTCCCCTCCCCAGTCTACTTGCTAGTGTCATACCCGAGTCATATTCTGTTGGCCCAACTTGTGACATAAAGTGACTGGCCTTCATGGCCAAAACTCTGACGTAACCACAATGATATGGGGTAAAATAAAATCTAGCTAGATGAGGAAAAGGAATGTCATTACAGGATAGTTATTACAGACTATCAGTCATTTCCTTCATAACAATGTATGTTTTTACTCTTTCTTAACTCTCTTCCTTGTTGTTGTCGAATCCCACCGGGCACAGACGTCAGTTCAACTAACATTACCTCAATGTGAAATCAACAATAAATGTCACCATGATGTTGGATTTAGGTAAAAAGTTGGGTGAAAAAAGTACTTTTTGTAAATCCAATCAGTTTTCAACATTGATTCAACGTCATCATATTTTTGTTGTTGTTGTTGTTGTTGAAATTATGTGTAAACAACGTTGATTCAACCAGTTTTTGCCCAGTGGGGTGATGTGTGATTGTTTATGGCTCTGCTAGGGCCTGTTGCATGCTGACAGCTCTGAGCTTGTCATAAATCATACCCTGTCAGGTTTGCCTGAGCTCATCACTAAATAGCAGCATTTCAGAACCAACCATGTACATTTCAAAAGAAAGTAAATATGCATGTTGCTATTACTTTGGGGCTTTTGCAAGTCTGTAGAGCTGCTTGCCCTCTCCCTGAGCTGAGGGTAAGAATGAGGACACCCATTTCACTAGGGTCAGAATTGCTCCTCTTAATAAACAACATATACAGACAGATACAGTGATGGTATTGCTCAGTCCAAAAGCAGTAGTTCATTGGCCATTGTATGTGTACAAAGAGGTAGGTGTACATTTGAATAAGTACATTTGCATACTGTGCCTTAGCCAGGCCAAAGGCATTGCAGGCTTCCGAGGAGTGCTGACCTGATCATTTGCATTTATGACTAGCCTGGCAACCCACACAGTCCATTACACTAATAGAAAAAAATAACTATCTGAAGTGTAGTAGATTGACCCTCAATTCTTACAATATAATGATATTAGTCCAGTAGTCAGAGACACTGTCTTCCATACTCATGGAAGTTTCTGCTGGGGGCCAAGTTCAAAGCTAACTACTCCCATTACAAATAAGTGAGAGAGAAGTACTGGTCATACCATACCCTTTTCAGCACTCAACTTTCACACCCCTAAGAGCTATCTGTTACGCCATCTTAAGCCCTCACTCTATTCACTGGAGTAGGACTCATAAGTATACTTTTGTCAATGCTATGGGAAAAGCAGTTTAGGGGTCATGATCGGTTGGGCTCTATTCATGATATTGTTCACAGAAGGCAGCTGAGATGAGAGAAAAACTTTTAATTAAGCATACAGTCAGAACAAAGCTGTCAGTCAACACAGAAAGTCAACACACAATTACAGTGTTGGGGCCTTGTGTAAATCTCAAACTTCTCTGGCTCCATGCAGATACTTAGCATTTTTATATTATCAACTTATACCTAAGAAAATGACCAGACCCATGCAGCTGCTGTGTTTAAATCCATTGGATTTACAAACAAATATTTTTTAACCTGTCAACATGTTTTCTTTGTTTCACCAATTTGCTGCTGATGTTGAATATAATTGAGGAAGAATATTTGTCTCAAAACTTGAAATCCTTTAAAAACCATCAGGTGCAAAGAGGAATACCACTCACTATAGGATAGCTAATGAAGCATCAACACAGGGCTAATGTGTTTGTGATGTGATGCTTCTGTAGCGTTACTCAACGATTCCTAACATGTCCCTCACTTCAACCGACTATCCACCCCCAACAATAAAGTCATACAAAATTCCTCATTACACTTGAGAAACAGACGGTAGGCACAAAGGTTCAAAGTTAAGGTCTTAAAGTGAATAAAGGCTCTACAGTGAATGGTGAGGAATTGTTAAGGATGATACGAAGGAGTGGGATTTCTCCTGCATTTGTCCACGAGGGATATCACAGCCAAAGTTTCTCTATACATCAAAGGGCCGCGGCAAATAAAAGCACACTTGTCAGGGGCGAACAAACTGCTTCCTTTGTGCATTCTACCAGCCAAATTCAGGGACACAAAGCCTTTGGATGTAATACACTGCAAAGAAGACTTACCATTCAGATGACATGCTTTGCTCTGGCAGTTTGCTGTGTGCTTTTGTCTGCCCTGACCAGGACAGATATATAATATCACTGCATCAGAATCCTTTCAGTCCCTTTTACGACCTGTTAAAGCCTCCAATTACACAAGTTTTTTTTTTTTTACAACAAAGTAAACTTGATGCAGCCAGATAAGACAAGGACTGTTAACACTTGCACCTCTAAGGCCTGAGGCCTAAAATGAGTGTCAGGTTCTTACTGGTTTTAGCAATGAGGTACTCTCAGATCTGATCGGATTGGACATTGTTGTGGCAGCTGGCAGGGAAGCTAAGTCCTCTTTTTTGTTGTCCCATTCTGAAAACCTATGTTAGATGCATGCTTACCCACAGTAAACTGACCTCCAGCGCCACACCAATTACCTAATTCACTATGATAAGAAAATTATTTTACTTCAGAGGTTTTACAGATAAACTCGCTATTTTTTCTATTCCATACACAACATATTTATGATAGGCCATCATTGTAAATGACTTGCCTAGTTAAATAAAGGTTACATTTAAAATGTAATTATTAAATTATTTCCAGCATGTACTTCTTGGTCGAATTAGTATTATTATGCTATAGCACACCATAATTAACCGTGATATAACATACAGGTAATTTGACATGATTTACTATTTTAAAGAATGACATACTGTAGAACTGTAACATGTAATATGCTGTGTAGAGCATGTGTTTTGCCATGTGATAATGCCATTGTAGCCACCCAAAGTGGCTATGTCACCCAAAGTATGATACAAGCTTATGAATGATTTACAAAGCTGTTATGTCATGTTTGTGAAATGACTCATTATTTATGCAGGCTTTATGATTTGCACTTCTATAAACATGACTGATATGTTTGTTGTGCACTAGAACATGAGGGGAGTTTCCAGGGGCTTTTACTTGGGAGGGCATTTTTGACAATAACCATGGCCCCATGGTCGCTCTTCACAGCAAAGCTTTACACCATTCTTCTTTCTCAGGGGCGCCTGGGCTTGGAATGAAAGGATTTTTAATGTGCTTTAAAAAGTCTTTAAGTGAATGGTATGAGTCATCGTTAAGGTCATTTGCCTATCGCTGTAAATGAGTGTGGGTGTTTCACTAACTCACTAATAAGCTGGATATTGTTTTTATTATTTGAGAGCTAAATGGGATTTGGGGATTTGCAACGCCAGTAAGACGTTGCAAATGCAGTTGAATGTCAACTATTACAAATGTCTGCTTCTCCTGATGAAGACATGAGCTACCCAGATGTCTATGTAACCAAAGGAACTCCAACTGACATCTTCTCCCCTCACAATTCTACGTACACATAAAAAGCCTTGCCACCGCAAGGACAAAAAGTAGTGGACAAAGGATTCTTCTCTTGTTGTTCTGTCAAACATAAGGACCTTTTCAGACCAATAATACTAGTGAAGCCATGATTTGATAAGGCTGCCATGGCAACACAATAGGTCATCGTTCATAACAATAACACTAAAGTTCTTCACAAAAATTATTTGAATGCATTTAAATGGTTTGAAACTTGTCTGCCTGTTGAACACACATCCTCAGCCTTCTATAGGAATTTAACAACTGCATAGGACTTTGTTTTGGATGACTGGCTGCGAATGCTTATTGAATTGTTTTATTTCTGCCTTTTCTATTCCAGACATTCTGAAATTCACTAAAGCATCCCATGTATGTAACTTTAGTCTTTCACTTTTCAATGATTCATCACCCGACATCGATGAGACTTAAAGTGATAGTTCACTCAAATTTGTAATTGCATGAAGTATTTTCTTACCCTAGAAGTTGTCTTTAGGAGGGATGAGACCATAAGTTTCCATAACAAAAGTCCAAGATGGCTAACATTAGCTTCATTACTAAACTCGTACAGAAAGGCTACCTCAATCCAACTTCTATAATGACAAATTATATCACTCCTACTAAAGGGAATGTTAGGAACAGTT
Source organism: Salvelinus fontinalis (assembly GCF_029448725.1). NCBI lineage: Eukaryota > Metazoa > Chordata > Actinopteri > Salmoniformes > Salmonidae > Salvelinus > Salvelinus fontinalis. Next base: position 25,751,600 of record NC_074699.1, read on the forward strand.
GCGTTTTTCTATATGTGAGGGGTCTCAATAAACAGAGAAGTATAAAAGGAAGTATAACACTAAGGGCATAATTGGAGCACTCTAAATCATACTCAGAAGGCACGATTCAGATGGAGAACAACACAGTGGCAAAGCCGGGGTAAAGCTGTAGTGCTGAAATGCAAGGCTACATGCACAATACAACACATTCCCCTGAGGGTGAGTCATCACAAGCTCTATACATTTTGGGTGTGTTTTGGCTGAGTTCTTGAGTAGAGGTAGCGGGGCTGAGCATACTGCTGAGCCATCACAGCTATATAGTGATTTTACGTCACTTTATTTCACAACAGCAGACATTACCTGGTAAAGAGATTATTTGTACCCCCCCACACCCCATTCTTCATGAATCATGATGATGTGGAAACAACTTGCTTTTTGAAAAGTTCTATATCTTGAAAACTTGATAGCTGACATGCAACACATTTTGGGACTCTATCAACAGTGGACTAATGAAAAGAATGCATACTTTGAGAGGATTATTCCTTTAAGCAATGGTCCAGGACCAGGATACAGTATATGGGCAAAACACTGAATATATGCATTAGGAATATCCTTCTTATAACCATTCTAACAAACCAACCAACCATTGAGCCAATATATTATATTTGAATACTGGCAGGGCGCTGGCAGTGCACCTCCTTGCACAAAGGCGGAGGTAGCGGTCCTGCTGCTGGGTTGTTGCCCTCCTACGGCCTCCTCCACGTCTCCTGATGTACTGGCCTATCTCCTGGTAGCGCCTCCATGCTCTGGACACTACACTGACAGACACAGCAAACCTTCTTGCCACAGCTCGCATTGATGTGCCATCCTGGATGAACTGCACTACCTGAGCCACTTGTGCCACTTGTGTGGGTTGTAGACTCCGTCTCAAGCTACCACTAGAGTGAGAGCACCGTCAGCATTCAAAAGTGACCAAAACATCAGCCAGGAAGCATAGGAACTGAGAAGTGGTCTGTGATCACCACCTGCAGAATCACTCCTTTTTTGTGGGTGTCTTGCTAATTGCCTATAATTTCCACCTTTTGTCTATTCCATTTGCACAACAGCATGTGAAATTTATTGTCAATCAGTGTTGCTTCCTAAGTGGACAGTTTGATTTCACAGAAGTGTGATTGACTTGGAGTTACATTGTGTTGTTTAAGTGTTCCCTTTATTTTTTTGAGCAGTGTATATAGAGTAGAAACTGACAAGGACTAACAAGCTAATGTACAGCTGTCTATACATTTGTGGAATATCACATTTGACCTATCAGAACAATAATGTTACTGTTAGCTACAGGAAACTGCCAAAATAATGGGAACACTTCACTTGAGGAAATGAGGGATAGTATATTGAAAGCAGGTGCTTAAACACAGGTGTGGTTCCTGAGTTAATTAAGCAATTAACATTAAGCACGGGCTTAGGGTCATGTATAAAAATGCTGGGCAGGCCATTCTTTTGGCTACCATGGCTATGGTCCAATAGGATGACAATCCCTCCATCCACAGGGCACGAGTGGTCACTGAATGGTTTGATGAGCATGAAAATGATGTAAACCATATGCCATGTCCATCTCAGTCACCAGATCTAAACCCAATTGAACAATTATGGGAGATTCTGGAGTGGTGCCTGATACAGTGTTTTCCACCACCATCAATAAAACACAAAATTATGGAATTTCTTGTGGAATAATGGTGTCACATCCCTCCAATAGAGTTCTGGACACTTGTAGAATCCATGCCAAGGTGCATTGAATCTGTTCTGGCTCATAGTGGCCCAATACTCTATCAGGACACTTTATATTGGTATTTATCTTGGCAGTTACCTGTATAGCTTGCTTTAGATCACTCACCTTGTTTGATAAAGCAGATCTAAGTTCATCCACATGTACTGTACTTATGAGGCCAGTTGAAAATGAGACACTAACATCTCCATTGAGGTTATCAAGCTTGACAGGAAACCATGGAAAGATTTGAGTCATAAAATATGGTGAAACAAGATCCTGTGGTGCTATTCTACCTGTGCAATCCAAGCATAAAGGAATCTGTGCAGCAAAGCTTACCTTATTCTGTAGCTAAAGTAGGTGTCACTTGTCAGGCAACTGCCTATGGACTGCAATATCTCCTAGTGCAGGACCAGATCCAGAAAATAATATATCAGAACCCCAAATCAATGTAATGCCAGGGTTCTGTCCTGTTCTGTTGGTAGGGAGTGGGTCCCAGCAACCATCTTCTACTGCCCTGCTTTACATTTCAAATCCAGGTTGCATGACAGAAATGTCCATAAACCTTTTTTAAATATTTAAATGAAGCAACATGGGACAGAGACCAAAGGTACCCTTTCTAAAAAGACAGTTTCACTGGATTGATAATTAAAACATGGTAATAAAACATCATCATACTGTATTACTCTCCTCCAACTGACTTCCTCCAACTTTTGACTTCGGTTTACACCCGCAGCTTCCTCATCATCCTTTCAAATGCATTTCTTTATGTCATACAGTTTCCAATGTTGCAAAAATGCAACATTGGGCTTCAATGGTAGCAACAATTTGTGGTCATAAATTATTTTAAAATCACATCAAAATGGTTCATAAGCATTTACATGTGATGAAAAATATTGTCTAATGGTATATACATTTAAAATGAAGTTATATTTTGTCTGAAATAGCCAAATTGATAAACTTGAACAATCCAAATGTTTATATGTTTTAAAGTACACACAATTTTTTGTTTTTGTTTTCTGTGTATGGAGAACATATAACTTACTTTGAGTAATATATTATTGTCCTTTCTATCTTAAATTGTAGAGAACTTTCAATCTAACTTCTCTACCATAAAATGAATAGTCGTCAACAGCAGTATTCTGACCTCATAAACCACATTAAAAAAAGATTTTCAGTTTTGTTATTTAGATGTGTAGAGAGGGCATCAAAGTTACTCTTGAAGTATTTGGTTGTCCATATTTGCAGAATTTGGAAAGGAAACTTGTCTAACTTGTCTATCAAAATATGATTGTGGCCCTACACTCTTAGAAAAAAGGGTTCTAAAAGTGTTCTTCAGCTGTCCCCATAGGAGAACTCGTTTTGGTTCCATGTAGAACCTTTTTTAGTTCCGGGTAGAGCCCTTTTGGGTTCCAAGTAGAACCCTTTTGGGTTCTTCAAAGGGTTCTCCTATGGATCAGCCGAAAAACCCCTTTAAGCTCTAGAGAGCACCTTTTCTCTAAGAGTGTTTCTATCAGTGTGTCAACCCTTCAAACCCAATTTAGCTTTTTGCAACACTTACAAAACATAGAAATACAAAAACATAGAATGCCCACCCCAAATCACACCCTGACCAAACCAAATAGAGACATAAAAAGGCTCTAAGGTCAGGGCTTGACAATATATATACAAATAAAAATCGTCTGATTAATCGGCATCGGCTTTTTGGGTCCTCCAATAATCGGTGGTGTCGGCGTTGAAAAATCATAATCGGTCGACCTCTAGTATAGATAGCTGGCCGCTAAACTAACTTAGCAATATATAAACAAATATCTGACGGGCTAATTGACTGTCAGTGACTGACATAACGAGAAAAACTGCTGATGCAAAACCAAATTTCGAAATTGCACCTTTTGTATTCTACTATTCTGTCACGAACCGGCTCAAAGCCCGTAACAAAAGGGAGACAACGTGGAGATAAGGAATAACAAAATATATTTATTAAACTAAGGTAACCTAAATGCAATTAACAATGGTGTGTGTAATCAGTAATCAGTAGTGTAAGTGAGTGTTTTGCATGCATAAATGTGATAATGCGGTGTGTTGAAAGGTGCTAAAGCAAAAAAACAAAAAGTCACAAAAAGCCACAACAAAATCTATGACGGTGTCTGCATGGAGAGAGTCTCCTCCATGAATGGGGAAGTGGTGTATTTATCCTGGGAGACACCGGGCCCAGGTGTTTCCCATGTAGCTGACGACCCTCTCTCGCTCTGATTCAGAATGTTTGTTTCTAGATTTACATTTTTTGTACATAATCACTACATCTTAGAAAAGACAGGAAAACATATTTCATGTCATGTACATGCATGGATGGCCTACAACATATGCCCGTGTAGGGGCCAGTGTGGTGTTAGATGAGTGGACAGTTTTCAAATTTTCCAGAGGCTACTGCTGCTATAGTAATCATACTGACACTGAACAAACATTATTGTAAGATACATCTGGGTCTACGGAGATGCACTATGCAGTGTTTGACATGATTGCAGGATGCAATTAAGAAAACACTTTATGCTGCTACCAGCTCTCACGGTCTCACGTCAGAATTAGATGTTCATCCATGTTTCTCAAATGTCAAATTTCAAAGTTGTTCAAAACGACAAATTTGTTAAAGGTTAAGTTTTGGCATTAACTCCACATTCTTATGTTTAGGGTTAAGTTCAGGCATTAACTCCAAATTCTTAAGGTTAGGCATTCATTCCGAATGGTTAAGGTAAGGGTTAACTTTCTATAGCTGGATTCAAACTTGCAACCTTTGGAATCAGAGGCAGTTGCTTACACCCATCCACTATTCCCGTCCCCAATACCTTCTTGAAGGTAACGGCGCTCACTGTTGCCCCTAGTGTCCAGTTTCCACGTCATCTCCCGACATCCTCAGACATGGATGGACGTCAAATACTGACTTTTACATTTACATTACATTTAAGTCATTTAGCAGACGCTCTTATCCAGAGCGACTTACAAGTACATACATTCATACTTTTTTGTACTGGCCCCCCGTGGGAATCGAACCCACAACCCTGGCGTTGCAAGCGCCATGCTCTACCAACTGAGCTACACGGGACTTGTATCACGGGTGACTTGGCTGGTATTTTTACAATGTTGGGTCACACAGGGTTAATAAGCATCAGAGACCAAATGCCAACTCAGTAGGAAATAGAGAAGCCAGAGTTAAGTGCCTGCAATTGAATTTCAAATGTGAACAGTTCCAATCTCTCTACAGTTGAAGAGATTAACAAAAACCCTGCATCACAGTTGTGTGGGGTTTTTGAGATCGTAAGGGAGGATGGTAGGCCCCCTACTTGGCAGGGATGGCTCAAAGCTGTTTGCTTGGTGCTGATGCTGGGATAGAGCTAATGCCAGCAGACTGGATTCAGTGTAAAACATTTATTTAGGCGCAGGAGAAAATAAGTTTACTGATAAAAAACCCTGGTCAAAATAGATTTTAAGCTTGCAAGAGAAAAGCTTGATACCATGTTGTCTCTTTTCCCTCTCTACAATCACTTTAGAAAAATAGCATTGTTCATTTCTATACTGCCGATACAATGATATTCTGCAGAGTGATTTACAGTAGCTCGAATGGTAGCCAAAGTCTTAATGTATTTAAGTGTATGCAAGCAAAGAGTAATTTAGTATTATGTAGTAACATTTATGACTAGATTATGTTTCCACAAGGTGCATTGAAGTACTTGACTTCTATTTGTCTGTAGGTGAGTTTGTGTTCTGTTTACATGCTCTTGTTTTGTGGTTTATAATGATTGTCATTACTGTGATACTACTTGTGTAAGAGGATTTTTTTATACTTGTACTGGACCCTCCTGAGGAAGTGGTGAATCTTGAGAGATTTCGCCACCCTTCTTTTTGGTAATATTTTTGGGTGATAATGTCTTTCATACACGTAGTATTATGTCACCTTTCCTGATCTCTACGTTTAATATATCCTTTTTGGACTTAGGTTGAGAAACTTACAGAAACACAGCCACCACGGAGAAAAGTGTAGTTAAGTAAAAGCTGAAAAACTACTGGAAGAAAGAAGGGGGGTGACTGAAACAATAAAAAGCAACTCTTCACTCAGGAAGAAGTCTTAAGTCTTCAGTTTCTCTAATTAGTCAGGAGACTAAAGGATCACAGCTGTGACGCGCTGCCTTGTGGGAGACGGCAGCATTGTAGAAGGGGAGTGCGTATGTTTGTGTGGAAGTCTGTGCTTGTTTTCCTGCTTACCAGTCATGGAAACAGCAAGCTGCAATCTGTCTTAAACTTCAGCATCTACCGCCTAAACCATGTTCTCTCTCGCACTCAGCTTTATCAATAGTAGCCTTCCTTAAAAGTCCAGCCATACTCCCCTCAGCTGGAAAATCATAAAAATTTACAAGATGCAACCTGACAATAAAGAACATAGGATCTAGGAAAGTATGGGAATAAAGGTTTAATTTTGTCATATCAATGTTCTTTAATAGCACAACTGTAACTATAGCAGTTAGCAGTATTCATTTGATAATAGTAGGCCTGCCCCATTATTCTGCAGTAGAAAATCTGGCCGTTGATTAAGTACTATAACACATTTACGTCACAATTAAGGAAGGCATTTTCCAATGGGTTGGCAGTATACACTCAGAATACCAAACATTAGGAACACCTTCTGCTCTCAGAACAGCCTCAATTCGTTGGGGCATGGACTACAAGGTTCCACAGGGATGCCGGCCCATGTTGACTCCAAGGCTTCCCACAGTCATGTCAAGTTGGCTGGATGTCCTTTGGGTGGTGGACCATTCTTGATACACACGGGAAACTGTTGATCTTAAAAAAAACACAGCAGCGATGCAGTTCTTGACACAAACCGGTGCGCCTGGCACCTACTTCCATACCACAGGAGGTTGGTGGCACCTTAATTGGGGAGAACAGTAATGACTGGAGCGGAATCAGTGGAATGGTATCAAGTACATCAAACACATGGTTTCCAGGTGTTGGGTGCCATTCCATTTTCTCCCTTCCAGCCATTATTATGAGACATTCTCCCCTCAGCAGCCTCCACTGTACCATACCCCTTTCAAAAGTACTTCAATATTTTGTCTTGCCCATTCACCCTCTGAATGGCACACATACACAATTCATGTCTCAATTGTCTCAAGGCTTAAAAAAGTATAAAAGTATAAAAAAAACAGACTTAACAAGTATAAGTATAAACAAGTATAAAGTATAAGTATAAAAAAACAGACTTAACAACTTCAAATTATTTACGCATTTAAACAGATGTCATCTTCAAAAGTCACAACACATAACATGTAATGTCTCTCTTGGAGGCAAGATAAGACAATGATACCAACATGATCCTAGATTCTACCTGCAGTTGCTAAGCAACATCCACCTACAATCTCTCAATCTGTCCCATTGGTCAGTGGATAAAACGCAGTCGTCTCCTCATTGGCTCAGAGGAAGTTAATAAACTTTAGTCAAGACCTGCCTCTCTTGGAGAAAATGCAAAATGAAGAGTTTCTTGTGAATGAGAGGTCAGTACTTGCGCAGAAGAGTGCGGATATTTGCATTGAGCAGCACCGTGCACAGACATTTCAGGGGCGCTCAAAATTAAACGTTTTAAAATAATAACTTAATAATATAATATTTATGATCTTCCAACTCATGATATATGGCTGGCAGGCTAGTGGCTCGTGTAGATATTTGAGTGGTGGTTAGCTAGAGTCTAGACTACCTGTGTTGCTGATGGAGTCGAGTCAGAGGGTCGTTGATTCAGGCTTTATGTCTTTCTGCTTCTGTGCTGCGCGTATCAGCCAACCAGACCGAGTATTGATGACGTAAATCAAGTATTATCGTGTGTAAATGAAATGTTATGCTGCTGTGGTAGCTTGCTACACACACTTGACCAGTGACCGCATCTTAAGCAATGCAAGTTTGGATACCGGGCGTGCGCAATCTCCATACAGCGCAGACTGGAAAACAGGCGCAACGCGGGCGCGCCGAGCTCTGTACAGGGCAAACCACGTCATGACGACTTGCGGGCAGTGGGTTCAGAACAACTTTACAAAACAATATGTATACAGTGTCTTCAGAAAGTATTCACATCCCTTGACTTTTTCCAAAGTACATGTTAGAATCACACCTGCATTGTACAATATTTGCCCATTATTCTTAAAAAAATGATTCAGCCTCCCGGGTGGCGCAGCGGTCTAGAGCACTGCATCGCAGTGCTAACTGCGCCACCAGTCTCTGGGTTCGCCCCCAGGCTCTGTCGCAGCCGGCCGCGACGGGGAGGTCCGTGGGGCGACGCACAATTGGACTAGCGTCGTCCGGGTTAGGAAGGGTTTGGCCGGTAGGGATTTCCTTGTCTCATCGCGCTCCAGCGACTCCTGTGGCGGGCTGGGCGCAGTGCGCGCTAACCAAGGGGGGCCAGGTGCACGGTGTTTCCTCCGACACATTGGTGCGGCTGGCTTCCGGGTTGGAGGCGCGCTGTGTTAAAGAAGCAGTGCGGCTTGGTTGGGTTGTGCCTCGGAGGACGCATGGCTTTCGACCTTCGTCTCTCCCGAGCCCGTACGGGAGTTGTAGCGATGAGACAAGATAGTAATTACTAGCGATTGGATACCACGAAAATTGGGGAGAAAAGGGGTTAAAAAAATAAAATAATTTAAAAAAATGATTCAAGCTCTGTCAGGTTGGTTGTTGATATTTGCTAGACAGATATTTTCAAACCAATTTAAGTCAACACTAACTAGGCCACTAAGGAACATTCAATGTTGTCTTGGTCAGCAACTTATATATTTTCGTATATTTGACCTTCTGTTTTAGGTAATTGTCCTGCTGAAAGGTACATTTTTCTCCCAGTGTCTGTTGGAAAGCAGATTGAACCAAGTTTTACTCTAGGATTTTGCCTGTGCTTAGCTCTATTCTATTTCTTATATCCCAAAAAACTCCATATTGAAAATATGAAGTGGTACTCAGTGAGGTGATGGATTTAACCCAAACATAACACTTTGTATTCAGGATGAGTTAATTACTTTGCAGTATTTTATTGGCTTATTGCAAACAGGCTGCAAGTTTTGGAATATTTGTATTCTATTCATTCTCATTTATGTTAGTATTGTGGGGTAACTGCAATGCTGTTGCGCCATCCTCAGTCATCTTCTATCACAGCAATTAAACTGTTTTAAAATCACCATTGGCCTCATGGTGAAATCTCTCAGCGGTTTCCTTCCTCTCCGGCATTTGAGTTAGGAAGGGTGCATGCATCTTTATAGTGATTGGGTGTATTGATATACCATCCAAAGTGTAATTAATAACTTCAACATGCTCAAATGGATATTCATGTCAGTTTTATTTTTTACCCATCTATCACTAGGTGCCCTTCTTTGTGAACCATTGGAAAACCTCCCTCGTTTTTTGTGCTTGAAATTCAATGCTCGACTGAGGGATCTTACAGAGAATTATGTGTGGGTTACAGAGATGGGGTACTCAATTAAAAATTGTAAAAACACTTATTGCACAGAGTGAGTCCCTGCAACTTAATTAAGCACATTTTCACTCCTGAACTTATTTAGGCTTTCCATAACAAGACATGAGATTTTCATTAATTAATTTGTAAACATAATTCCTTTTTGATATTATGGGGAATTGTGTGTAGACCAGTTACAGAAAACTGTGTGTGTGTGTGTGTGTGTGGGGGGGGGGTGCTCAGCACAGGTAGACCCCCTTCTATGCACCTGGCATTGAGCTTCCTGGCTAAAAATAAAGATCAACATTGGATGCTGTGCAACGGAAAGACCTAATTCAAAGTGATGAGTTGGCTTCTTTCCAGACATAATGTAAGTCTGATTTCTTTTCTCTGAAGATATATACAGCCATTACAAAAAGGGTGCTGGTATCAAAGTGCATGTACAACACCTATTGTTAGAGCTGGTAGAAAACAAATGTATTTACTTAAGAGCGGCAACTAGATGGGGCTCAATACAGCTCTCAGTGAGTAGGAATTCTTAAAACTGTTCAACATTTTAACAATATTTTATGAGCCTTCATTTCTGTTTATGTGTAGCCTGATATTGAACAGTGAAAAAAGCTCCACAGGTGAATGAGTTTCCCTATACAGATGGGTTACAAGCGGAATGAACGAACATCACAAGTCTCCATGTCAACAGCATTCACATGCATGGCCATATGACTTGACAGTAAAACAGCATGTCTGATAACTCAATCTACACCTTCCGTTCAATTTTATATTGAAAGGAAATATATGTACAGTAAACAGGGAAAAGCTCAGAAATGAACCATTTGAGAAAAAAAAGATTGAACGAGTTGAATTATTCATGGTAAAAACCAACCACATACATTAGTTAAACATTTTATTACTAAATAACAATAGCAAATTATTGGTACAACAAATGTTAATGTAGGAAATAATGTAAAAACATTAATTCTACAACCAAAAATAAAACTAAGAACAAGTTCAGAATCATACACAATTCAAGCAAAAACTATTCAAGAAATCCATAGGACTTAATTTCTCTCTCCATAGCTACACACGATTCCCCAATATCTACACGACATCAGCAACATCTGGCCAAAAGCAGGTCTCACATCCTCTTTGTCACACTCTTGAATTTCTGGGAGGTTTTATAGAATATGGACTTTTTCCTCTGAACATCCATGAGGTGAAGATTCCCCTCAGAAACACTCCTCATAACTCTTCTGGGCTCGTTCTCCTCTGACCCTAAGGAGAAACACAATGCTTAGAAGAGCCCCCCGTCTGTATGGAGAGCTTCAAATTAAATGTTTTTCCTTTGCAGTGTGAAAAATCCCATCATAAAAACAAAAGTTGGTTATTTTAGATTACATAAATTGAACAATAAAACAAATTGCTGTCTAAAACAAATCACATCAAAAGTATGCAATCTGACGAGAGACCAAATTCTGCACTTGTCCAAAAGCCAAACAAAACCATTCAAAATAAAATACATGTCATACGTAACAGGCAGACAAGCGCCTTCATTGTTGATTAAAAACAGATTAAAAGCTTGTGTCCTTCATAACAGACATATATATAAAAAAAAGCATATTCTGGCCCTGCCCTGAACTTTGTGTTGCAGCTGACAGATGTAGGCATAAGCTCTGCGTGTAAGCACCACTAATTGAAATGAACATGGGGATTTTAGAGGGGGAAAAAGCCACACATTTAATATATTTAAAAAATAGTGAATGAAAGCAAACTACACTCTTTCCCTGGGTCACTTCAGGGGAGAAATACTGGTATTGTTGCACTCACCAGCAAAACGACGCACTCTTAGTGGTCTGCTTGCTACTACTGTGGGGTCCTGCTTTATGCGCTTGGGTGCTGAAAGGATTTCCTGCTCTCTGCTGCTGCTACAGGGGGAAATAGAAACAAGAGATGAAATGTGTTAATATCTGAGCAGCACAACACTTCCTTCCTTGATCCTTCACTAGAAAAATGTTTTTAAGAGTACATCACAACCACACTTACCAGTTTATTTTGCGTTTGCCCTGCGCAGCCGAAGTCATGGCCATGTAGGTCTTGCCACGTCGGATGTCTAACAGAGATGGTATCTCCAGTCTGCGGGAAACAACAAGTCAGGCAATGTCACTTTCCTTCTCAATATTTGATCAGTCTCTGACATGTGACCAAAACATATAAACAGACTGGAATGAGTACAGCACTCTGTTACGTTAGACATTTCTGAGCTCTCTCACTGCCACTTGCTCGTACCTAAAACTTAAGAGAGACAAGGCAGCTCAACGTTGAGAAATAAGTACTTGGAGGGGCTCGAACCCGAATACAATTTCTGCCAGTCTGTCACCTGGGACAAAATGTGTCAAATAAAAATGTCAATTGTTGCGATAAGAGGCAAAAAAAAAAAAATTATACAGAGAAAGTGTCTTAATCTATGAATGTATGCACTGTTTTACATTGTTCAGCAGCTAATATTAAACTGGACTGTTGAAATGCTGGAGTATGATGACCATCTTTGACAATACCACACCCACCTTTTGGGGGGCTTGCTCATGTCATTGGCTCGGGGAGCCTGCTGTTGGCTTGGACTCAAGGGGCACGAAGTCTCAGCCTGATGATTGGGGCTACATTGGTAAAGGATGACGGTAGAGTTGGCAAGAGCTGCTTCATTGTCTCCATTTTCAATGTCAAATGTCATGTTGGGGTCATTGACTGCAGAGTGCTGGAGAGGCAGGAGTGAAGGCCTGTTGAGTGTACCACTGGCCTCTGGAGTGTAGAGCAGTGGAAACATCCCCTCCTGTCTCAACACATCCTGAAGGACCATGGGAACCTGCGCTGAGGCGGAGACGACACTCCCAGGGTTTGGTGGAGACACTGCCAGCTTCCTCCTGGTAGGTTTCTTGGGAATTGGTTCCATCACTGTCACCTGGGCCACTGGGCCTAGAAAACAACATCAATAGGATTTATTTTTTATGAAGAAGCCATAAAGAACCTAACAAATTTAAGCCTATACATGATCAAATAAATTGCTATCAAGTTACACAACACTTCATCAAGGTCAATTCCATTTCAATACAGTCCAATCCATTCACTGTGAATTGACAATTCGTTTTTTTTTCCAATTTTGGCCTAGCTCTACAAATCACTTAATGAATTGAGAGGTCAAATGGAATTGAAAAAAAAAATCATAAACATCCTCCACCAAGCACTTACATGGAAGTGTATACACCTTGGATGTATTCACTGTGTTAAGACCTTTGGAATGTTGCGGATATAAAAACGTAAAGGGTTCCATATTTTACTTGACAGTCACATCTGTTCTACATACATTTATATGGGAGCATTCTATAAGCTTCTTCCTGAACAGGGTCCAGGGTTCATCCTGTTCAGCCAGAACACTTCCTGTTAGTAATTGGTGAGGCCTTGCTACTTGGTTTACTAGTTTGAGCTCAAGTGCAAGATAAGAATGCATTATCCAGTCTAAATCACAGTAGGCTGTCGGCTTCAGCATGTGGGTATTCACTAACAACATGGCAGTAGTTTGCCATAGCAATGTCATACATGGCCCAGGGATGAAAGTTTATTTTTTAATTACATTTTTTATCCCATGACTGGAACTGGAGTCGATCTCAGATCGGCGGGAAAACATTTTGCCTCGAGGTCCACATCGGGATGTCGAAATTCAACGGAGGGCTGCACAGATTTTTTTACGATATGTTTGTCAAAAATCGATTTGCGGTCATGAAAAAGGGCAGTTATTTGAAAATTGATATGTCCATTACAATTTCTACATACATTCTATCTAGTCTTAGACATTCAAGTGTGGTCTGGAGTGTCTTTATTTTAATACCCCAAATAAATCACCCTCCTGGAGAACTTTAACCCCTGCATGGCCTTACCATCTGTGTTGAAGCACCATACTCATATTTTAAGAAAATAAATCACATCTGAATAGATCTTAGGTGGCACCGGTATAAAAAGAAGACACAGTATCACCACCATTGAAAGATGAAGGAATAACATTTCTGTAAAATACTGAAAAGGAGAAGTCCACATCTGCAGTAGGCCTAATTTGGGTTCTCATCTTTTGGCAGTTGGAGAAGTGTAGAGGTAGCCAAAGAAAGTGAACCTGGTGACCTATACACAGTGCAGACATTAATCAGAGGTGTAAGGGAGTAAGGGCCGGGACACATTCATGCTCACAAATTGAGTTTCACCAGTCCCGACAAGCCCAGCTACTGTGACATGGAAGTTGGCTAAGTAGGGGAAAAAAGAAAATGAATCAAATCGATCAAAATCAAAATATAATTCGATGTTACAAAGAAACCAAGACTTAAAGCCCTCAGAACTGCCTCAATTAGTCAGGGCACGGACTCCACAAGGTTTTGAAAGCGTTCCACAGGGATGCTGGCCCATGTTGACTCCAATGCTTCCCACAGTTGTGTCAAGTTGGCTTGATGTCCTTTGGGTGGTGGACCATTCTTGATACACACGGGAAACTGTTGAGCGTGAAAAACCCAGCAGCGTTGCAGTTCTTGACACAAACCGGTGTGCCTGGCACCTACTAACGTACCCTGTTCAAAGGCACTTAAATATTTTATCTTGCCTATTCACCCCCAATGGCACAGATACACAAGCCATGTCTCAATTGTCTCAAATCTTTCTTTAACCGGTCTAATCCCATTCATCTACAGTGATTGAAGTGGATTCAATAAGGGACTATAGCTTCACCTGGATTCACCTAGTCAGTCTGGTCAGTGTTCATTAAGTTTTGTACACTGAGTGTATATTTCCACACTATGAGGTTGGAATAACTGTTTAATAACAGCTGTTTGAAAAGACAAAAATGTAAGCCTGTTTTGCTGGGATGGAGTTTTGGCCTGCCCTGTGACGTCACCAGGCGGTAAACTAGTTAATAGACCAATAAGAGAGTTCCAAACCACTCTACCAATAACAGCTAGTTTTCAGTTTTCCCCTCCCCACTCAGACCACTCCCAGACAGTCCTAGAACAATTCTTGCTTGAGAAATTACTCTTTGCTAAGAAGCTATTTTTGCTTCTTTTTGACATTTTTTATGGAATACAATCATAGTAAGATGACTTAATTGTTATCCAGAAATGATTGATACTGAGAAAATCTGCTGCATTGGACCTTTAACCAATCAAGCAAACATAACAAGGCCACATAAAATCCTTATGGAACACAAAGCAAGGAATGAGGGAAAACAACTTATGGCCGACAAAGCAGGAGTGGACATAAGCCTAACATAGGATAAGTTATTTCATGGTATAAGTGGTTCACAATCACTAGCCATAATGGATGACTCACACGCTTAACAACCTGTCGAATAAAAGATACAGCTACACTGAATGGATCACCATATTAGTCATCAGTGAGGATGAGTCATACACACTACATACTGTTATTTTTTGGTCATTTGATCAAGACTAACTTAGATACAACTAACTTTACATACAACTGATTAAATGGGAATAATTGATATAGGCTACACAATACATTTTTAATATACACCAAAGTCGTTTTAATAGAAAACGTGTCTTCCATTGACCGGCCTAAATGTTATGAATAGAACTTTGGGGTTTAATTCTGTAATAAGAGCATAAACGTATTAACATGAAAAAATATGTTTTACGAGAATAGGTAGACTATGATAAAACCGGCTGAGATTGAGGATTATGTCACCAAAAGAACGTAAGCAGGGTTGTTAGAGTTTAAAAGGTGGTGTGTAAGAGTAAAGTGGCGTGCACGTTGCATCAGAGCAGAAGGAGGCAGACTCACTTGTTGCAGTGAGACACTGCGGCTGCATCATTTACATGCTGCTGACCACAGCCCTGTGACGCCGCTTCCTACCTACTACATTTTACTGAGGAGGCAATTCCCAGAAATGTGAGCTGTGTGGTGGTGGATTTGACATATCAATTTGCCTACCCACCCCCGCACAGACAAAATAGAACAACCAACTAAATTGTTTAATGTAGAAGCTTTTAAGTGACAATGCTCACATTTTTTAACAACATACTTGTGTATCATAAAACGGAGGGGGGATATGGAAGATTAATGGACCTATTTATTCATACGAAGAGCAGAAAGCAATATTTAGGAAATTTGAGTCACAGCTCAGATAGCAAGGCAGGATGAGGGGACAGTGATAAATGGTACCGTTTCTGATGGAGATCTGGCCCGACAATAAATGGCAGCCAAGTTCTTTCAATCACATATTTTTGGCTTGTAGGATTAATACATGCATGAGGTGCTATTTCTGGTGGAGACCGCACCATATTAGGGTCGCTTGGCTGCTGCCTCCCTCTTTATAGTGCTGCTGCTGTTATCGCTGACGGGACAGGGGCGTTTACGCTGGCCTTGCCTACCTTCTTTTCCCTGCAGTGAATTTGCATTTTCATGAATGAGGTTTGAGCAGCCTGGGTTGGGAGGGCTGGATGCTGGATTGACTGAGTACAAGATATGGAGGAAAGGGGGAGGGGGGCAAGGAGGGAGAGTGTGATCGAGCAGGAAAAAGTAAGACTGGCACAGAACGAGGTTGGAGAGAGAGAAGAGTGATTGAAATTGTGTGGGCCATCCTGTGCTGAAGGGAGATAAGGGGATGGGTACAAGGCATTGGACTGGCAGGGTGCAGAACCCTATTGAGAGTGTCATGTGTGGTGACCTGCCCTCGTATCCACTTAGAGATGGTGCGGTAATGAAAAGGTTGGAAGAGGGAGGATCTCCATACTCAATCATTATCAAGCGCTGATGCTAGTTACACAAACACACTAAACAGGTAACATGACTTGGACAAGATCTTATTTCATATCTAGAGTGTAAATCATAGTCCACAGACACGATAGTCCAGTGTCCCATTGTGCCATAGCTACCTGGCTCTGAGATCACCATCTGCGGGGGACACAAAGCCCGAACGCGCACCGCCCCACAATTCCCAACCAACTTTCTGGTCTGGTACGCGTCCTCTACTCATTTGAAAGTGTTGACAGTTGGAGAAACTGCTTGAGGTGCGCTCATAATGAGAAAAGTATGAAAGCCAACGGTCCAATATTCTAACACTGCAGTGCGAATGTGTACTGGTTTTGGACTATGATAAACCCTTAAGGCCATTCATGTAATGCACAATCACAAAAAGCCATTCTGAAGTAGATAAGACATGCAAAAAAATAGGGCTGTGACTGTCATGGAATTTTGGACGACGGTTATTGGTCAGCCAAATGACCGTGGTCACCGTTATTACTGCTCGAATAGCAAAATAAAATACACACATCTCCTCTGCTCCTGACTGCATGTGCTGCTGCCTGTTTGCTACAACACCTTGCTTGTTTCAGCAAGGAGTAAAGTTATCACATTGTTAACAGGCCATGTTACCGTAGAAACAGACTCAACCGTACAAATTCCTGGCCGTCCCGTCTTCAGTCAGCCGTTCCACCAAAAAAAAGTTAACTGTTATGAGGGTTATTATATTTTTATGACGGTTAAACAGTAATTGTGCCAGCCCTAGTAAAAAAGTGTTTTTAAAGCCATTTCCTGTTGCGCTGTGGTCGTCCGGTGTTGTTTTCTTTAAAAATGTAGCTGACGTTTCCCACAATGTGTTTCAATCAAATGTAGACCATCTGTTCAGCAGAAAATATCATTACAGACAATTTGGATGGCCATATTTCACATACTTCCTTATTGTACTTCCCTAAAGGTTTCCCAGTCCTTTTCTTTCTCTAAAAGGGGTCTCAAGTGTTATTTCATTTTCACAAAATATCTTTAGTTCCAGACCAGAAAGTCCACAGTGCTGCACAACTGGAAATCAAATTCTATTTCATGTCGGAATACTTTTTGTAGTTTCTGTAACAGTTTGCCTATTTTATTTTTCCTCATTTAAGAATCAGTTGAAGTGCCAATTGATATCCCATCATCTCGAGGATGGCAGAAGGGAAATTAAGTTGTTACACTAAACACCAGTGATCAGTGGGAATAAAACCAAAAAAACTGTTAATCCACAGATCAATATTACTCATTTCTCACTTCAGTTTGAGCACTACAGAGGGGATGTTTAATATTGTCAGTTCATTATTTTAACCATTTCAGTCCTTGTGGTCTTCTGAAAAAAGCCTTCTCTGTTAACATCCCAAGTTTATACTAGTGAATCCTGAAACCAGTTTTATCACAACTGAAATTGCTGATGAACAATTAACAGCTGAAACAGAGCTTTTACCACAGGAGTGATGACTTTGATGGACATATTTGATCCCCTCTGACTGTCACTATGAAGGATTCCATGTGGCAAGCTATTAGATTAATGACCAGGTTAGCAGGCCTGAGGGAGAGTAAAGACAGGTTTACCTTTCGATGATGGATTGGGTTGAAGGCGCAGCGAGACTCTCCTCTTATGTTTCTCAGCACCTGAGTGACAGACAACAGTATGTTCAACAACACAGCCTCCTTCATGAATACCATGCCGCCCCCCCAGTTATCAGCACAACACACAGCATGACTAGCATCACAGCTCAGCCTGCACAGTTATCAATAGAACAGACACAATCGTGCCTCAGCATTTGGCTGTGGTAAATGTGAATAATCATCACGAGCTGTGTAGCAACGTCTGCTATTGTACACTTGCCTGGTTAAAAAATGGGTAGCCCTTTACACTTGTATCCGTATATGGGTTGAAAATGTCAGCTTTGGACATTGATAAGCTCTTAAATTGGAAGAGTACAGTAACATGCTATACATGACGTCAGAACTCAGGCTCGCAACTTCACAGCTCTGTATGGGTTTTGACTGACAGCCGTTCTGAACTTGAGCACTGCTCATGACAAGAAGTTGCCCCAATCCCTCCTGCTAATTGGGCAACTTTAGAAAATGTTTTTTCTGAGTGAGGGAAATGGTGTAAATTACAAGGACTATGTATTTTGAAAGATGAGATGCTAAGGATTATAATAAATACTGCTTTGATGTCATACAAGCAGTCCCAATGTGTCCCAATGTGCACTTCACAGAGTCCCAATGTGCACTTCACATTTCCATATCATAAAACTCATGTAATATACATTGTCAACATTTATGATTACTATGTTTGATGTACAGTTACAAGATAACATGGCGTTATACCCTGGGTTGTCCTGAACAGAATGAGACTGTTTGTTGTATTGTGAAGAAAGTTTGCCGCAAACTATGCATTTGGATTTACTCATGAATCCATTCCGTGCGCACCAAAATAACAATCTGTTTCTCTGAATTGCTTTGTGAAAGCCTAACACTAAGATCCTATTTTATCATTTTGATAGTCATGTTGGCAATAGAACAAGCGCTCAAATTTCACCCACCTGACCCAGATTGTAAAAAAACAAACAAATGCAGTGAAAAATACTGTAAATTTAAAAATGCACATAAAATCAACAGTGTAATGTTTGGATTCAATCTTGTGTCAGCTGAACTGTTGGCCTCACCTTTAGTCTAATAATTTCCCCATAATCTCCAAACGGTTCCCTTCTAATTTCTACCATGGTTATGCATTTCCATATTTTTTCTGTAAGAAACATTTCAATTTAGCTCTATCCCTATCCAATTCCCACAAGTGTAAGGGGTTAAATGTTCAATGCAGCCATTTTTAATCAAAATATGAAATAATTGTTACCCAGAAATTCAGTTCCTTACTGTGATTGTTTTCAATTAAAAATTGTCAAAAATAAACAAATATTGCTTCTTAGCAAAGCGCAATTTCTCAAGCAAGATGTTTTCTAGGACTGTCTGGGAGTGGTCTGAATGGGGAAGGGAAAACTAGCTGTTATTGGCAAAGAGATTTGGAACTCTTTCTTATTAACTAATTTACCACTTGGTGATGTCACCAGGCAGGCCAAAATGCCATCCAACCAAAACAGGCAGACATTTTAGGCTGTCTTTTCTTAAACTAAAATGGACAGCATCATAATGTTTTACAATTTCATAGAGTGTAAATATATATATAAAATTACAGAAATCAAGTTTTGATTGCACTGGGCCTTTAACTAAATGAAGCTTTAAATATATAATAACAGTAGTCTTCAGGATAGTCATTGCAAGGTGAAAACGGAGGGAATAGAACAAACAGACGGGACCTATTGAGATCTGGTATCATACATTTGTGCTCATGGCTTGTGAAAGGAGGGTCAAATTACAGGATATCACTCAACTACAAGCACAAGTGGACAGGGCCAAAAATACTAAATAAAAGACACAGGGAAACAAGCATGTGACGGGTGCAGGGGGACAGGTGCGGGGTGCACCTGCTGACATATGATGGATAGCAACATGGTAATTAAGTATTGCTGGCCAGCTTTGGTTCACGCTCCATTGTCTCCTAGGGGCTGAATGTCATGAAAGGAGGCCTGATGGCGCACTGGTGCTGGGTTATACAGGACCTGGAGAATGGTGGCTCCAGTGTGTGTAGGCTCCCATGATCAACAGTAAATAGAGCCCAATAGCCCAGGGCCACCAGATATTGCTGTATGTTATACTACAAAGCAAGATCAATGCCAGCTAACTTGCCAAAATATATTTTGATTTTCTAGAAAGAATGGGCATGGTCTAATTAAATCAACAACCAAAAACAAATATTGAACTTCAGCTTTCTTAATGAAGCAGAAAATCAATAGCTTTGTAGTATACCCCTCAGGGGGAAATTACATGTCATCGTTGTCACGGGGAGTTGAAGCTAAGTCTGCGTTTTTTTAAGACAACATAAGGTCATGACTTACTACTGCAGGGACTGTTTTGATGGGGACAGATGAGGTGTGAAAATGATAGGATGGGTGCGAGCTCTGGCCTAAGCCTGGAACCCTCAGCCTGGGTCTCCTCGTCCTTCTGCTCCCCTGCCTTCTCCTGATCGGCCCACACCACACCCCTCTCCCTGAGGACCAGGTGCTCCAGGTCCTGGTTCTCAGCCTCGTCGGTAGCTGTGACCAGGCCCGACCCCCTCAGTGTCCAGTACTGTCTGCTGTAGGCAGGCAGCAGCATGTGCACCATTCTGAACAGAAGAAAGCATGAAACTCAGGCTTAAAAGATGTTCTGTTGAGTCAGTATCACAATTTATAGTATAAAGTTGCCAAAGTGAATTTTGTTACACATGTATGCAACACCTAGTATAGTATAATTCATAAGACTAATAATCTCTATTCACTAATTCATATAAGTAAGCGATAACGACACCGTACATTCTCTGGAGGTAATGTATGACAGGTATGGATGGCACACAGTCATTCATGCTCACATAGTACAGTGTGAGTCACATGACTCATACTCCCATTTTTCATAAATATTATTTCATATCATTCCCATCTTAATATGTCTGTATCTACCTGACCATATTTACCCATTAATGTAGGATTGAGGCCTGAAGATTCCTTTTAAAACATGTAGCAATATCTGTACAACAGATGTTATGGAGTATTGGCTCAGATTGACTTAAGTCTACTTGACAGGTCTGAAAAGTCTGACAAACCCCTTTAAGACCATCTTATGGTAATATCACTGCATTTCCACTCTCTGTCTTCAGTGGATACAGGTGGATGATTCAACTCTGATACGCAATGCCAGGCTTTTGTTCCAGCCCTGCTGTAGCATACCAGACTCCAGCAATCAGCTGCTCAACAGGAACAAAAGCCTGCACACCCATTAGCTTCCAGCTGGAGCGTTGGCTTGGCCACATGTTTTACACAGTAAGTGAGGTATTTTTCCACTGTGGTATCACTGGACTAAAGAGTATCAAATACAGCAATGAATATCGGTATAGAAGTCCAAATTTTGGTATGGCGACAACATTACGCGTTCAATACTGAAAAAGAAAAATGACCTACTTTTTAGTCTGTTTGTTCTCCTGGTCCTGGATGCCGATGAGGTGGGTCATTTGCTCAATGTGTTGCTTGAGGTCCTCTACCTGTAGCTGGAGCCTGTGGCAGCGAAGGTCCTTCTGGAGTACCTGAGGGGGAAAGCGGAAGAGCTGGTGAAATGACCATGAGGGAACATATTGAGTAACCCCGACCACAGCTAGAGAACAAGCTGGCAGGGAGTCATCAGTGACGCACAAGACAATGAGTCTTGAGGGGTTTATTTTGTGCCATGCTTCATCTCTGAGAACCTGTCTTCTGGGTAAAAAAAAAAATAGCTGTCATCCAACTCTGACGTAAAAGAGTATACGAAACGACAGCAGAGAGAACATTTGACAAGCGGATGAATCATTGTTCTGTGCCACTTCCTAGAAGAGGGATGAGAAAGAGGAAAAAAACATCTACATGGTTTTAGGTAACTGGCTGTGTGAGGGATGCGTAAAGATCATTGATCCATTCACCTCAGTCATCCACCAGTGAACAAGAGCAATAAAATAAGCACAGTTCTAATTACCTGGAGAACAGATGGAAGAAACTGTCACAACAAGTTGGGACGAATTTGCATAAACAAACAAACTAAAAGTAAAAAAATATATAAATGTATATTTATAGCATAGAGTTAACTTCCTGTGAGGCGTTCCCATCCCTTCTATAATTCTCTCTGGGAGATGAAAAATTACAGATTTAAAAGGGATAGTTCACCTTAACTATAAGTAGAACCATTTATGTAGAATTAGCCATTAGTTTTTATATGGATCTTATCCAGCGAGTCAGCAAACAAAATAAGGCTTTAGGTAGCTTACAATTAAGCAGCATTGTCAATAAATCTTCACAGTCCCTCCTGGATTTTGTGTGATATTTGCGGGCAACAATGCACTGACGAGGAAAAAAATGTGTGTTAACGTGTGGCTTGATTGAACCATATTATGCTGTAAATGTGCAATGATTGTTTAAAATTGAAATTCTTTGCTGACTCAAAAGGAACACCTACAGCTGAAGTGGGAAGTTTACATACACTTAGGTTAGAGTCATTAAAACTCGTTTTTCAACCACTCCACAAATTTCTTGTTAACAAACTATAGTTTTGGCAAGTCGGTTAGGACATCTACTTTGTGCATGACACAAGTCATTTTTCCAACAATTGTTTACAGACAGATTATTTAACTTATAATTCACTGTATCACAATTCCAGTGGGTCAGAAGTTTACATACACTAAGTTGACTGTGCCTTTAAACAGCTTGGAAAACTTCAGAAAATGATGTCATGGCTTTAGAAGCTTCTGATGGGATAATTGACATCATTTGAGTCAATTGGAGGGGTACCTGTGGATGTATTTCAAGGCCTACCTTCAAACTCAGTGCCTCTTTGCTTGACATCATGGGAAAATCAAAAGAAATCAGCCAAGACCCCAGAAAAGAAATTGTAAACCTCCACAAGTCTGGTTCATCCTTGGGAGCAATTTCCAAACGCCTGAAGGTACCACGTTCATCTGTACAAACAATAGTACGCAAGTATAAACACCATGGGACCACGCAGCCATCATACCACTCAGGAAGGAGACGCGTTCTGTCTCCTAGAGATGAACGTACTTTGGTACTAAAAGTGCAAATCATTCCCAGAACAGCAAAGGACCTTGTGAAGATGCTGGAGGAAACAGGTACAAAAGTATCTATATCCACAGTAAAAAGAGTCATATATCGACATAACCTGAAAGGCTGCTCAGCAAGGAGCACTGCTCCAAAACTGCCATAAAAAAGCCAGACTATGGTTTGCAACTGCACATGGGGACAAAGATCGTACATTTTGGAGAAATGTCCTCTGGTCTGATGAAACAAATAATAATGACCATCATTATGTTTGGAGGAAAAAGGTGACGCTTGCAAGCCGAAGAACACCATCCCAACTGTGAAGCACGGGGGTGGCAGCATCATGTTGTGGGGGTGCTTTGCTGCAGGAGGGACTGGTGCACTTCACAAAATAGATGGCATCATAAGGCAGGAAAATTATGTGGATACATTGAAGCAACATCTCAAGACATCAGTCAGGAAGTTAAAGCTTGGTCGCAAATGGGTCTTCCAAATGGACAATGACCCCAAGCATACTTCCAAAGTTGTGGCAAAATAGCTTAAGGACAACGAAGTCAAGGTATTGGAGTGGCCATCACAAAGCCCTGACCTCAATCCTATAGAACATTTCTGGGCAGAACTGAAAAAGCGTGTGCGAGCAAGGAGGCCTACACACCTGACTCAGTTACACCAGCTTTGTCAGGAGGAATGGGCCAAAATTCACCCAAAAGACCCTGGGACTAAACACCTCCCTCTGCAACTGGATCCTGGACTTCCTGATGGGCCGCCCCCAGGTGGTAAGGGTAGGCAACAACACATCTGCCAAGCTGATCCTCAACACGGGGGCCCCTCAGGGGTGCGTGCTTAGTCCCCTCCTGTACTACCTGTTCACCTCCGACTGCGTGGCCAAGCATGACTCCAACACCATCATTAAGTTTTCCGACGACACAACAGTGGTAGATCACGACAACGATGGCCAGTCTAAGGGGGGTCAGAGACATGGCAGTGTGGTGCCAGGACAATCACCTCTCCCTCAACGTGAGCAAGACAAAGTAGCTGATCGTGGACTACAGGAAAAGGAGGGGCGAACAGGCCCCCATTCACATCGACGGGGCTATAGTGGATCTGGTCAAGAGTTTCAAGTTCCTTGGTGTCCACATACCCAACAAACTATCATGGTCCAAACACACCAAGAAAGTCATAAAGAGGGCACGACAATGCCCTTTCCCCCTCAGGAGACTGAAAGAGTTGGTATGGGTCCCCAGCTCCTCAAAAAGTTCTACAGCTGCACCATCGAGAGCTGCATGGCATCCGACCGAAGGCGCTGTGTTACTTTTTTATTAAATTTTTTTAAACTTTATTCAAGAACTCTTTCTTGAACCACATTGTTGGTTAAGGGCTTGTAAGTAAGCACTTCACAGTAAGGACTACACCTGTTGTATTCGGCGCATATGACAAATAAAATTTGATTTGAACAGCGAGCCCTCTTTTTGTACTGCGGTGATGGGTCAGCTTTGTGATAATATTGCAATATTTTTACTGTTTTATGCAGAAATAGTGCAGTGATTGGTCAAATTTGCAAGCCGTCACATAATATGGAGGGAATTGTTGATTTAGCAACAAAAAAAATAAGATCACGGAATCCTGGAGAAACTATCTTCCTCTACCAGTACATGAACAAAATAACCCATATACCACACCACTAACACCACCCCTGGGTCAAGAGATACCATATCTCCTGACCCCTCCAGCAGTTGCCTCACCACTGGTGGCTGGGAGTCCTGTCCCAGTAGCTTCATGTCATTCTCCACACGGTGCAGCCAGCCATTGTTCTCAAGGAAGCGCAACTCAGCCTCCTCCAGCCTCTTGCGGATGTGCTGCTGCTGTGTGAGCAGGGAAGCCAGCTTGCGCTCGTGCTTGCAGGTGGCCTATTCAACAACAGAGCCTGTCAGATTGAGGTACGACAAAGGAGTGTATGCACTTTAAAACATCAATTTATCACTGGTAAATCATAAAAGACATGCTCCTTCTGGGACCATTTTCTGGCTAAAACGTCATGGTGATAAGCAGGGCCTTTAACAGACCTTCTCAGTCTTGTCTTTGGCACCGAAGAGCTGGGCCTGCTGGTTGCACTCCTCGCTGTGGCGCTGACGTAACTCGTTCTCCTTGAGCTGACGCTCCAGAACAAGGTGCTCCCTCCTGATCTGAGTACGGCTGGAGAAAATGCTCTGTAGGGACTCTGACACCCTATCCAGAAAAAAGGAGCAACCAGACAGTTATCATTAAATGGAGTCTTTGCTTAATAATGGAGGGCAAATGTTTAGAAAAATAAAAAAACGTTTCAGTGTTTGCCCTTCCTCAAGTAAAAATCCTATGTCATGTTATTGTACGACTCAACAGGTTGAACAGTGTTCAAATCAGGCAGCTGCCCTGGATCACCCTCAGCAGCTTTTACCCATAAGGCAGAGGCCTTGCAACAATGTCTCATTCTAGTAAAGGAAGAGGGGTATGCAGGTAAATAAATAAATAGACAGTGGAGAGCAGCCGCTGAGATGTGACTGCACTCTCCAATGTAACCCCTGTGACGTAGGAGCCGCCGTGGCCTTGCCAGACTGATGAATTTTTTATTGTGTGAGAAGCATGCTGCCTCTCTTCAGAGCCTCACATTGTGCAAGTTGTGAATTCTGATGCCGGTGAATGAAATGCGTGGGAATGAGACTCATTCAGCTTTCCACCCCCCCTTCCCTCTCTCCCTTTTTTAAAAAGATGCCACTGCAGCCCTTAGAGGGGACTGAAGGAAGGATTTTTTATATATATATAGCTAATATCGATATATTGTGTCGTTTTATTTACATTTTTTACGTGGCTCACAGCTGCCCCTATCAAAAATGCAGAGCAAACTCTCCACCCACCAGGTCCTTGGGCTTTGTACTTTTCCCCTCAACATTATAAATTATCTATGGATTTCAATTAAAGTGTACAAGTTTAAAGGACAACACTCAAGTGTGGTGCATATTATGCATAACAGAACTTGTATTACTATATAAATACAAGTTTTGCCTTTTGGTTGTTGCATGCACATTGGCACAAGAAATAAGTGCTTACTTGTGAATCTCTGTTTGGTTCTGAGTGCAGATGGTATTAGAGCCTCCAGGAACAAGAGGGCCCATCTTCCTCTCCTCATATTCTTTCAACTTCTTCTTCAATTGAACGATCTGAAATGGCATAAACCATTGATAAATTGTGAAATGTATGTCCACAACTTTTCTGACCATAAAGGCCTCCAGTCTGTGTAGTAGAGATGGGTGCTTCGTCTTATATTACCTCTTCTTGCTGCCTCTCACATATCACTGCATACTGGCCGATGTGACTGTCCAAGCTGACAACATTCCTCTTGAGCTAAAGGACAGGTAGATGCATGTAATAATGTATGGAGGGAGAAAGAGAGGCATTACAAACAGAAATATTGTAAGAAATGCCATGTAGTACAAGTTTCACTATCAAAACCACCTCTGAAATCATGTTTGGCTTTTAAAAACAGAGTTTATTACAAATGAAGGTACACTAAGGAGAGCACAGCCAAAGAGGCCTAAGTAAATCCTATAACATTGTTGGGATGGGTGAGTAGTTTACTGACCGATGATTTGATCTCTTTGGCCCTGTTGGCGTATTTCAGTGTGTTGTGGGTGTCGTCATAAGATTTGGAGGTGGGACTAATGTTGGCGATCATGACCGTCCTGCAGTTCCCACCAAGAGAATCTTTAAGGAGTCGTGTTAGCTTGCTGTCCCTGTATGGTATGTGGGCTTTCTTACTCTGCTAAAATAAAGAAAGCAAAAACAACAGCCTGAGAAAGAGTAAAAGTGCAAAACAGGAAAAGGTTAGGCCTACACATTCAGGTTTGAGGTGGGAAAAGGTCTGAAAAACTGCACTGGACATTAATGCTTTTTTATTTATATCAATTAATTCCAACTTGCTTGCGTTAAAATGGAATTGACCACAGTCCTATGACCCTTAGGGACTCAAAGCATACAGTAAATGCCCAGTGACAATGGAACACACAAATAAGGCTGTATAGGGGGGTGTTTTAGAATAGTCAAATACACTGAATGTACAAAACATCAACAACACCTGCTCTTTCCATGACATAGACTGACCAGGTGAATCCAGGTGAAAACTATGATCCCTTATTGATGTCACTTATTAAATCTACTTCAGAGTAGATGAAGGTGAGGAGACAGGTTAAATAATTATTTTAAAGCTTTGAGACAATTGAGAGATGGATTGTGTATGTGTGCCATTCAAAAGGGTGACTGGGCAAGGCAAAATATTTACGTGCCTTTGAACGAGGTATGGTAGTAGGTGTCAGGCACACCAGTTTGTGTCAAGAACTGCAACACAGCTGGGTTTTACATGCTCAACAGTTTCCAGTGTGTTTCAAGAATGGTCCACCACCCTAAGAAAATACAGCAACTGTGGGAAGCATTGGAGTCAACATGGGCCAGCATCCCTGTGGAACGCTTTCGACACCTTGTAGAGTCCATGCCCTGACAAAGGCTGTTCTGAGGGCAAAAGGGGGGGCAACTCAATATTAGGACGGTATTCTTAATGTTTTGTATATACACATTCTTATTGGCAGACGGTAACTATTTGTTTCCATAAACAGGTTTCTGGCAGACAGATACCTTTCATTTCTATAGAATATGAAAACACCCAAGCACATTATCTTCTGCTGGTGTGAATGTGCTAGGTCTGAATTCAGCCTGGCTTCACTAATGGCACAGATGCGTCTTGAGTACATTACATCTGTTTAGGTGAGTCACAGTCACATGGAGATTCAAATGGCAGGAATTACCAGGAACTTGCAGAGGAAAAGTGATCTGCAATGGGCTGGGGGCTGCCCAGCTGTTCTCCCTGGCCAAAACCTACATCTGGAATCAGGAAACCCTTATATTTCCAGCTGATCCTATGGGAGCTCAAAGTTTGCAGCTAAAAGGAGGTTGTCCCAATTAAGCAGAGTGACTCTTTCGCCAGAGCAGGATTTACAATGTACAGAGAAACAGCCTGAGAGAGAGGAAATGGGCCAATGGAGAAAACCACAAAGGCTAAATGTGCAACTGCAATTCATGGCCATGGAACCAGTCCTAGCTGGGACATCAAGGTATCATTCCCTAAAGCGAACAACGGTGCTATAAAAATAAACAAAATGTAAAAAATAATTTCGGTACAGCGGTGGCATGTTTGTGCAGCATTTCCTAAATGCAAGTGGCCTTCTTGTGGAATCCCCATGATCAGTGGTAAACCGAGATGACTCAGTGACAGGTTAATGTATGCAACTGGAATGAAATATTACCCAAATACTTGGCTTGCTAACAGACCAAGCAAGGCTCCTTGAGTCACAAGGAGCTGCTCACTTTTTTTCTGGCAACGACTGAGCAGGGGAGTATTGCTGCCAGTAGGATGTAAAATTGCAATCAATTAAACAAAATAAAGGCAGAATAAATTAGACTAGACCGACCTAAATATCCACAACAAGAAAAAAATTATCTTAAGAAATGCCGTGTGACCACAGAAATCAACTGGCACAGAGAAAATGAATGACAGCAAGGGATAACCCTAACACCATTCACTGGTGAGATAAATATAAGAAATCAGTTGTAACACCAGGGTAGTGGGTTCAATTACCGGGACCACCCATAAATAAAATGTATGCACACATGACTAAGTTGCTTTGGATAAAAGTGTGTGGGGGGGAATGAACTCAATAGTTTAAAATTACTAAACCAAATGGAAACTGTGTAGAAATGATAATGATCCTACATTCATACGGTTTCTTGAATGTGTCCAGCTCGCTTATAATCCCAAAAATGAAAGCCAGACAGTCCGGGAGCATTGAAAATTCCAAAAATGATAGATAGAGCACTATTTTTAGCAAATTTTGATGGCAAGGAAATATAAGTTTCAGTGCATCCCTCTGGACTTTGAAGACCGAATGCAGGTCCCAGGGAAAAATTAGTTTGGCACACCTGTCATAGTGTTAAATCTAGACATAAGTATGTATATTCTCAGTGGTGAGGTAGCAGCACCCAGGCCTGCTCAAAATTGTTTACGAGTCACACAGAAATGCCTCTGGGTGTTATTGTCAAAAGATCAACCAGCATTTTGAATTATATTGAATTCTGTGAGCAGAAACATTTCCTTTGAATAATTTAAGGTCCTATTCAATCAGAAACATGAATCAAGATGCTTTACACATACCTTAGGGTCGGCCAGAGCGTTGATGACATTTCCCAGGGCAAGGAGTGAACGGTTGATGTTAGCGCCTTCCCGTTGACGTGCTCCCTTTGCGTTAGTGGCACTTGCTCGCTCGGAGCCAGCGAGGTCAATCAGGCTCATTTTGGCCACACGGACATTTGGATTAAGGCTGGCCGTCCTGTCCTGTTGCTTCAAGTAAATCTAGTGGGACAAGAACACCAACAATTTCATCTTCACCTGTCCAGTGACTGCAGTGGGTAAACCTGCTTGCCGTCTGGTAAAGGAGGAAAGGTAGATGACGCCACTCCATTGAAATAGCCTACCTGAAATACAGCATGGGACCGTGACGAGGTCGCATTCATGTCAGTGGGGTGCTGCGTTCTATTCCGATTGCCATAATCCAAAGCTTCAAGGATGTGCTCAGCAGACTTAGGCTACAAAAGAGGTCACATTAATACTTTTAAACAAATAAAATCAGAACACATCAATCAAAAAGAGATGTACCTTTTTTTTTTTTTTTTTTTTTTAACAACACAGCTGACAGAG